>NC_058520.1:242523862-242828459 GCF_904849725.1 Hordeum vulgare subsp. vulgare | reverse complement strand
TGTCAAGACTTCTAGCGGTGGCGCTAGGGCTTTTAAGCTTTGCTATAGCAGGATGGCGATGGGACGAAGAAGATTTTATCGAAGGGAGATGGGGACATATTTATAGCCAGGTGGTAACTGTTGGCGCGAAAGTATCGGACCGAAATAGCCCCTGTCTCTACGTCTCCGCAAGACACGTGTAGCCCATGACCTAAGCGGTGGAGATCGTGGAGATCATGGTTATCCGAACGGGGAAAGTGGGGTTCAGTTACTGTGTAACAAAAAAAATATTTTTGAAGATTTGAGGATTTTGTTACAAAATCATCAGCTGACAAGGACGTAGTGAGGATTTTGAAAAAAGTTTCAAGTAGAACGCATATGAAGAAATGAATAGGCTGGGTGGGAGTAGCATAGAGGGAAACTAGGGTCTGATCACATTCACTTAGATGAAATATCAAATTGAAGAAATAGCTATAAGTGAATGTTGTTGAGGACTTTGAAATCACAGTCTATCTAGGTAAACGAAAATCATCAAGTGTTTTTGAAGATTTTGATTAACTCGAGGATTTTGTGAGAAAGCGTCATGATGATGAATTTCAGTTTTGAAGAAAAACAAGTTTGAAGAACAACTGTTTTGAAGAAAATCAACTTTTGAAGAAATTCAGCTTTGAAGAAATTCAACTTGAGGAATTTCCAGTTGGGTGGTGGCGTGACCCACCATATAAGAATGTTGATTTCAGACGCCGCGTACAATTTTCATAGGGCCCTGAGAATCAATTTCTTCATTGATTTCCTCACACTAAGAGTGATATTCTTCATTGGTTGAAGAAAATCGATTCATCGTGTGTTGCACATCTAAGTCATCAATTTTGCATAAGTGTTAGAATGTGTGCATGTTTTTATAAAACATTTGAGGATTCTAAGATATTTAGCTCACACAGAAACTTGCAAAACCTTTTCTCGTCCAAGGGCTTAGTGAAGATATCTACCAGTTGATCGTTAGTCTTCACATGGTCGATGAGGATATTGCGCTTGAGGACATGGTCCCAAAGAAAATGATGACGAATCTGGATGTGCATGGTCTTCGAGTGTTGTAGTGGGTTGTATGCAATCTTGATTGCAATCTCACTGTCGTAGTAGAGAGGCACATTCTTCATGTTGATGCCGTAGTCCTTGAGGGTTTGCTTCATCCATAGCAATTGAGCACAGCATGAACCAGCAGCAATGTACTCAGCTTCGGCAGTGGAGAGTAAAACGCAGTTCTGCTTCTTTGAGGACCAGCAGACTAGTGATCTTCCAAGGAAATGACATGTGCTAGAGGTTGAGTTGCAACCCACACGGTCACGAGCATAGTCAGAATCAGAATATCCCATAAGATGAAGATTTGAGCCCTTGGGGTACCATAATCCTAGTGTTGGTGTGTGAGCTAAGTATCGAAGAATATGCTTCACAGCCTTATGGTGTGATTCCTTCGGTTTTGCTTCAAAACGTGCACACATGCAAACACTAAGCATTATATCTGGCCTAGATGCACACAATTACAGTGAAGAGCCAATCATGGAGCCATATACCTGCTGATCGAATTCTTTACCATTTTCGTCAGTGCAGAGGTGGTCGTTGGTAGGCATTGGAGTCTTGGCACCTTTGCATTCATGCATGTCGAATTTCCTCAGAACAACCTTGAGGTATTTCTCCTGTGATATGAAGATTCCATTGCGTTGTTGACGAATTTGAAGACCTAAGAAGAATTTCAGCTCCCCCATCATCGACATCTGATATTCTTCACTCATCATGTAAGCAAATTCATCACTGTAACATTTGTCAGTACAGCCGAATATGATATCATCGACATATATCTGGCACACAAATAGTTCATTATCATAGGATTTAGTGAAAAGAGTTGGATCGAGTGAACCAGGTTTGAAGCCTTTCTTCATGAGGAATTCCTCCAATGTATCATACCATGCCCGAGGGGCTTGCTTGAGTCCATAGAGTGCCTTTTTGAGTCTGAAGACTTTGTTGGATTCTTTGGATCCTCAAAACCTGGGGGCTGAGCAACATATACTTCATCCTCAAGCTTACCATTGAGGAATGCACTTTTCACATCCATTTGATATAAGATGATGTTATGATGATTAGCATAAGCAACTAGTATTCGAATAGCTTCAAGTCTAGCAACAGGTGCAAAAGTTTCATCGAAATATATTCATTCAACCTGTGTGTACCCTTGGGCTACAAGTCGTGCCTTATTCCTCACCACTTGACCATCCTCATCTTGCTTGTTTCGGAAAATCCACTTGGTGACGATGATATTGTGCTTGCGAGGATATGGTCGTTTGACGAGCTCCCATACGTCATTCAGCTTGAATTGAAGAAGTTCGTCTTGCATGGCTTGGATCCACTCTGGTTCCATGAAAGCCTCAGCAACTTTTGAAGGTTCTGTGATAGACACAAAGGAGAAATGCCCACAAAAGTTAACTACGTGTGAAGCTTTTGAGCGAGTGAGAGGACCTGGCGCATTGATGTCATTAAGGATTTTGTCAAGTTCCACTTCATTTGCAATCCTCGGATGAGCTGGTTGAGGATTTCGTCTGGGCTGGGGAATTGGTTCTAGAGCAATTTCCTCAGGAGCATCTTCTTGATTTTCATCAGTGCTGGGAATGATTTCTTCATCAATTTCCTCAGTGGGAACAATGTCTTCAGTAGATTTGAGCTTTATTGCTTCCTCAGGAGACAACTTATCTGGATCAGGAGGCAATTGCTCTCTTTGCGAGCCATTTGTTTCATCAAACCGCACATCTATAGTCTCAACAACCTTGTTATGATAGTTGTTGAAGACTCTGTAGGTGTGCGAGTCCTTTCCATAACCGAGCATAAAACCCTCATGTGCCTTAGGTGCAAACTTTGAGCTATGGTGAGGATCTCTAATCCAACATTTTGCACCGAAGACTTTGAAATAACTTACATTGGGTTTATTGTCTGTGAGGAGTTCATATGAGGTTTTCCTGAGGAATTTGTGAAGATATACCCTATTGATGATATGGCATGCAGTGTTAATTTCTTCAGGCCAAAAGTGACGAGGAGTCTGATATTCTTCAAGCATGGTTCTTGCCATCTCAACCAGAGTTCTGTTCTTTAGATTTGAGCTTTATTGCTTCCTCAGGAGACAACTTATCTGGATCAGGAGGCAATTGCTCTCTTTGCGAGCCATTTGTTTCATCGAACCGCACATCTATAGTCTCAACAACCTTGTTATGATAGTTGTTGAAGACTCTGTAGGTGTGCGAGTCCTTTCCATAACCGAGCATAAAACCCTCATGTGCCTTAGGTGCAAACTTTGAGCTATGGTGAGGATCTCTAATCCAACATTTTGCACCGAAGACTTTGAAATAACTTACATTGGGTTTATTGTCTGTGAGGAGTTCATATGAGGTTTTCCTGAGGAATTTGTGAAGATATACCCTATTGATGATATGGCATGCAGTGTTAATTTCTTCAGGCCAAAAGCGACGAGGAGTCTGATATTCTTCAAGCATGGTTCTTGCCATCTCAACCAGAGTTCTGTTCTTCCTTTCGACGACACCATTCTGTTGAGGAGTATAAGGAGCAGACAATTCGTGAGTAATACCGAGTTCATCAAGATAATTATCAAGACCAGTGTTTTTGAACTCTATTCCATTATCACTCCTGATGTGTTTGATCTGGACGCCGAAGTTCGTCGAGGCCCTTGATGAAAATCGTTTGAAGACTTCCTGCACTTCACTTTTATATAAAATGATATGCACCCATGTGTATCTGGAATAATCGTCAACCATGACAAAGCCATATAAGGATGTTGCATTTGTTAGTGTAGCATAATGAGTAGGTCCAAATAGATCCATGTGAAGCAATTCAAATGGACGAGGAGTGGCCATGATGGTTTTCGAGGGGTGCTTGGATCTAGTCATTTTCCAAGACTCACAAGCACCGTAGAGGTGGTCCTTGAGGAATTTGACTGATTCGATGCCGATGACATGCTTCTTCTTCGCGAGCGTGTGCAAAATTCCTCAGGCCTGCATGACCAAGTCTTCAATGCCACAGCCACCCTTCTGAGGTTTTTGCTAGTAGGCAAGTGGCTGGTTGAGGACATGTAGAGAAATCAACAATGTACAAATCCCCTCTTCTAACACCTTCGAAGACTTTGGATCTGTCAGATTCCATGATGACAACACATCTATATCTTCCATAGATAACAATCATATCAAGATCACAAAGCATTGATACTGACATGAGGTTAAATCCAAGGGATTCAACAAGCATCGCTTTGTCCATGTGCCTGTCCTTGGAAATAGCCGCTTTCCCAAGTCCCAATACCTTGCTTTTACCTTCGTCAGCATATGTGATTTGCTTCAGGGGTGATGGAGTTAGTGGCATATTCATCAGCAAGCCTTTGTCACCAGTCATGTGGTGTGTGCAGCCACTATCCAGAACCCACTCAGTACTCTTGGGTTTGTCATCATGTAGATGAATTAGTACAGCTTACCATCTCATATGCTTCAGACTTGAAGAATATGATATCAATTTCATCAGATAGGAATTTCATCATAAACAGAATTATAAGGTCATGTGAAATATTTCTATTTCATCAATATTGGCTTGCGTCCCATCAAGCGTTTTCCTCAGTCTCGAGAAAATTCTTCAGATGATGATTTTCATCTGGAGACCTGACCTGCAGAAGTGATTAGTTCAATTTCTTCACCACCCACATCTGAAGGGGTGGTAAATCATTTATCATCCTGCAAGCACCATATGAGAAAGGGGGCATTGAAGCTAATGCACTTCTTTTAACAGTAGGGGGTTAAAGTACTCAAATGAGTATGCAGGGAATTTATTTGAGGATATATGAACATAATGATTTGAGGCTAATGCACTTTTGGGAACCCATATTTTCCTCAGGGGAGGCCCATTCCTGCAGTTAGTTCCAACATATCGAGCAAATACTTTACCACGTTGATTTTTGAACAGTTTATAGTTGGAGTCAAATGACTCATCTGAGGAATAGGATAATTCACATGAAAATCATGTTAGATTGGATGGATTAAAAGGAGGCCCTTTAGCAGCAACCCATGAGGTTTTGGGATACTGCTCAGGTTTCGAATATGATCCATCAGCATTCAATTTCCTCTCAAAGGCAATTCCTTCTTTCCTCGGGTTCCTGTTCAAGATTTGCTTTTTGAGCACACCACAAAGGGTTTGGTGTCCATTGAGACTTTTGTATATGCATGTCACATACAATTCCTTCAGCCATGCGTTTTCATCAGTGACATTTGTGGTTTTCTCAAGTGAGGAATTTGACACTACAGGAGCAGTTGAGGAATTTGTAGCAATATAAGCATATGATGATTCTGGTGAAGAATTAGCAGTTTCACGTTCGATGCATTTAAGACATGGAGGAATGAATTCAGCTTGAGCAGTACTGATCTCTTGAGCTAGTAATGAATCATTTTCCATACGAAGATCATCATGAGAAATCCTCAGCTTCTCAAGATCAAGCTTCCTTTGAAGAAATTCATAGGAAATTTTCTCATGATAAGCGAGTGTAACATGACGATCTTTAAGATTATCCAATCTGGACTGAAGACTTTTCATATCTTCAATGAGGATTTGGGTAAGATTCATTTCCTCATTCAACGCATCTTCACTTCTATCTAGTAGTTTGTGAAGCTTTTCCAGGGCAGTTTGTTGTTTAGTGGCAATGATAGCAAGTTTAATGTAACTGGGTTTTTTATAATCATCAGGTTCATAGTCACTTGAATCAGAGGAGGAAGCATCATTCGGTACCTTTGAACCTTTTGCCATGAAGCAATAGGTTGGAGCGAGGTCATCAGCATAGTCATTAGTGTGGATGGTGTTATCATTTTCTTCAAGGTTGAAGATTGACTTGCTGACGAATGTGGTTGCAAGTGCAAGGATAGCATGTCCAGATTCTAAGTCTTCATCAGAACCCTCCTCTTCATCAAATTCCTCGGATTCTGCCTCAGAATCCATTTCCTTGCCAATAAGTGCCCAGGCCTTTTTGAAACTATTCTTCTTGTGCGATGCGGACTTTGAAGATGAGGATTTTGAAGATTTCTTCTTTTTCTTTGAGTCATCAGAACTTTCATCCTTGTATTTCTTCTTCTTTGATTCCTTTCCCCAACGAGGACAATCATCAATGTAGTGACCTGATTTCTTGCATTTGTGGTAGGTTCTTTTCTTGTAGTCCTCAGATGAAGATTCTGATTTCCTCATATCTCTTCTTGAATATTTACCAAACTGGCCACGTTGTGTAAACTTCTGGAATTTCTCACGAGCATTGCAAGCTCCTGTCCAAATTCTTCAGGATCACCAATGCTACCATCCGAGTCTTCTTCTTCAGATGAGGAAATTGCTTTGGCCTTCAGTGCACGTGGTCTAGAATAGCTTGGTCCATATAGATCTCTCTTTTCTTCTTGTTGGAATTCATGAGTATTGAGTCTTTCGAGTATATCAGCTGGATCAAGCATCTTGTAGTCTGGTCTTTCTTGAATCATCATAACTAAAGTATCAAATGAAGAATCCAAAGATCTTAGGAGTTTCTTCACAACTTCGTGATCTGTAATGTCTCGAGCTCCTAGTGCTTGCAGTTCATTTGATATGTCAGTGAGGCGATCAAAGGTATCTTGGCAGCTTTCATTGTCAAGCCTCTTGAAGCGATTGAAGAGATTGCGAAGAACATCAGCACGAGAATCACGCTGGATTGATACTCCTTCATTAACTTTGGACAGTCTTTCCCAGATAAGTTTTGCTGAGCCCAAAACACTTACTTTGCCATACTGGCCCTTGCTCATATGGCCACAGATGATATTCTTCGCTTGAGAATCAAGTTGCTTGAATTTCTTCACATCAGCAGCAGAGACAGTAGCAGTGACGATAGGGATGCCATGTTCCACAATATATCAGAGATCATTGTCAATAGCTTGTAGATGCATCTGCATCTTGGTCTTCCAGAAGGGAAAGTCATTTCCTTCGAAAGTATGACATCATGCAGTAACCTTGATCATGCTTGTAGTCGACATAACTAAAACTCCAGGTGGTTAAACCAAAATCACACAGAACAAGGGAGTACCTTGCTCTGATACCAATTGAAAGTGCGTTATATCAACTAGAGGGGTGAATAGGAGATTTTTATAATTTCATCACTGAGGAAATTCCTTTTGAGGAAATTCCTCACTGATGACTAACTTGCAGCGGAAACAGCATAAGCATCAGGAGTGCAAAGTATCACTACAACAGTTTTTCAGGGTGAAGAATATGGAAAACAGTTTGCACAGTACGCAGGCACGGAGTAAACAGATGAGGATTAACCCGCGTGAAGAATTTGGGGTTGCGGAATTTCAGAGAAAGTCTTTAGCAAATTCTTCAAACAGTGACAGTGAAAATCATCAACACACAATCTGAGGAATGTAAAGAGTTGAATAAATAGAACCCGTTTCACAGTGAAGACAGTGGTTGATGACCCAATTCCAACTGTTGTGACAGTTGTACATCTGGTTTGGAGCGGCTTGGTATTGAAACTGAAAGGGCGTTATATCGACTAGAGGGGGGTGAATAGGAGATTTTTAGAATTTCATCACTGAGGAAATTCCTTTTGAGGAAATTCCTCACTAATGACTAACTTACAGCGGAAACAGTAAAGGATCAGAAGTGCAAACGTTCACAACCGCAGTATTTCAGAGTGAAGAATGTGAAAAAAGATTGCACAGTGAGCAGGCACGCAGAATACGGATGAAGATTAACTAACGTGAAGAATTTGGGGTTGAGGAAATTCAGAGAAGTCTTCAGAAAATTCTTCAAACAGTCACAGTGAAAGTCATCAACACATAATACAGGGAAAGTAAAGAGTTGAGGAATTCGAACCCGTTTCTCAGTGAAGACAGTCGTTGATGACCCAGTTCCAACTGTTGTGACAGTCGTACATCTAGTTTGGAGCGGCTTGGTATTGAAACCAAAGGACACCCAGTCCCGGGACACACAGTCCCTACCGTATTCTCCTTGAGCTAAGGACACACAGTCCTCGCCCAACACTCGTGGTAAGTCTTCAGGGCAGACTTCCAAACCCTCACAAACCTCTTCACTCGATGATCCACAATTAACTGCTGGAACACTCTAGACCATGACGCCTAACCGTCTGGAGGATGCACAGTCCTCAAAGGTAAAAGGCTATAGTCCCACACAGGAACAACTTCTTCAGTGATGCTCAATCACTAGGTTTGGTTTGTGGTTTCGGTGGATGGTGTATTTCCTCACTGATGAATTACTCTCGAAGACTCTGAGGAATTTGGGTTGCTCTTATGACAAGTGTCAGTTTCTAACGGAGCAGCCAACCAGCTAGTGGTTGTGGGGGGTGGCTATTTATAGCCTGGAAGCATCCCGACATGATTTGACACTAATGCCCTTAAATAATATGACCGTTGGAGTGGATAAGACCAGTGACTTGGCGTGGTTATCGAAACGGTCGGAACCCTCAACTGTGAGATTCCTCATGTCACTCATATTCCTCAGTTGAGGCTTTTGGTAGGATTAGGCTTGGGATGAGCATCATGAGGAAATTCATTCCATAGTGTAACTTCGACCCCCTTTAACAGTACGGTGTTCCTATTACTCAAATGCGAAGAAAGTGTAAATCTGCATGCTTCAAATTCTTCAGAATGATTTTCTTCAGGAACCACCGGACTTCTCAATATCAGTATCTTCATGAGGAATATCAATTTCGTCGCAGATTCCTCGCGATCCATTTCTTCAGCTTCAGACCAATTTCTTCAACTGAAGACATATATTTTCAGGGGTCGATATTCTTCAAATATCTCAAACTCCTCAATGACTTATAGATCCTGTGTACACTCATAAACACATTAGAAACTTAACCTATAAGTCTTCAAACCACCAAAATCACTAAGGGGCACAAGATGCACTTACAGAAACCAAAAGACACACAGTCCCTACCGTATTCTCCTTGGTCTAAGAACACACAGTCCTCGCCCAACACTCGTGGTAAGTCTTCAGGGCAGACTTCCAAACCCTCACAAACTTGGTCACCTGGCGATCAACAATTGACTACTGGATTGCTCTAGACCATGACTCCTAGCCGTCTCGAGGATGCACAGTCCTCAAACGTAAAAGGCTTCAGTCCCACATAGGACGAACTTCTTCAGTGATGCTCAATCACTTGGTTTTCGGTTTGTGGTTTGGTGTTTGGGGTATTTCCTCACTGATGAATTACCCTCGAAGACTCTGAGGATTTGGGTTGCTCTTATGACAAGTGTCAGTTTCTAACGGAGCAGCGAACCCGCTAATGGTTGAGGGGGGCGGCTATTTATAGCCTGGGAGCATCCCGACATGATTTGACATTAACGCCCTTAAATAATATGATCGTTGGTGTGGATAAGACCAATGATGTGGCGCGACTTGCGGTAAGGGTCGGGACCCTCAACTGTGAGAGTCCTCATGTCTCTCATATTCCTCACTTGAGGCTTTTAGTAGGATTAGGCTTGGGTTGAGCATCATGAGGAAATTCTTTTCGATGTGTTACTTTGACCCCCTTTAACAGTACGGTGTTCCTATGAACCAAAAGTGAAGAAAATAAAATAGACAGAATAAATCTTCATGCTTCAAAATCTTCAACTTGTTTTTCTTCAGGACACACCGAATTCCTCACCTTCAATTTCTTCATGAGTAATATCAATTTCATCGCAATTTCTTCGCGATTCAATTCTTCAGCTTCAGACCAATTTCTACAGCCGAAGATATACATTTTTAGGGGTCGATGTTCATCGAATATTTCAAACTCCTCAGTGACTTATAGATCCCGTGTACACTCATGAACACATTAGATACTTAACCTATAAGTCTTCAAACCACCAAAATCACTAAAGGGCACTAGATGCCCTTACAGTAATATCATACTATGTTGACTCTTATGAGACTTTAATAAAAGCTTGAGTCATAGAGTTATGTTTTGATGCCATGTTGTATCTACACATATCGTGCATATTGTGTGTATCTTATGAAATGCATTATATGTGTGGGATTCGACACCTAGTTGTGTGCCTTTAGTAGTACTCTTTACGGGGAAATCCCTCTTTGTGCTTCCAGCGAGCCTTAGTAGCTTGCTACTGCTCCGGACACATTGATTGACCGGCATGTATCCTTCTTTGTTGTTGTGTCTGTCCCTTCGGGGAAATGTCATGCGGTGTAATGGAGTCCTTGTAGCTTGCTACGACTCGTCTACACACGCTAATGACCGACACCTGCTTTGCTGGGTTATGTATGCTTGTTCCTGTACAGATGTACCACTTGGGTTTATAACTAGTCATGTCGACCCGGGTTCTTTGTCGTTTGAATGCTAGCGACACATTCATATACGTGAGCCAAAAGACGCAAACGGTCCCGACCAAGGTAAGGTGCCAGTCGTGGAGTTTACCGAGCGTGAGGCTCCAAAGTGACGTGATGTGTTACAGGCTGGGTTCTTATGACTTAGGATCGGGGTCCCGACATGGGTGGCGAGGTTCGGGAGAAAATACATCACGTGCTGTGTCAAGCGCTCTTGAGCAATGACATATTGCACGAGCCTGATCAACACGGGGTCTCTCTCTGAACAGGTTCCCAAAAAAGATGCTGCTCCTCCGGGCTCTGCACGGCTTGGAAAATAAAAATACCCCCTTTCACTGGCATACGGTACTGCATATTGAAAACGAGTAACCACTTCGTAGGCAACAACCTCTATGGCCATTTTCAGGGTAGGCATAGATTTTCCGCTGAGGCAGATTTCCGTGGGGTCTTGGTTAGGGTCTACTAGGAAAATATGCACAACTGCCCAATATTTCGAGGTAGTGGAAGTGATCCTCGATTTGAACAGCTTGTATCGGGGTGGAAGGGAAGAGCCCATGGTACTGCGGGTAAAATCCCACAATACTTTAACAAAACTGCCCGGAATTGCATCCGGAGTTCTGAGGTAATTTAACTCCCTTGGGGTAGCATGGCAAAAGGTTGTGAAAGAAGTGCACAAGGTGAGGGGTGCTGGAAAGATCACTCGATGACCCTTATATAGGCAGGGTTGGGACACAAGCCGTAGGTTGGGTTGGTCTCTGTGGTTGGTTTCGCTTTAGCATGGTTTGGTCAAGGCCACAGATAAAAGTCCATGAAATGTGACACCTTACTGTAGTAGTCTGCTGGGAATCGGCTTCCCGCGGTTACGTCCAACTATAGTTATGCAGCCTAAAGCATACAAAGGTGACTACTTGCGGTGCTTAAAATAATGGCACAAAAAAACCTTGCCCATTTATTTATGAAATACCAGCTCATACATTATACGAAAGAGACTCTAAAGCAGGGTCAAGGTTAGTCTACTTCGTTTACATCTAGGTGGGCGGGTCTTGCAGACGTCGAGTTTGCTGGAACTACGGCGTCACGGTTGCTCGGGGAAGGGGGTGGTGCTACAAGGTGGGGGTAGTGGTGGTGTCCATTGCAAGGTATTGTGGCTACCGTTCCATTGGAGGAAATCCCCAAAATGCGGTGAAGCTCCTCCGGGGTAATAGGCGCATGATTTGGGTCGATAGCCGGGAGAGACCTCTCGAGCTCAATCCGTCTCCCAAACAACACTACATGGTTGCTGGCTTCGGGCTCCGCTTCTCTCCTCCTCAGACGAGCCAGCTCTGCACGAGCTGAAATCAGGTCGAGGGTGACCTGGTCGTACAGTGCCTCTTGTGCTCTTACGTAGCGCACAAGGTGCAATAGGGCGGGGTCGGTCTCATGATCTCCGCTGGCGACTTGGATCGGCCTACCATAACCTTCACAGCTAGGGTAGTAGTAGAACGAGCGACAGTTAACTCCTGGCAACAGGTGCCGGAGTTGAACTATTGCCTCTCGAGCTGCCAGCTCGATGGCTGCGGGCTCGTAGGAAGTTGTCCTTCCGGTGAACCGATGGGGACGCTCTTGGGTGATACTCCTGCCGTAGATGTGTACTGTGGCCCAGAAGTGACGAATGGCACCACTCTTATGCTCTTGGTACACAACATACTCCAGAGGCTCTTCCATGGCAAAGGCACGTCGGGTTAGGCTGGCTAGGATGGCTAAAAAACCTCCTTGGTCCGCAGCAGTGGCCTCATTGTGGACAATGGGGCCTGGACTCTTGAGGCGGTTGTGGTCGTGATGTGCTATGCTGAGCAATCGCTCCCTTTGTAGAAACAAAAACCTAGTCTTCTCTCGCAAGATTGCGAGAAAGGACAAAATAGTTGTGGGTCACTCGCGTGTGACCACACGGCTAGTCTGATAGGTTTGGCACCGATTTGCAAAAAGGTGTTGGCGAACACTACTCGGCCACTCGTTAGGACAGACTTGTCTGGTGGTTATGGCACTGGCTTGATGGGTGGTCATCTAGTGCTTATTGACCCGACTAAGATAGGATTAGCCAACGGTCAGCCTGGCTCTAATACCAAGGTTGTGGGGACCGTATTTTCTGGGATTTTAATTTCCCTTCAAACGGCCTTTAAGTATACCAGCCCCAGGAATATTGTTAGCCGGCACACCTTTCCTTGATATAAATGTCCAAGCAAAAAATACAAATTGAGGTACAAGACCGAGGTGGTCTAGTGAGTACATCAGAAGGATTCCTAGTGGTTGATGGCGGAAGCGGTTCGGGGATCTCCAACGTCTATGGGACTCCATTTCCCACAGGAAGAGTTCACCGGGTTAACTCCTATCTCATGCGACTGCTGTCCTTGATGCCTATGCTCCAGGTTTATCGTCAAGCTTATCCTCTCCAAGCTCGCAATCTGGCCAAGACAATAGTCAGGGACAAGCCAGTGAGTACTTTGAATGTACTCACAAACATCATGAAACAAACATATAATTGGTGGGTTAATTATACTCTTATAACAATGCCACCATACTTCGTCAACCCAGAAATACTACTCAAGTATTACTAGTGAAATTATAATCATACTGAAATTTAATAAGCAATCAATACGGGTAATAATAGCAGATGTAATGTAAAACATGCCACAGTCGGGTGTCTGAGCGACACCACATAAAGGGCCTATATGAGATAATAAACATGCCACAGTCGGCAATCTTAGTGACACCACATAAAGGGCTTATATGAAATAAAGAATATCCAGGAGGTTGAACTGTCCCAGGAATATTCAACAATAAATATCATAATGGTTAGTCCGTAGAAAATAATATTTGTAGTCATCCACCGTATTTCCCGATTAGTCTCATATTCCTTTAACTACCTCCAAAGACCGACACTTGTCTAGTCAACCAACGTCCTTGACCGCGGACACGGCTACTCGAATAGTTTTGACTCTGCACAGGGTGTACTCTTTACCCATAGTTCACGGTTTTAAATAGTCATCATGACTAATCACGTGTAGGGCAATTTAGAAGCATACACTCAGAACCAAGACACACCCATTTTACCTACGCGAAGCCCGGGTTCACCCGGACTACGCTGCCAAGGCAAAACCATATGATGGGGAGGCTCCAACCTCGACTAGAATGGGATCAAAAATAATTTATACCGCGCACTAACAGGGAGTGCCCTCCCTTCCGGTCCCAGACTGGAAACACCCATTCCCCCTGACCGTATGACTGGATTTAGTCCACGTCCATGGATACCTTCATCCCGACTCCTCTAGTGGTGTGTGTCACGCCCAAGATGCGACCCTATCCTCAATTTGGCACGAAGGCCTCGTCAGGGATAGAAGCGCATCTCGTCGTGTCGCAAGAATGGATATCGTTACAAGTACATGTACTGAAAAGAAGAGATATATATAGAGTTGGCCTACACTCGCCACAAGCTACATCAGAGTCACATCAGTACATTACATAATCATCAAGAGTAAGAGCAGGGTCCGACTACGGACGGAAACAAACGAGAAAAATAAGAACGACGTCCATCCTTGCTATCCCAGGCTGCCGGCCTAGAACCCATCCTAGATCGATTATGAAGAAGATGAAGAAGCAACTCCAAATGAACAATCAACACGCTCGCGTCAAGTAACCTTTACCTGCACCTGCAACTGGTGTTGTAGTAATCTGTGAGCCACAGGGGACTCAGCAATCTCATTTCCAAAGGTATCAAGACTAGCAAAGCTTAACGGGTGAGGCATCGTTAAGTGGTGAGGTTGCAGCAGCGGCTAAGCATATATTTGGTGGCTAAACTTACGAGTACAAGAAATAAGAGGGGGAAGACCTATGCATAGCGGACGTGGAACTATTGATGATCAAATGAATGATCCTGAACACCTACCTACGTCAGACATAACCCCACCGTGTCCTCGATCGGAGAAGGAACTCACGAAAGAGACCGTCACGGTTACACACACAGTTGGCATATTTTAATTAAGTTAACTTCAAGTTATCTAGAACCAGTGTTAAACAAAGCTTCCACTTTGCCACATAACCGTGGGCACGACTTTCCGAAAAGATTTAACCCTGCAGGGGTGCTCCAACTAGTCCATCACAAATTACCACAAGCCGCATAGAAATCCTCAATCACGAAGCTCGTGATCTCATCGGATTCCCTAGTGGAAAACCTCAACTCTGAGATTACCCAAAGCATCACCGGAATCCCGATGCACAAGATATCTCGTCAAAGGTAAAACTAATCCAGCAAGGCCGCCCGACGTGTCGACGATCCCGATAGGAGTCGCGTACCTCGTTCTCAGGACACGACGGATAAGCGATGCGTACAAGTGCCAAACCTCGAGTTTCCTCGTGGTGGCCCCGCACAATGCTGTGTTTTGGACCAACACTCATGAGGAGCACTGGCCCGGGGGTTGATTAAATTTCCTCGGGTTAATTACTCCCTATGCAGTTTATTAGTGATTAGGCAAATGTAGTACCAAAGTTGGGCCTTGCCAGACCAGCTTTAATCTAAAACAAATTATCAAGGGGGTCCCCATAACAACCCCGATCGTGTTAGGAGCGCTCGTTTATGGAACATAACACCGGTAGCCGAAAACTAAGGGGGCAAAGGTGGAACAAAACACCAAACTACAAAGGCCGAGCCTTCCACCTTTTACCAAGTATATAGGTGCATTAAATTAAATAGCATTTACATATGGTGATATAACAAGGAACCCATGTCTTCACATGGAAGCAAGTGCACCTGCAACTAGCAACGCTAACAACAGGGTTAAGCAAGCAGTAACATAGCCAATCAGTGGTTTGCTAGGTTGAACAGGTTGAGGGTAATCATGGCATTGTTGAGAGGCTGATAATTATCATGTGGTAGGCAACGAGACATAATCGATAGCATCGAAATCACTAGCATGGCAATGATAGTAATGGTATCTGGGGAAATGATCATCTTTCCTGAGATCCCGTTTGGAAGAAGAACAACTCGGAGAAGTCGACAAACCAACGTAGTCGTACGGGTCCTCACATTCCGACACGCTTGCGGAACTCTATCGAGACGGGCAAACCGGAAACAAACCTCAACACAAGTATTCACCACCACAAAGCAAGACATGATGCATACCCTAATATGATGCATTATCAGTTCAAAGATGCAAGGGATGGCATGGCAATTCATCTCACGCAAACTCTACACATTAAGTGAAGCTCGATATACAATGGGTTGCATATCGACGGAACTCCACGATTAATTATTTAATTCACTCCCAATTATTTACACGGCAATATTAAATTGTAGTTAACATGGCAAGGGTGAAGCGACGAACCTACATGACAACCTAGTCGACAGCACGTCGAACTTAGAACGGAGCTACGGCACAAGAACATGCAACACAAGCTTATATGCCATGAATGCGTCATGCATGCAAGACATCACACCACGGCAAGAAGGGAAAGAAGCAAGGTGTCGCCACGGCGAGCGAGAGGAAACCATGGCGGCAAATCAGAAACGATGCCACGGCAACGTTCCTATCCCGATAACTCAACGGGGTATCGTGCCAACATGTAGGAAGCGTGTGCAGGAACGCTAAATAAAGATGGGGTGATCCCGGTACCGGGTTCCCACATGTCGAGGGCACGACGAAAAGGAAGACAACGTGCATGGGAAAACAACGATGCATACATGCATTCAACTCAAACCACTCATACATTCGTACATCACTAGCACAGGGTACACGACATGTCCCCTCGGTATACCTTTGAAGCATGCATATCGGAGCGGAACGGGTCGTTGAAGGATATCAACGATCGTCGTGGTCGTCGTGGAAGTAGTCGTACACACGCCAGTAGTTGAAGTAGTGGTACACGGTCTCGTCGACGGTAGTCGTTCGCTCGGCGTCGTGGTTCTCAGGTCTTCGGCGTCGGTAGTCGTTCATGAATCCATAGATCTCCGGGGTCGTCGGGGCGTCATGGTACTCGCGGCGAACTTGTTGGTTCCACGACGGAGGGGAATGGCGCACGTGGCAACGGCAGGCGACACAACGGCAACGAGCGTCGATGATGGCAGCAAGCAACAAGGCATCTACAAGCAGCTACAAATAGCAACTAACAATCTAGCCTATCAACTACACCTAACAACAAGCAAGCAACAAGTAAGCTAGCAGGCAACAGCTAGCAACCTAGCAACAACATGCATGAGCACCTACCTGCAGCAGCAAGAAGCAAGCAACGGCTACAGCGGTAGCAGCTTGGCAATGGCAAGCAGCAGCAAGGCGCGATAGCAATAGCATGCGGCGGCATCGGCAAGCCACGACGCAGCAACAACAGTAGGTAACATCGACAGCAACAGGGTACATCATCCAGTAGGCACAGCGGCAAGGCAAAGAAAAACGGCAGCAGCTTAGCAACGCACGACTCGGCACCAGCGCAGCAACAGCAACGGCAGAGGCGTGCTACCTCGGCGTCGGCAAGGGAACGGGCAGTCACCGGCGAGCACGTGGAGGGAGGAGGTCGGCAGCGCGGCGACGGCACGGCGATGACGGCTCGTGGAACAGGGAGGCGACGACGACGGTCGTACGGGGACGCGGGCGCCGCGGCCAGCTGAGGACGACGCGGGGCTGATGGCGGCGAGGGGGCTCCATGGCGAGGCAGAGGAGGTGGCGCAACGCGGGGGAAGACGCGGCAACCAGAGAGGCCATGGCGAGCGGGGCCAGCAGGGCGCGGCGACCGGAGCGGGCGGCACGGCGACCTTGACGGGAAGGCCTAGAGGCGAGGGACGAGGCGGGGCCTCCACCGGTCGAAGGAAGAGGCGGCGCGCGGGCACGGCAGGGCGGCGTGGGCAGGACGGCGCGGCGACGCTGGCTGCTGGGTGCGGCACGGGAGGTCAGGATGGCCGGCGACCTGCGGTAGGCGAGGGCGAGGCGCCCGGCGCTTGGAGGCTAGGTGACGCGGGGGCGTGCGGGGCTGCTCGGCGGCGGGGCTAGCGGCCTGGGTGCAGGGAGGCTACGGAGGGGGCGAGGCAAGGGGAGGAAGAAGGGAGGAGGCGCTGGGACGGGAACGACGATGGGATCGGGCAAGGGGGAGCAACGGGCTAGGTCACGGGGAGGGAAGCTGGCCTTGGGCCGGCTGGCCTAGGCTGGCTCCTCCCCCATTTGGGTTTTCCTTTTTTTTTAAACCTTTAAAACCGAAATCTGTAAATAAAGAAAGGTTTTTAACAAAATAAAATAAACCAAAATAAATGCCTTTTGACCCCTTTAAAACAAACCCCAACTATAAATAGATTGGGCATTTTTAAAGAAATAAAAATGAAACCTGTTTTTAAAGAATAAAAATAAAACCCTTTTTTTACAAAAGAATAAAATCAAACTCCTTTTGACAAGAGAACAAAATAAAACCTCTTTTATTTAAAGATTAAAATAAAGCTCTTTAAAGAGGAAAAGAAAATGAGACGGATTTAAAATAAAAAAAATAAACAAAATCCAAGGACCCTTTTATTGAAAAGAAAAAAACGAACCCTTTTTAAATAGAGGTTTAAAACGGAAAATCTTAGCAACCGCAAAAACAAATAAGAGAGGAGAGGAGGGGAGAAGGTTTAGGTCGGCGGTGCAACAGGGTTAAGCGGTGGCTCTCACGCACGCATTCTCATCACGCCAACAAACGACGTCAAACTCACAAAGCACTAAGACCTAACAACAAGGAGCAACAAGCAACACCGACAAATAACACAGTTGACATGATGCCATGCATGATACGATGATGCAACTACATGACGATGCAACAAATAAAACTAAACACACGACGGAAACGGAATAAAGGGGGTATCTTCTGGAGCGTCGGCATCGGGCTGTCACAGTGTGTGACTGATAATAGGTCTGCAAATGACTATACGGAATCCATTATCCAGGAAGCTATGGTAGCACGCAAATAAAGAGACATACTGACAAGACTATATCTATGGTCGACTAAGGAGGCTTTAAGTATTACCTGCATGATTAGCACCAACAAGGTGCAAATAGAGTCACTACCTGTCCTAACATGCCTTGCTGACAACTCTCGTCCACAAGATGTCAATCCCACGGTGGTGTCTCCACAAGAAACCGAATTTTACTGAATCCCATCCAATAGGCATGTAGGGCAGAAAGGGGTGACCACCGTCCATGCACCACAACATAGCAATCCTCACTTTCAGCATCATGAAACCATAAGAACGATTGCCACATGAGATAACACCACATATATAACATAACCCTATGTTATCCTCACCAAGCAAACCACACATAACCGCGCTTTTACTCGTGCGGGCTATGGCTGGGGATGGGACGCTGACACGCAGGGCCCACGTGCAGGTTTGACCCAGGTCTTCTTCCTCCTCTAGCCGAAGGTAGGAGAGACCTCCAGCGAGGCTTGCCGGTGACATGGGCCTCCATTCGAGGAACCGAGGGCATAGGTGTGCTCAGTGGATCGAGGCGTATCCATTCCAGGGGCTTGGAGCTACGACAGATGCCGGGAACGAGCATCCCTTCCTCCACAACGGAGGAAGCTTCGGGTCCGACGAGGTGCTAGCTAGGAGGGGCTCTAGGTGCAAAACAAGGGGTTGGGAAGCTCCAGGAGGTTGCGGGGAAGCTAATGGTGGGCTTAGGAGGGTAATAGAGCTTTGGCTCGACTGGATTGACTAGAGGCACGTCGGTAGGGAAGACCACTGGAGCTGGAGAAGGAGGGGGCCTCGGTCCATATTGGAGCCGATGGGGCTGGCTACGACTTCGAGGGAGGGCTTGGGTTGCACTTAGGCCACTGGGGGTCCTATTTATAGCCCCGGAGGGTCGGTTCCGCGATGGAGCTGGATAAGCTCGTCGGAGACAACTCCTGACGGCGGCAAAGAAGCGGCTGGTGTGGCAACAGGGCTGGGGAAGCACTTGCTCGAAGCAGAGGAGTGGTCCTAGGGGCTGGTAGCACTCGTGGGCCGCTTGGGCGGTGCTGCATCGCTGCGCAGCTACTGCAGCCATCGACGGTCGACTCGGCTGCGGTGCACCAGGGGCAGCAGGGGCAGCAAGGGCAACAGGAGCGCACGGGAAGGTCATGCGAATAAGCTCACCCGCTATGGCCTCTACGAACAACAAGGGTGGCGGCAGGACTAGGATGCGGCGGCTCGGGCACACTGGTTGCAACGCGCGTGCTCCAGAGCATGCCTTGGCATGCCTGCCAGGTGCTCGATGAAACGCCATCGCTAGCTAGGGGCTTAGGCTAGAGGTGAAACTCCCCAGGATGGTTAAGGGCTCTACTAAAGCTCAGATAGACATGCTGGTTTGGTCCTGGGTTCAAATCCACCATACAAACAAAAGAGCTTGCCAATTCTGATCAGGGACACCAGGTGTTTGACAAAATGCTAAGGGCATCTAGGAGTACTTGCTATCCAAAAGAATTACCAGATAGGAGTCTCCTTGGATGCAAACAAATGTGGCATGGTTAGATTTAGCAACCAAACAACTTCATAATGCAACTATAGCAATAGTCCATTTCTGTACAGAAACAATGTGATGATGCAAGAGGGGTCAAAACAACTCAAATGGGGGTGAAATTTGATACTTAAGGGTTTTACACGGTGGACTATAAGTGTAACGACTAAGATGCGGCCCTTTCCTTATTTGGGGGCGAGGCCTCAAAAGGGGAAAGGGGCGCATCTACGTGTTTCACAAATGAGATAATCATCACAATACATAAATAAAGATTGACAAGTGGGGCATACACTTGCCATCTGTTAAGAATATATCATAGCTTACAGACACACATTATTCAGAGTAGCAGCAAGTCCAGCTATAGACTTAAACAAAAAAACGGATGATCTAACACATCCCGTATGCTAGCCCACGATCACGACCACGACCTCAGTCTTCCGGATAGTTCACATACAGACGGCCAGAGTCCTCATCGAACTCCCACTTCAACTGGTTGTCATCAGGATCTCCTGCATCGAGCGTACCTGAACCTGTTGGGGTTTGAAGTAATCAGTGAGCCACGGGGACTCAAC
The DNA here is from genome assembly GCF_904849725.1 of Hordeum vulgare subsp. vulgare. Lineage (NCBI taxonomy): Eukaryota > Viridiplantae > Streptophyta > Magnoliopsida > Poales > Poaceae > Hordeum > Hordeum vulgare. The sequence continues at coordinate 242,808,037 of NC_058520.1, read as the reverse complement.
AATCTAATGACCTTGGTACTGAATCTAGTCAAGTTATTAGGTCAGGAAGGTTTAGTGTATGGGTTGCAGCAACCTAAGCATATATGGTGGCAAACTTACGATGATCAGAGTGATTATATGGTGGTCTACGCGAGTGATCGAAGACTAGATGATCACTAAGTGATCCTGAACACCTACTTACGTCAAACATAACCCCACCGTGTTCTCGATCGAAGAGTGGTCTTCGAAGGAGACAATCACGGTTACGCACACAGTTGGCAGTTTTATTAGAGTTACTTTAAGTTGTCTAGAACTGGATGTTAACAAATTATCCATGTTGCCACATAACCGCGGGCACGGCTTTCCGAAAGATTAAACCCTGCGGGGGTGCTCCAATTAGTCCATCACAAACTGCCACGGGCCGCAAAGTAATCCTCTATCACGAAACTCGTGATCTCGTCGGATTCCTTAGAGGAAACCCTAACCTTTGAGGAGACTCAAAGTTTCACCGGGATTCCTATACGCAAGATATATCGCAAAGGTAAGACAAATCTAGCTGGACCTCCAGCTGTGTCGACGACCCCGATAAGAGCCGCGTATCTCAGTCTCAGGACACGACGGATGAGCGATGGTTACCACGCCAAAACACCGAGTTTCCCCGGGGAGCGTAATAAGCTGCTCTGGGTTGGACAAACACTCATGAGGAGCACTGGCCCGGGTTGTTGATTAAATCCTCGGGGTAGCTATTCCCTATGCAAATTATTATTAGGTGATTAGCAGATTAAAACCAAGGTTGGGTCCTCCCGGACAAGCCTTAACACTACATGACCTATCAAGGGGGTCCCCATAACAACCCCGGACATGTTAGGAGCGATCTATTATGGAATCAAACAACGGTAACCGAAACTAAGGCGGCAACAAGGGAACAAATCTACCGGCAAAAGGCTAGGGCTTCCGTCATTTACCAAGTATATAGGTGCATGAATTAAATAGCAGTGTAAAACATAATGATATCAAAAATACTCATGTTATCACATGAGACAGCTGGCACCTGCAACTAGCAAAGCTACTCATTAGAAGTTGAGCAAGCCTACTCAGCCAAACAACATTTGCTAGGAGACGGAGGTGTTTGGGGTTCATGGCAAAGACAAGTGGCATTTATATCAAGTGGTAGGCATAACAAAGCTAGATACGACATCAAGGTCACGGTCATCTTACATGTGATGTCTTCAGATTGAAACTGCTGTTGATCTTCCTGCACGTACTCGCTCTCCGATCCCGATGCTACTCAAGATAAAATAACAACCAATGAACACCAACACAACGTAATGCAACAAGCAATATGATGCATGTGTGAAGAAGGAAGCATGCATCACTATTCTAGTCACTTTCATATGCATTAGTTGAGTTAATTGAATTCTGTACAGAACCTCATATTAAGTTATCTTGACATGCATGATGATGGCACGATCATGTGTATCACGAGAAAACAATGCAAAAGCATATAAAGAACGTAGAGAACGGAGCTATGGATCAACCGGAAACTACGAAACAAGTTATGGAGACCTACAGTTCAAATCAGCCACAAGGCACTCCAATGGCACTCTCCTGGTGTTACCAGGTTTCCAGATGACTGATACGTCTCAAACGTATCTATAATTTTTGATGGTTTCATGCTGTTATCTTGTCATCTTTGGATGTTTTATGTACGTTTTGTATCTTTTTTGGGACTAACTTATTAATTCAGTGCCAAGTGACAGTTCCTGTTTTTTCTGTGTTTTTGGCTCTTTTCAGATCTGATTTTGGAACGGAGTCCAAACGTAATAAAATCCCCGAAATGATTTTTTCCCGAACGGAAAAAGATTAGGGGGCTTGTGGGCCAAGCCAGGAGGGCTACAGGGAGCCCACAAGCCCCAACTCCGCCACCAGGGGGGCGGCGGTGGACAGGCTTGTGGCCTCCCTGGCGCCCCCCTGACCTAGATCTTGCACCTATATATTCCCTAAAAATCAGAAAACAAATCAAGGGATCCACGAAAATACTTTTCCGCCGCCGCAAGCTGCCGTTTCTGCGAGATCTCATCTGGAGACCCTTCCTGGTGCCTTGCCGGAGGGGACTTTGGAGTTGGAGGCCTTCTACATCAACATCATCGCCCCTCCAATGACTCGTGAGTAGTTCACTTAAGACCTACGGGTCCGTAGTTAGTAGTTAGATGGCTTCTTCTCTCTCTTAGATTTTCAATACAAAGTTCTCCATGATCTTCACGGAGATCTATCCGATGTAATCTTCTTTGGTGGTGTATTTATCGAGATCCGATGAATTGTGGATTTGTGATCAGATTATCTATGATATATATTTGAGTCTTTGCTAATTTCTTTTATGCATGATTTGATATCCTTGTAAGTCTCTCCAAGTCTTGGGTTTTTTTTGGCCAACTAGATCTATGATTCTTGCAAAAGGAGAAGTGCTTGGTTTTGGGTTCTTACCGTGTGGTGACCTTTCCCAGTGATAGTAGGGGCAGCAAGGCACACATCGTGTAGTTGCCATCAAGGGTAACAAGGTGGACTCTGTCGTAGATATGAGATTGTCCATCTACATCATGTCATCTTGCTTAAGTCATTTCTCTCTTCTTTTGGACTTAATACACTAGAAGCATGCTGGATAGCGGTCGACGTGTGGAGTAATAGTAGTAGATGCAGAAAGTATCAGTCTACTTGTTTTGGACGTGATGCCTATAGATATAATCATTGCCATAGATGACGTCACGACTTTGCGCGGTCTATCAATTGCTCGACAGTAATTTGTTCACCCACCGTCTACTGGCTTTCATGAGAGAAGCCATTAGTAAACACTACGGCCCCCGGGTCTATTCACATCTATCGTTTCCACTTTCATTTTTTACTTTGCTTTGTTACTTCGTTGCTTTCAGTTCTCACTTGGCAAACAATCTATAAGGGATTGACAACCCCTTCATAGCGTTGGGAGCAAGCTTTTTTTGTTTGTGCAGGCTCTTGTGATACTCCTTCACTGGATCGATACCTTGGTTCTCAAACTGAGGGAAATACTTACCACCGCTGTGCTACATCACCCTTTACGCTTCGAGGGAACACCAACGCAAGGCTCCAAGGCCACGGGGGAAATCCTTTGCATATTTGCCTAGGAAGTCCCTTAAGGCGTAGCCGTAGTAGAAGGATTCCTGGTGTCGTCAACACACCTATTTCTGGCGCCATTGGAAGGTCTTTTGTTGCAGTAGCAATGATCAAGCAACCAAATACAAGTGGGGTGGTGCATTAGAACACACCACACCATCAACAATGCCCACACAAGCTTCAAGACAACAAAGACATGCAATCTGTTTTTAACAGCATCATAGCAGTTTTTCTACAATATTTAAAGTAGTTATAGCCATCCAAATGAACCAAAAATATATGAGGCAAAAGCCATTCAAAAGCTTTACAACCCTGAACAAGAAGTTAATACAAAGGAGTCACCCATGAGCAGATCTATGGACACAAACTTGGACAAAATATTACAGATTCTGGGACTTTGTGAAAATCACAGACTTTCACCAGCTGCTTATGCTCTGAAGCATTTTGGCAGCCTCCGAAATGATATCTACAGGAAGTGTATAAGCATGAAATTTAACAGGGAGCTAGACAAACACAAAATCTCACAAACTTTAGTTTGTTGCATGGGCTTATTCCCAACACAGGAGATAATGCAACCAAGACAACAGTGGAAGAAAATAACACCAGATTCCTAGACTTAGTGAAAATCACAGATTTTCACAAATATGTCAGTTTCAGCCAAGTGTCAACTTTGACAAGGCACAATGGGTGGATACAAATTCCTATGAACAAAACAAAGACCACATGCTGTAGAGGGGTTCACCCACTACTACTACATCAAGGATTCATCCTCATAGGGTCAAGGCACCACCTAATACAAAGCACTAAACATGGCATCATGACAAAAAATAACATTTTTATGAAGTTGCTCTAAAGTGAAATCTGATTGCACCAATGGATTCCTGGGATGATTCTACCCCAAAAACATATGTAATACCTGGGTACTTGCATGTATCATCTAGGCACAAAGCTAGCTCGAAAAACACACCTAGGATCCAATATGACATATAGGAACAATATCACATGTAAATATAGCACATGTAGCAACACCTACACCTACACATGCACCACACAAGCCCCACACACAACCACATCACTCCAATGTGGCAAGCATGAGGGGTTAGCCCTCATGCACAAGTGCATATGCACACTTACACACACATGCATGAGCACACATACACACATGCATGAGCACACTCACACACACACACACTACAAGATCAGGTGCAACATGGGGGGTAGGCCCTCTTGCACATGTGCATATGTGCACCCACATGCACACGAACACACACTCACATGTGTGCACACCTTCATGTGCACATACACACCCCACACACACACACATGCACTCCTGTGCATAAGCACACTCTCTCACACATACACACACAGTCACATGTGCTCACACCCACATACTAGGCATTAAAATAAACAACCATACTCTGGTTTTGCTAACAAAAGGACAAAGCATTACTTGCTGCACAAGAAAAGGAAAAGGGGAAAAATAAACAAGGGGAAGCAAAAATAAAATGGGGAGGCCCCTGGATTCGAACCCAGGACCTCTAGCACTGCCACACACAACCACACCATTGCGCTATCCTTCGGCTCTCGACAGAGGAGAGGAAGGAAACAAGGTAAGCTCTCTGCCAAGCACTGCTACTAGCGAAATCAACAGGAAAAATAAAAGGGGGGTCTGCGGGGGATCGAACCCCAGACATGAGGCGAACGAACCCACATGCACAACCAGTCGGGCTACGGACAATCACTTGACAGAGAGGGGTTCCTCGCTCTTTTGAGTAGGCCCCTCGACACTACCTTCAACTATGCTGACACAAACAGAGGTGGCCGCCGTCGAGCACACGGGGACTCATCGACGGGACTGACCACCGGCGAGGGATGCGGGGAGCACGGGGGTTCCATTCCCGAAGCTAGCGCGAGAAAATCCCCTACTTTGCACTGCTACTACTGCGAGGGACTACCGCGGCATCTTCTGCTCGTGCACCTATGGCTCAACTCCGGCAAGGCATTGCCTCGTCCATCTACACATGCTGACAGAGAGGGAGGAGCGGGGGAGAATGATGCACGGCTCACCTAGGGTCTAGGCGTCGATCCGGAGCAGGAGAGGAGGGAGGGCAATGAGCCGGAGCAGAGGAGCTCATCGGAAGCAGAGGAAGTAGCCGAAGTGGTGGACGTCGTGGAAGGAGACGTCGCCATCCAGTTGCTGCGGGAACGGCGTCTCCACGGCCACCGCGTGCTTCTGGCGCTAACGAAGAGGCGGAGAAGCACGATCTATTGACTGCTGCGAAGCTCACCGGAGCCCTTCCATGGCATCAGCGTCGAAGGGCTCCCCTGGCAGTGCGAGGGAGAGAGGAAGGGCGAAATGGAATGGGCTAGTGCTGGAGAGGGCAACGAGCCGCTTATATGGCCTCGGGATGCGCTCTTGGAGCCGCAAGATCGAGGGAAGGAGAGAATCGGTGGTGGAGGAGGAGTCGTACAGAGTGACGACAGCGAGGAGGAAGAAGGAGAGGTGAGCGGGCTGCACGGGGGAAAGAAGGAGATGGGCCAGGGAGAAGGAGGGAGCCAGCCCACGTGGCGCGTGATAACAGAGAAAAAAACAAAAGGTTTTCTCATTTTTAAATGACAACCCTCAAACAAAAAATGCACACAGCCACACACGGGTTTGAAGAAAACAAAATAAAAATACTTAGGGCATAAGGGAATCATGCCCTATTTAAATAAAATATATAACTGATTTTTGGAGCAACTAAATTAAATGCAAAATAGAATTTAATATGTTGTTTTGTTGGAAAAAAACCCTATATGGCTTAGGTTTTAAAACCCCAAGACAATACCCCTTCACACACAAGATGAAACAACAAATGATCAACATTTTTAAAATAGGTTTTAAACAAGTTAATTCATGAGTTCAAAATAATAATGGAGAAGGGGGTTTGAAACCTTGTTTGAAACACCTAGTTTGAAAACACCACCACATCAAACACAAGCACACTAGCATTCATCATGGATCAAGCAACAACAACATCACAATGGGATTCTCATGAATGCAATGAATGCCATGATGCAAGATGGAGACACAAAACAGAGCCACATGAAATGATAACTCTTATAGCATTGAAAACATGGTTCCAAAATAGGAAAGGTTCCCAAATATGGCAAGGGTTACATCTGGGGCATTACAAACTCTCCCACACTACAAGAAGATCTCTACCCGATATCTAGGACTGAAAAACTCTCGAAATTCGGAACGGAGGTGATCCTCGTGCTCCCAAGTGGCCTCTTTGTCGGAATGATGTGACCACTGCACCTTCAGAAACTTGATTGACTTATTGCGGGTCTTGCGCTCAGTCGTCTCAAGAACTTCAACTGGATGCTCACGATAGGATAGGTCGGGTTGAAGGTCGATATCCTAAAGATCAACTGTGTGCTCGGGAGTCCTTAAGCATCTCTGGAGCTGAGAGACATGGAACACGTCATGCACATTTGCGAAGTTTGAAGGGAGCTCTAATTTAGAAGCAAGGTCGCCTCTCTTGCCAACAATTCTGAAAGGCCCAACAAAACCAGGAGCAAGCTTTCCTTTGATGCCAAAACGCTAAGTGACCTTCATAGAAGACACTTTAAGATAGACGAAGTCATCGAGCTCATAAGACATGTCACAATGCTTGCTATCATAGTAGCTCTTCTGACGGGACTGCGCTTCTTTGAGATTATCCCGAATGACACGACACATCTCTTCTCCTTCTTCAATCAAGTCATTTCCAAGAATCTGACGCTCGCCAGTCTTTGACCAGTTAAGCGGAATACGACACTTACTGCCATAGAGAATCTCAAACGGAGCTCTTCCTGAACTTGCCTGATAGCTGTTGTTATAAGAAAACTCGGCAAAAGGTAGGCAGTCTTCCTACTTTATTCCAAAGGAAATGACATAGGCTCTTAGCATATCCTCGAAGACCTGATTGACTCTCTCAACTTGTCCACTAGTCTGAGGATGAAAGGATGTGCTGAATCGAATCTTAGTACCCATCGCATACTGAAATGAGTCCCAGAACTTGGAAGTAAAGATGCCTCCGTGATCCGAAGAAATCAGCATTGCAACGCCGTGCAAAGACACTATCCTCGAAGTGTACAACTCTGCAAGCTGAGCTGCCGAGATAGACTCCTTGACTGGAAGGAAATGAGCTACTTTGCTCAACTTGTCAATGACGATGAAGATGGCATCGCTACCCTTCTTGGACTTCGGAAACCCGGTGACGAAATCCATCTCAATATGGTTGAACTTCCACTCGGGAATGGGCAATGGATGCAAAATACCTGCTGGACGTTGATGCTCTGCTTTCACCCTTCGACATACATCACATTCATTTATGAACTGAGCAATTTCACACTTCATGTGAGTCCACCAGAAGGTCTGTTTCAAATCCTGATACATCTTGGAACTTCCTAGATGTATGGAGAGAAGACAGTTATGAGCTTCTTCCATGATAACCTTTCTGAGATCCCCTTTCGGAACGACAAGACGATCTTCAAAGAATATTGTATCTCTGGCATCAACACTAAAGCACATATATTTGGGAACTCCCATTGCCAAGCCAATCTTAACTTTCTTCACCATTGCATCAAGAAGTTCAGCTTGTCAGACCTGGTCTTCCAAGGTAGGAGAAATCTGAAGATTAGCAAGAAATCCCTGAGGTACTAACTAAAGTTTGAGCTTTCTGAAATATTCACAAAGATCAAGCTGGAGAGGCTTCAGAATGAGACTGTTGCAGTAAGCCCTCCTGCTCAAAGCATCTGCCACGACATTAGCTTTTCCTAGAGTGTACTCAATGCTCGGATTAAAATCTTGGAGAATTTCCACCCAACGAGTCTGCCGAAGAGTGAGGTTAGGCTGGGTGAAGCTGTACTTGAGACTCTTGTGATCGGTGAGCACTTCAACCTTTGTTTCCAACAAGAGGTGTCTCCAAGTCATCAGAGCATGTACCACTGCCGCCAACTCAAGATCATGAGTGGGGTAATTCTTCTCACTTGGCTTCAAGTGCCTCGAGGTATAAGCTACCGGTTTCTTATCTTGCATCAACACTGCACCAAGACCTTGAAGAGAGGCGTCGCCGAACACATGATAAGGTTTGGAGTCATCAGGAGGAACCAAGACTGGAGTAGAAGTGAGCTTCTCTTTGTGTGTGTCCAAAGCCAACTGACACTCTGGAGACCAGACATACTTCACACCCTTCTAAATAAGACTTGAGAGAGGCTTAGCAATCTTGGACAAATTCTCAACGAATCTTCTACAATAGCTTGCAAGCCCAAGAAAGCTTCGAAGCTGCTTCACATTTTGCGGAGGTTCCAACTCAACAATGGCCTGCACCTTCAACGGATCAACTTTGATACCCTCAGAAGAGATGATGTGCCCAAGGTAGACAACTTCTTTAAACCAGAACTCACATTTGGAAAACTTAGCAAAGAACTTATGCTCTCTTAGCTTATCATGCACAAGCCTGAGATGTTCTTCATGCTCTTCCTCAGTTTCCAAAAAGACCAGAATATCATCAAGATACAACAACACGAATTCATTCTTGAATGGGGAGAAGATATAATTCATCATCCGACCGAAGGTCGGTGTAGCATTGGCCAGACCGAAAGACATCACCGTGTACTCATACGAGCCAAATCTTGTTCTGAATGCAATCTTTGGAATGTCCTCTTCGCGAATGCGAATCTAATGATAACCCATCCTGAGATCAAGCTTCAAGAAGATCTTAGCCCCTTTCAATTGCTCAAACAACTCATTGATGTTAGGTAGTGGATACTTGTTTTTGATCATCTTCTTATTCAATGGGTGGTAATCCTTCTTCTTGATGAAAAGAACTCATTCCGTACCATCCTTCTTCTTGATGAAAAGAACTCCACAGCCCCAAGGAGATGACCTTGGTCTGATCAGACCCAGTCGCTCTTTCTCATCAAGTTGTTTCTTCAGCTCTTCTGGACCCAGTTTGCACACAGGCTCAGTGCCCGGTTCAAGCTCAGTTACGAACTCAACTACTCGGTGCGGAGGCATTCCTGGCAGTTCTTCCGGAAAAACATCTTCATATTCGTAGACCACTGGGACTTGCGAAGTTGGAGAGATCTCACCCTTCTCATTCAAGGAAAACAGACGGACCGTGTCATCACGCACTGCGAAGATAATCACTTCCTCCGAAGAATGAGTTGGTTCACAACCAATAGACGCCTTGTTCATAGCCAACCAATCCATCCCAAGGATCAAATCAATATCAGAGTTGCCAAGGACAATAGGAGAAGCGAGAAAGGCATAATTACCCATCTTGACAGAAACATCCGAAACCATCATATGAGAACTCATACGCATTCCCGGAGAAACCACAGGGAAAGGACTATCCAAGTGAATTGCGGGAATGTCATGCTTAGGAAGAAAAGGGCTCAAAATGAATGAAAGCGATGCACGAGAATCAAATAAAACCTTAGAAGGAATATCATTAACTGAGAGATTACCCATAATCATCACATCTGAGGAGTTCTCTGCTTCAGCTGCATTCACCATATTGACTCTCGCAGACCTGGGGTTGAACTTCACTATAGCATTGCTTGGATGCTTCCCTGGAGTAGGAGGCGGAAGACGCAGCTGAGAGGTGCACTTGTTGGCATAGTGACTCGTCTGCCCACACTTGTGACAAGTAACATCTGCCGACTGACGGAACTGCACCTGAGGATTCCCTTGCTCTTGCTGCTGAAACCTCTGCTGGAAAGCTGGGTTGGGTGGGTGGGAAGAACCACGGCCACCTGATTGCTTGAACTGCTGAGTCTGCCGAGAAGGAGGAGCAGACACCCAGTATTTCTGCTGCTTCGGAACCACCTGAGTTGAGGGCGACGAACTGGACTCTCTAAAACGCTTCCTCGAATTCTCCATCCTGAGAAAAGCTGCCCGAGCCGTGAGAGCCAAGTTATAGAACTTATCAAACTCATCGGGATCGTGCAAGGCGAGGGCCAGCTGCAAGTCCACTCTCAGACCACCTCTGAACTGATAGATCTTGCTCTTGTGATCTAGAATGTCCTGCAAGGCATATCGAGCCAGCTCATGGAACTCGACGTTGTACTTGTATACAGAGGAACCGCCTTGCTTCAAGCGTCTGAACTTCCCACACATCTCTTCTACAAAGCTAGATGGGATATAGTGAGACCTGAAATCTCTGCAGAACTCATCCCAACTAATCAATCCGCCACCCCTGGAGTCCTTCAACTGCTGCCACCAAATTGATGCGTGCCCCTGGAGCTGAAACGTTGCAAACTTAACGAAGTCCTCTGGACGGACATTGCTGCACTCAAAGTGTTTGTTCATGTCCTGAATCCAGTCCTCAGCGTCAAACGATTGATCACACGACGTGAAGGTCTTCGGCTTGTTTGCCAGGAATTGACTCAGAGATGCAAACTGATTACCACCATGGTTGAAATTGCCCTGCTGTTGATTGGTCCTCTCTTGCAAGAGCTGGATTAACATCTGGATGTTAGCATTTGTTGCAGCCATCACCGCTTGCCAAGCCTCTGCAGGAGGAGACGGCAGCGGAGGAGGAGGCACAGGGGGTGGTGGTGGAACATCAGCACCCTCGCGACCCGGATTCTAACGAGTTGGTGGAGCCATCCTGAAGACGGACAACTCATTAGACCAGAGAATGACATTGAAAGTAAAGCTGAATCAAAAGGCAGGAATATCTGAACAAGAATATTAGTAATTGCACTCGAACAAAATAGTAAGAATGCTTCCTCGAAGTGAATGTCGACAAAATCTGATTAAAGACCACTTGCAAACCAAGTATGAGCTAGAACTGCTCGGAACAAACGTATGATAGAGATTCCATCCGATATCTTCGTGGATATGATCGCACGGGCTCGAATTTGCAGTAGCCTTCCTGTGCAAGACAGTGCACATGACTTACGGAGCATCCCCGAGTCGTAGCAAGCTACATGGACTCTTTAAGACACAATGAGAACCGCTGTAAGACAACCATGAACAAACGTACCCACTAAATGTCGAATCCCAAACTCACATCATGCATCTGTAGGAACATTGTCCTATAAGTCACTACTTGATATCCCACATATGAATTCCCGAAATATCTGGTCATGCAATCTGGTACACGGATACAAGGAGTAATATGTCACACAACTCCTATACTAACCCGTCAAGTGTATCACATCCGTCAACACATAACCAGAATCTCGGACCTTCATCTACTACAGACCCTCATCATCACAACGATACAAAGTGTGGCGATACATCCGGAAGTCTCTGCACCAGTACTGGGGAAGCCGGACTCCTCTGGTCACAACTAGTATTGAAGCAATTACGAACATCCTCCGTCCTAAGATACTAAGAAATCTGAATGATGGCGATGTGCATAAAAATCCCCTGGATCTCAACTCCCAGGAAGAAATCAAGTCACACAGGAGGCACCAAGAAAGAACTCTGTCACATCATATCATATAGATTTCAAAATACCCGCGTGATCCTAAAAAATTTGAGCAAGAAGAGGAGTAGAATTAATATTTCCAGAGCATAGAAGAAGAGAAAAAGAAACCTACCCTCTGATATAACTAAGAATCAAAACATTTTGCTAGACTCGACTTGGCCAAGTTCGATCACTCAAAAGCTCATATGGTCGTAAGGCTCTGATTACCAACTTAGTAACGACTAATATGCGGCCCTTTCCTTATTTGGGGGCGAGGCCTCAAAAGGGGAAGGGGCGCATTGCTACTTCTCAAACAACGGCGCCAGAAATTGGCACGTTGACGGAGACTTGGCTTGCGTTGGTTTTTCCCTTGAAGAGGAAAGGGTGATGCAACACAGGAGCAGTAAGTATTTCCCTCAGTTTGAGAACCAAGATATCAATATAGTAGGAGAATCTCGTCAAGTCCAGAGTACCTGCGCAAACACAAAAGAGCTTGCACCCAACGCTATAAAGGGGTTGTCAATCCCTTCAAGAGATCTGAAGGCGGAAAGTGCAACGAAGTAAAAGAGTACGGCTGAAAATATGGTGTGAAGTAGACCCGGGGGCCATAATGTTCACTAGAGGCTTCTCTCAAAATAGTGAATATTACGGCGGGTGAACAAATTATGGTCGAGCAATTGATAGAACCGCACAAAGTCATTACGATATCTAAGACAATGATCATACATATAGGCATCACGTCCGAGACAAGTAGACCGATACTTTCTGCATCTACTACTATTACTCCACACATCGACCTCTATCCAGCATGCATCTAGTGTATTGAGTTCATGACGAACAGAGTAATGCTTTAAGCAAGATTACATGATGTAGAGGGATAAACTCAAACCAATGATGAAAACCCCATCTTTTTACCCTTGATGGCAACAACACGATGCGTGCCTCGCTACTACTTCTGTCACTGGGTGAGGTCACCGCACGGTATGAACCCAAAACCAAGCACTTCTCCCGTTGCAAAAATCATAGATCAAGTTGGCCAAACAAAACCCACAACTCGAAGAGAATTACAAGGATATTAAATCATGCATAAAAGAGATCAGAAGAAACTCAAATAAGATTCATAGATAATCTGATCATAAATACACAATTCATCGGATCTCAACAAACACACCGCAAAGAAGATTACATCTGATAGATCTCCATGAAGATCATGGAGAACTTTGTATTGAAGATCCAAGAGAGAGAAGAAGCCATCTAGATCCTAGCTATGGACCCATAGGTCTATGGTGAACTACTCACGCATCATTGGAGAGGTCATGGTGTTGATGAACAAGCCCTCTGTATCCGAATCCCCCTCCGACAGGGCACCAGAACGTGCCCTAGATGGGATCTTGCGGAGACAGAAGCTTGCGGCGACGGAAAAGTATTTTCGTTGATCTCTTGATTTTTTCTGGGATTTTAGGGAATATATGGGCAAAGGAGCTAGGGCAGGGGAGGCCCAGGGAGCCCACAAGACTGCTAAGCGCGGGCCCCCTGGCCGCGCCTAGGGGGCTTGTGGGGTCCCCTGCTTGCCCCTGCCTTGGTTCTCAAGCTTGACGCGTATCTTCCGTTTCGAAAAAATCTTTTCGGAAGTTTTATTCCGTTTGGACACCATTTAAAATCCTCCTCTGAAAAGGGTCAAAAACACGGAAAAAACAGCAAGTGGCACTTGGCACTGAGTTAAAAAGTTAGTCCCAAAAAAGATAGAAAAGGCATACAAAACATCCAAAGTTTGACAAGATAATCGCATGAAACCATCAAAAGTTATAGATACGTTGGAGACGTATCAAGCATCCCCAAGCTTAACTCCTACTCGTCCTCGAGTAGGGAAGTGATAAAGACTGAATTTTTGATGTGGAATGCTACCTAGCATAGTTGTCCTTTGTAACTTCTTTCATGTGACATGAATGTTCAGATCTGTAAGACTCAAAACAATAGTTTGCTATTGACATGAAAACAATAATACTTCAAGAAAACTAGCAAGGTAATCATGAACTTTCCAAATAACAAGGCCAAAGAAAGTTATCCCTAGAAAATCATATAGTCTGGCTATGCTCCATCATCCCCACACAACTAACGTAAATCATGCACAACCCCAGTATTGGCCAAGTTATTGTTTTCGCACTCTTACTTTCTCAAACCTTTTCCAACTATCACGCAATACATGAGCGTGAGCCATGGATATAGCACTATAGGAGGAATAGAGTGTGGTGGTGGTTGTGAGACAAAAAAAGAGGAGATGGTCACATTGACTCGCCGTATCAAAGGGTTATGGAGATGCCCATTAATAGATATAAATGTGAATGAGTAGGGATTCCCATACAAAGGATGCACGAGAGCTATAAGTATGTGAAAGCTCAAAAGGAGAACCAGTGGGTGTGCATCCAACTTGCTTGCTCACGAAGACCTAGGGCAATTTTGAGGAAGCCCTTAATTGGAATATATAAATCCAAGTTATATAATAAAGACTCCCACTAATATATGGTGGTCACAAAGAAAGAAGCTCTCAATCATGAAGAACAAGTGAGGAAAAAGATAGTAGCATTGTCCCTTCTCTCTTTTTCTCTCTTCTTTTTTTTATTTGGGCTCTTTGGCCTCTGTTTTTTCTCTTCTCTTTTTTTTATTTAGGCTCTTTGGCCTCTTTCTTTTTATTTTCTCACATGGGACAATGCTCTAATAATGACAATCATCACACTTTTATTTACTCACAGCTCAAAGCTTAGAACGATGATGACTCTATAGGAAATGCCTCCGGCAGTGTACCGAGATGTGCAACGATCTAACTTGGCGTATGACGTTGAAACATCTCGCTAGCTATCTTATGATCATGCAATGGAAATATGAGAGTGACGGCACAAGTCATGAGACGGAACGGTGGGAGTTGCATGGCAATATATCTCGGAATGGCTATGAAAATGCCATAGTAGGTAGGTATGGTGGCTGTTTTGAGGAAGGCATATGGTGGGTTTGTGCACCGGCGAAAATTGCATGGCACTAGAGAGGCTAGCAATGGTGGAAGGTGAAAGTGCATCTATACCATGGACTCACATTAGTCATGAAGAACTCACATACTTGTTGCGAAAGTTTTTATTAGTAATCAAGACAAAGTGCTAAACGCATACTCCTAGGGGAAGGGTTGGTAGGTGTTAACCATCACGCGATCCCGACCTCAACACAAAGGATGACAATCAATAGATCAATTATGCTCCGACTTCCTAACATAGCGGTTCACCATACGTGCATGTTACGGGAATCACTAACTTCAACACAAGTATTTCTAGATTCACAACACCCTACTAACATAACTCTTAATATTACCAAATCCACGTCTCAAAACTAATTGAGAGGAATCAAACTTTTCTTTATACTCAATGCACACGAAGATGGGAGTTTTTGTATCCTCTTTGGGTACCCATCACCTTCGGGACTACTTTCATAGCACAAACCAACTACCAAGTCACGCACCGCCGTGCTCTAAAAGATCTAAGTGAAGCTCATAGAGCAATATTATCTAGCTCAAAAGATATAAGTGAAGCACAATGAGCATTCTAGCAAATTCACGATGAGTGCATGTCTCTCTCGAAAGGTGTGCAGCAAGGATGATTGTGACACAACAAAAATAAAAGACTCCTATGGTACAAGACGCTCCAAGCAAAACACATATCATGTGGTGAATAAAAATATAGCTCCAAGTAATGTTATCGATGGATTGAAGACGCAAGAGGGGTGTCTTGGGCATCCCCAAGCTTTTTGGTGTCCTTGAATTTGGCTTTCGCAACAAGTATGGCATCTACGCGTTTCGCAAACGGGATAATCATCACAATACACAAATAAAGACTAACATGTAGGGCATACTCTTGCCATCTGTTAAGAATATATCATAGCTTATATACACACATTATTAGGAGTAGCAGCAAGTCAAGCTACAGACTTGAATAGAAAAACAGATGATCTAACACATCCCGTATGCTAGCCCACAATCACGACCACGGCCTCAGTCTTCTGGATAGTTCACATACAGACGGCCAGAGTCCTCATCAAACTCCCACTTCAGCTGGTTGTCATCGGGATCTCCTACATCAGGCATACCTGAACCTGTTGGGGTTTGAAGTAATCTGTGAGCCACGGGGACTCAGCAATCTAATGACCTTGGTACTAAATCTAGTCAAGTTATTAGGTGAGGAATGTTTAGTGTATGGGTTGCATCAACCTAAGAATATATGGTGGCTAACTTACGATGATCAGAGTGATTATATGGTGGTCTACACGAGTGATCGAAGACTAGATGATCACTAAGTGATCCTGAACACCTACTTACGTCAAACATAACCCCACCGTGTTCCCGATCGAAGAGTGCTCTTCTAAGGAGACAGTCACGGTTACGCACACAGTTGGCAGTTTTATTAGAGTTACTTTAAGTTGTCTAGAACCGAATGTTAACAAATTATCCATGTTGCCACATAACCGGGGGTACGGCTTTCCGAAAGATTAAACCCTGCAGGGGTGCTCCAACTAGTCCATCACAAACTGCCACGGGCCGCAAAGTAATCCTCTATCACGAAACTCATTATCTCATCGGATTCCTTAGAGGAAAACATCAACGTTGAGGAGACCCAAAGTTTCACCAGGATTCCTATATGAAAGATATATCGCTAAGGTAAGAAAAATCTAGTAGGACCTCCTATCGTGTCGACGACGCTGATAAGAGTCGCGTATCTCAGTCTCCGGACACGACGGATGAGTGATGGTTACCACGCCAAAACACCGAGTTGCCCCGGAGAGCGTAATAAGATGTTTGGGTTGGACCAACACTCATGAGGAGCACTGGCCCGGGTTGTTGATTAAATCCTCGGGGTAGCTATTCCCTATGCAAATTATCATTAGGTGATTAGCAGATTAAAACCAAGGTTGGGTCCTTCCGGACAAGCCTTAACACTACATGATCTATCAAGGGGGTCCCCATAACAACCCCGAACGTGTTAGGAGCGATCTGTTATGGAATCAAACACCGGTAACCGAAACTAAGGCGACAACAACAGAACAAATCACCCAGCAAAAGGCTAGGCCTTCCGTCATTTACCAAGTATATAGGTGCATTAATTAAATAGCAGTGTAAAACATAATGATATAAAAAATAGTCATGTTATCACATGAGACAGCTGGCACCTGCAACTAGCAAAGCTACTCATTAGAAGTTGAGCAAGCCTACTTAGCCAAACAACATTTGCAAGGAGAGGGAGGTGTTTGGGATTCATGGCAAAGACAGGTGGCATTTATATCAAGTGGTAGGCGGCGATCTTGTATCGAAGGAAACGTCATTCTAAGCATAACAAATCTAGATACGGTATCAAGGTCACGGTCATCTTGCCTATGATGTCTTCAGCTTGGAACTGCTCATGATCTTCCTGCACGTACTCTCTAGAATCCACGTACTCGCTCTCCGATCCCGATGCTACCCAATATAAAATAACAGCCAATGAACACCAACACAACATAATGCAACAAGCAATATGATGCGTGTGTGAAGAAGGAAGGATGCATCACTATTCTAGTCACTTTCATATGCATTAGTTGAGTTAATTGAATTCTTGACAGAACCTCATATTACGTTATCTTGACATGCATGATGATGGCATGATCATGTGCATCACGAGAAAACAATGCAAAAGCATATAAAGAACGCAGAGAACAGAGCTACGGATCAACCGGAAACTACAAAACAAGTTATGGAGACCTACGGTTCAAATCAACCACAAACACACTCCAATGGCACTCTCCTGGTGGTACCAGGTTGCCACATGATCAAGCAACCAAATACAAGTGGGGTGGTGCATTAGAAACAACCGCATTCACTTTAAATAGGGCACTACGTAATTCAGTTGAGATGACACCGTATGAACTATGGTTTGGAGAAACCTATGATGTCGTTTCTTAAAAGTTTGGGGTTGTGATGCTTATGTGAAAAAGTTTCAGCCTGATAAGCTCGAACACAAATCAGATAAATGCATCTTCATAGGACACCCAAAATAGTTGTGTATACCTCCTATCTCAGATCCGGAAGCAAAGTATTTGTTCCTAGAAACGGGTCCTTTCTCGAGGAAAAGTTTCTCTCGAAAGAATTGAGTGGGAGGATGGTGGAAACTTGATGAGGTTATTGAACCGTCACTTCGACCAGTGTAGCAAGGCACACAAAGTTGTTCCTGTGGTACCTTCACCATTTGAAGTGGAAGCTAATGATTTTGATCATGAAACTTTGGATCAAGTTACTACAAACCTCGTTGGTCGACAAGGTCACGTACTGCTACAGAGTGGTACGGTAACCGTGTCTTGGAGGTCATGTTGTTGGACAACAACGAAGCTACGAGCAATGGAGAAGCGATGGTGGGCCCGGATTCCGACAAATGGATGGAGGCCATGAAATCCGAGAGAGGATCCATGTATGAAAACAAAGTGTGGTCTTTGGAAGAACTACTTGATGGTCATAAGACTATTAAGTACAGATGGATCTTTAAAAGGAAGACAGACGATGATGGTGAAAGTCACCATTAAGAAATCTCGACTTGTCGCAAAGATGTTTCCGACAAGTTCATGGAGTTTACTACGATGAGATTTTCTCAGTCGTAGCAATGCTAAGAGTCTGTTGGAATTATGTTAGCAGTTGCTGCATTATTTATGAAATCTTGCAGATAGGATGTCAAAACATTGTTTCCTCGATGGTTTCCTTGAGGAAAGGTTGTATGTGATACAACCAGAAGGTTTTCTCAATCCAAAGGATGCTAATAAGTATGCAACCTCCAATGATCCTTCTATGGACTGGAGCAAGCATCTCGGAGTTGGAATATACGCTTTGATGAGATGATCAAAGTTTTTGGGTTTATACAAGGTTTGTGAGAAACTTGTATTTCCAAATAAGTGAGTGGGAGCACTATAGAATTTATTATTAGAATATGTTATTGACATATTGTTGATCGGAAATAGTGTAGAATATCTGGAAAGCATAAAGGGTTGTTTGAAACGAGTTTTTCAAAGGAAAACCTAGATAGAGCTACATGAACGTTGAGCATCAAGATCTGTGGAGATAAATCAAAGCGCTTAATAGAACTTTCAACGAAATACATGCCTTGACAAGTTTTTGAAGGAGTTCAAAATACATCGGAAAATAAGGAGTTCTTGGATGTGTTTTAAGGTGTTACTTTGAGTAAGACTCAAAGATCGACCACGACAGAAGAAAGAGAAAGGACGAAGGTTGTCCCCTATGCCTTAGCCGTAGGCTCTACAGTATGTCATGTGGTGTACTGCACCTGATGTGTGCCTTGACATGAGTCTGTCAAGGGGTACAAAGAGTGATCCAAGATTGAATCGCTCAACATCTGTCGAAGTTATCCATAGTAACTAGTGGACTAAGGAATTTTCTCAATTATGGAGGTGATTGAAGAGTTCGTCGTAAAGAGTTGCGTTGATGCAAGATTTGACACTAATCTAAATTACTCTGAGTAGTAAACCGGATTCGTATACTGGAGGAGTCATTTGGAATAGTTCCAAATGGCGCGTGGTAGCAGCATCTATAGGATGACACAGAGATTTGTAAAGCACACACGGATCTGAAAGGTTCAACCCGTTGACTAAAACCTCTCTCACAAAAAAGACATGATCAAGCCCCGCAACTGTATGGGTGTTAGATTCATTACAATCACATAGTGATGTGAACTACATTATTGACTCTAGTGCAAGTGGGAGACTGTTGGAAATATGCCCTAGAGGCAATAATAAATTGGTTATTCTTATATTTCCTTATTCATGATAATTGTTTATTATCCATGCTATAATTGTATAGATTGGAAACACAAATACATGTGTGGATACATAAACAACACATTGTCCGTAGTTAGCCTCTAGTTGACTAGATCGTTGATAAAATATGGTCAAGGTTTCCTAGCCATAGACAAGTGTTTTCACTTGATAACGGGATCACATCATTAGGAGAATCATGTGACGGACAAGACCCAAACTATAAACGTAGCATATGCTCGTGTCAGCTTATTGCTATTGTTTTCTGCATGTCAATGTATATGTTCCTATGACCATGAGATCATGCAACTCCCGGACACCGGAGGAATACCTTGTGTGCATCAAACGTCGCAACATTACTGGGTGACTATAAAGGTGGTCTATAGGTATCTCCGAGGGTGTCTGTTGGATTGGCATGGATGAAGATTGGGATTTGTCACTCTGTGTGACGGAGAGGTATCTCGGGGCCCACTCGACAATATAACATCAGAACAAGCCTTGCAAGCAATGTGACTAAGGAGTTAGTCACGGGATCTCGTATTACGGAACGAGTAAAGAGACTTGCCGGTAACGAGATTGAACTAGGTATGGAGATACCGACGATCGAATCTCGGGCAAGTAACATACCGAAGGACAAAGGGAACAACATATGGGATTAACTGAGTCCTTGACATAGAGGTTCAACCGATAGAGATCTTCATAGAATATGTAGGAGCCAATATGGGCGTCCAGGTGCCTCTATTGGTTAGTGATATGAGAATTTCTCAAGTCATGTCTACACAGTTCTCGAACCCGCAGGGTCTGCACACTTAAGGTTCAGTGACGTTTTGGTATAGTTGAGTTATAGGTGTTGGTAACCGAAAGTTGTTCGGAGTCCCGGAAAAGATCCCGGAAGTCACGTGGATCTTCAGAATGGTTTGGAGGTAAAGATTGATATATAGGAAGACATGTTTTGGTCATCAGAAAAGTTTCGGGTACTTTGGTAGTGTACTAGGAGTGACGGGGGGGGGGGGGGGGGTACCGGGGAACATCGGGAGGGGTGTCATGCCCGGAGGGGCCTCATGGTGTGTGGGAGGAGACAAACCAGCCCTAGTGGGCGGGCCTAAGCCCCCACTAAGGCCCATGAGGTTTGAGAAGGAAAAATCCCAAAGGTGGAAGAGGAGGAAGGGTTTCCAAATGGAGAGGAGGAATCCTACTCCTTGTAGGATTGGAATAGGACTCCTCCACCTCCAATTTCGGCCAAACCTTGAGGGTTTGAGGCTGCCTCCTCCCCTCCGTCCCTCCTATGTATACTAGAGGAATTAGAGGCAGCCCTAACCCTAATTGCCACATGCTCCCTCTACTTCATCTAGATCGTTTTCTCTTCTAGTCTAGTTCGGCGGTGCTTAGGCGAAACCCTACCGGAATAGTTCCACCACCATCACCACCACGCCGTCGTGCTGGAGAACTCATATAACTCTCCGCCCGTCTTGCTGGATCAAGAAGGCGGTGATCGTCATCGAGTTGTATGTGTGCTGAACGCGGAGGTGTCGTCCGTTCGACACTAGATTGGTATTGATCATGATGGGATCGTCGGACGGATCATGATGAGATTGTGGGACGGGCTTCGATTTGGATCGCGAAGTTGTTCCACTACATCAACCGCATTATATACGCTTCCTCTTAGCGATCTACAAGGGTATGTAGATTGACTATCCCCTCTAGTAGATGATCATCACCATGGATAGGTATTGCGTGTGCGTAGGAATTTTTTTGTTTCCCATGCAACGTTCCCCATCATTTCCATCCTAAGTGCTTGGCTAACCCGATGTTGTGCTTAAGAAAAATGGCATGTAGCATATGTGTGTGGATTAACGGATCTTAATAACTCTTGCCTGGATGATCGCTTTGCCCTCCCATGTATTAACCAAATCATTGATGCAGTCGCGGGTTGCGAGAGTCTGTGTTTCCTGGATGCATATTCTGGTTATCATCAGATAAAGATGGCGGTTGAGGACCAGGAGAAAACAACTTTTATCACGCCCTTTGGAGTGTTTCACTATGTGTCTATGCCTTTTTGGCTCAAAATTTCTCAAGCGACTTACCAGTGGTAACAGCATAATCTTCCCTAAGTTGTTTTGATGCTTGATTACAACACCTTTGCGGACTAATCGTGTGCTTTTAGCTTTCAGAGCTTATCATGTGTCATGAGACGGTTATTCTTCCCCTTGGATGTTAAATGAGAAGACGGAGTGCTTTGTATGATTTAGTGTTGGTGGACCTGAGTCCTAGGATAGTCCATACTATCAAGAGGAGGTCCGCATTTGGAAAAGTTAAGAGAATCATGCACGTACACATCCTTCGCCACCTTTCCTTCTCTTCTCTTTGGAGCTATCATCTTGTTGTATAGTAAGAGGAAGTACCGCTCGGAGTCGGGAGACAGTACCGCTTGCGCGGTACTGTCGCTCCCTACTTCCTTCACATCTTCCGCTTAACTTTCTCGATATTTCAATTATGTTTAGCAATTGTTTAGTAAGTGGAAGTACCGCTCGAAGTCGGGCGATAGTACCGCTTGTGTGGTACTGCCGCTCCCTACTTCCATCCCAACTTCTTCTTAACTTTCCCGATATTTCGATTTTGTTTAGCAATTGTGTTTGAGCATAAGTACCGCCATGAGCGGTACTTCTCCTCTATTTCTTCCCTATCTTGTTGAGCGGTAGTACAGCTGACCGAAGCGGAAGTAGTGCACCAGCGAAATTTCCGCTCCTCTTCTCCTATCTATTTGACTACCCGGCCCATTTCTTCCGTGCAAGCGGAAGTAAGCGGTACTACCACTCCTGCACAGTTTCTGGGAAGAAAAAGGTCACTTGGTTTCCCGCACTTCCACCAAGAGAAATTTGATTCCCCCCACTAATCCCTTGCGGATCTTGTTACTCTTGGGTGTTTGAGCACCCTAGACGGTTGAGGTCGCCTCGAAGCCATATTCCATTGTGGGGAAGCTTCGTGATCTTGTTGGGAGCTTCCAATTAAGTTGTGGAGATTGCCCCAACCTTGTTTGTAAAGGTTCACTCTCCGCCTTCAAGGTCACCACTTAGTGGAATCACGGCACATCGCATTGTGTGAGGGCGCGAGGAGAATATGATGGCCTTAGTGGTATCTTGGGGATCATTGTTCCTCCACACCGCTCCAACAAAGACGTACTTCCCCTCAAAGGGAAGGAACTTTGGAAACACATCCTTGTCTTCATCGGTTCCACTTGTGGTTATTTCTTACCTTTACTCTTATTTACTTCTTGCTTATTATTATTGTTGTTAGCATCATATAGGTTGCTCACTTAGTTGTATATCTAGTAAACCTGTTTTTTGCTAAACCTAATTTGTATCAAGAAATGTTTAAAATTAGTTAGTTGCATATTCACCCCACCCCCCTCTAGTCAACCATATCGGTCCTTTAAATTGCTATGAGAGCCTCGTCTTTTTATTCAGGGTTTCACCACCCAGAGAGTATTGTTGACGATGGGGGTAGTCTGAGGGACTTGCTGGAGGCGGTTGTTGCGAACTCGGTCTCCCGTGAGGACCTAAATGAGGCCATGTCTACATTTCGATCCTGAGTGACGATCGAGGTCAAGAACGTGCTTAAAAATTTCCTTGATATTTACAAATCGTCTACCGACCCATTGTTTGTGACTAATCCCACAACTTTGGATACGAGGGACAATTCCGAAAAGGAAAATGCTAGTAGTGAAAAAATTAAATTGCCTGAAGGAACGAGTGGGGCAAATACCTTTTCCTCGGTTCCTCCTCCAGTGGTCTATGGAGGACCGGTCCACCCACCGCATATTATTAATCTCGGTCCTCCAACTAAGTTTTTTAATAATGATTTTGCTAACTGGGTTTTTTGTATGAAGGCTCATTTGAATCACAGCTCAACGCGACTTTGGGGAATCATCGAGCAAGGCTACTACCCTCATGATCCAAGAAACCTCACTCCAAGAGAAGAGGTTGACAATCAGCTCAACCATTCACTCTTGTTCATCCTTCAAGCGTTTGTTACCATTGAAGATCTTGCTCATTTGCATCCCTTCACTCGTGCCAAAGATTGATGGGAGCACATCATTTCCATGTACATGGGAAGTTCTAGTATCAAACGGTCAAACTATGAAGTGATACTTGATGAGGCCGATGAATTTGTTATGATCGAAGATGAAGATCCTCGTGAGCTATACCTAAGTGTGATGATTCTTGTTGTCGCTCTTCCAGATCATGGAAGTAAGGATGTGGATGACAATTGGATCAAGCGTAAGTTTCTCAAGGCTACTATTCCCTTCAACAAATCCATGTCCTTCTACATCCGTCAAAGGCCATACTTTCACTCCTTGTCTTCAAGTGATGTGTTGGATGAGTTTATTGCCATGATCATATTGAACAACACTGCTGACAATGCTCTTGCTCGTGTTCAGTAGTCAAGAAAAGACTCTCCCAACATTGCCTTAAAGGCCAAAGCTGAATTGGAGGAAGATGAGGAAGAAGAAGAGGAATTGTGCCCCAAACACACCAAGTATGCTTATCACGAGCATATGGCTCTTGCCTCAAGACAGTTTTGGGTCAACAAGAGAAAATAAAAGCCAAATTTCTCCAATAACAACTCAAATGGGCCCAAAGTCAAACAACGTGTGAGGACTCGCTACAACTGTGGCTTTGTGAGTCACTTTGTGGCTGATTATCCTTTTGAGAAGAGGGAAGATAATGGTGTCAAACTTATTCGGAAAGACAAGGCCAAGCCCTTCACCAACAAGAACAACTTCTTCAAGAACAAGTCCCAAAAAGTGTTGGTGGATCAAGAGGAGTACCTCTACGATGAGGATGAGGATCATGACGCAAGTCATGAAATGATAGGGATGGCCACCATGGACATTGCATCCTCTTCTCCAAGCAAGGTGTCCCACTTCAACGCCACCAACGAGAACCACATTGACAAGTGCCTTATGGCCAAGGTATCCAACAAGGTAACAACCAACATTAAAACCTCCAACCTTAATGCTACCATGTCCACTACCTCTGTTAGTGGTGATGAAAAGGAAGAGGTAGAGGAGGAGGAAAACTCCTTTAATAAATTCATGAGACAACTCAAGTGTAAATCCAAGAAGCATTTTGTGAGGCTAATGACCTCATTTTATCTCATGAAGAAACTATCTCTACATTACAAATACATAGTCGTGACTATGCTGATGAGATTGCGTATCTTTCTATTGCTCTCGAAGAAGAGCAAGGACTTCGTTTGACTCTTGAGGAGTCACACCATGATGACCTTGCTAAATTAAAGAAAGACCTAGATCGTGCTCTTGTTCTTACTCCTATGCTTCAATCCGAATAGTTTGCACTTGGGCTTAAACATGTTAGACTCAAGGAAGAGCTTGCAGCACTTGACAAGGCTCACAAGGCCTTGAAGAATGTTCGTCCATCTTTAAAAGAGTCTCATGCTCAAATCCAAGTAAAACTCACTAACGAAATAACCACTTGTTCTCCATTTGTTTTAATTGATAATGTCCATGCTACTAACTCTTGTTGTGAGCATGCACACTTGTGGAAGAGAACACCAAATTAAAAGAGCAGCTTGAGAAAGGCCTTGTGACATGCATCCAAGGTCAAAAGACTCTTAATGACCTTTTGAGAAGTCAAAAGGAAGTGGTTGCAGAGGAAGGAGTTGGGTTTGCACCCAAGTCCAAGAAGAACAAGAAGAGGAAGACCAAGCAACATCCTGAGCTTATGGAAACCTTTTGTTAAAACTGGGCAGGGTACTCATGATAAGAAAAAGGACCACGCTAAGGGTGGTAATGCCAAGAAGGGAAAAACCCCTCTACCCAACACAGCCGGCGACTTCAACCCCTCTTATATTTTATGTCATGCCAGTGATGGGAATGTTTTTGCTAAGTTTGTTGGTTCTTGTGGTGAGCACATTGAATGGTCTATTTGGGTTCCTAAGACCCTTGTTACTAACCTAAAAGGACCCATTAAAGAATGGGTACCTAAATCCAAGCATTGATCTTATGCAAGAGTTTGCTTCCGGTGGGGTGTCATTGTTGCTTGATAGTGGAGCAACAAATCATATTACCGGAAGCAAGGACTTGGTGGTGGATGTTCATCCCGACCCATCCATTGCCATCAAAGTCTCCTTGGTGATGATGCGATTTCAAATGTATTGGGTCTCGGCAAGGTGGAAATTTCTCCGGAACTTACCATTGAAAAGGTTATGTTTGTTGAGACCCTCGCATACAATTTACTCTCCGTTCATGAACTTGCACTTATGGGCTTTAGTACCTTCTTTGGCATTGACTCTGTGGCCCTTCTGTGGAGCAAGACTCTTAAAGTAGCCTTTGTTGGGCATGTCGAGAATGGTCTCTGTGTGTTAACTTTTTGGAGTGACCCACTAAGACCGCGACTTGCCTAATGGTTAAGGTTGATGTGGGACAGCTTTGGCATCACCGGTTAGCCCATGTCCATATGAGATCTTTGCAAAGTCTCCTCGAAGGGGATCATGTTCTTGGACTAACAAATGTGAGTTCCTCCAGAGATAGTGCTTGTAGTGCCTGTATTGAAGGAAAGATTCATGAGACACCTCACCACCCCACAACTACCATCTACTCAAAAAGGACCTTGCAGCTCCTCCACATGGATCTCTTTGGTCCTCCATCCTATGATAGTCTTGGGGGAAGAACGTATTGCTTGGTGATAGTGGATGATTACTCAATATATACTTAGGTATACTTTTTCAAGAGAAAGAGTGAGACTCAACAAACCATCATCGACTTTACTAATGAAGCTCAACGACAACATAATGCAAAGATATTGATGATTAGAAGTGACAATGGCACTGTCGTGGGAATAATCCTAACAATATTACTAGGGGTACGAATGAAGGGGCAAAGTCTAGCTAGGCATAGTGGATACACTCAGATGTACGAGTTAGGGCCCAACTCCGGAGTGGTAAAGACCCTACATCTCGATCCCTCAGGCTGGTGTTTTCTTACGGGGTGTCTAAAAGTACGGAATGATTAACCCTTGAGCGGGACCCCGGGAGTGGCTTATATAGAGTGCGCCATGGCCGATCGAGCACCATCACTAGGGCATTTAATGCTAATAACTACGGGAGATCCTAGAAATGATGGCTTTAATTACAACGTTACTCGTAACACGGGTCTTCATGGGCCTTCAAGAAGGTGTTTAAGTCCTTGGCCGTTGGAGTCCCTTCGTTCTCCCTGCCTTGCTGTCGACCGATTGCTAGGGAGCGTCTGCCTGTCGCAAAGCAGGCCGGGTGACCTCATGTGACTGAGTGAGGGCACAATGGCCGAGTGAGGTTGAGACTATCATGATGACTTGTAGGAGACTAATGGCCTAACGGGTACTTAGGTGGGCCCTATGGAAACGGGTTTGTAGGCCTACCCCTTAAGTACAACCCGTCAATAATCCCCAAATCAGTAGAGGTTTTATGGCCAAGTGAATGACTCCCTTGGTGTCTCGGAGACACAGGGGTCGCCGTCAGTGGTAGCGTCATTCGGACTCTTAGATAGCCACTACGGATTCAAGAGCAAGAAATCCCGAATGTCCGCGCGTGCGGGTAAGTTCACAATCGGTAAGATCGGGCACCTTTCGGGAAGATTTGTTCAATTATTCGGACGATCATGGGCCCGAAGGTCCATGTATCCTATCGGTGAGCTGGAACGGATCCCACTCATACGGGGGAAGGGGCGGCCTCATCGCGTTTTTTATGTTGCCTGAATGATTGGGGTCCTGTGGAGGTGTAGGCGAGAAGAACGCTCGGCCCTTCTCGTCACACGCGATGGACGCGGAGTCCATTTGGGTCGCGAGGGGGATCGGTTTTCTCCAAAGATTTTGAATTGAAGGCACGCGCAGGGGCGGCGAAATAGGACGCAACTTGGTTAGTGGAGGTAGTGGTGCGGCGCCCCAATTTCCGAGCCTACGTTGTCACGAGCATATGGTTAGTGGAGGTAGTGGTGCGCACGCTGTCACCGGGATCCTGTGGATCTTCCTCGGGGAGGCAGTGCACTTGATGGGGCATCTTCTTCGGTGGCATTTAAGGCCTTCAGCTGAGGGGGGGGTATTGTGCCTCAAATCCAGACTCTTATCTCCCCGTCTCCAAGCTTCACAGCTGAAACCACACACCGCATTCCGGTGTCGGTGCCTGCTCGTCCCTCCCCTCCATCGAGCGCCATGGCGAAAGGAGCGATGGCAAAGCCGAGCGAGCTAAGAAGGGATCATGCGGATCTTCCTCGAGCACCGGAACGCTCCCGCCGGGCTGGATCCAGGGCGATTGGATGCCGTCATGGATCATGCCCGGGTGCCTATAGGAGCTGGAGGGCGAGGGTCTCATCGCTCCGGGGAGCTCGCGACTGCCCGGCACCAGCGAGTTCGAGCCAGCACCGAGAGATGATGAGCGAGTGTTGCTCGTTACCCACGTCGAGAGAGGTTTCTCCCTACCTCCACATCCTTTCCTCCGAGCTTTCTTAGCCTTCTTCGGTGCACAGCTGCACCATCTTCCTCCGAATGTTGTCTCCTACTTAGCTTCTTTTGTATCTCTGTGCGAGAACTTCCTCGGTTGCCATCCACACTTGGGTTTTTTCAAACACCTGTTTACTTGTCGAGTGATAAATTTTAAGAAGTCCTCTCAGTCGGGGGCAAAACCAATGTAGTGTAGCTCAGTGGAGGGCAAGGTATCCAGCTCACGGGTAAGAGTAGCTTCCCTCAAATGAGCTTCCCCGATTCAGTGAAAGGGTGGCACAACTCTTGGTTCTACTGCCAGGATGTTCCTATTGGCGAGGGTCATTCGATTCTTCCACCATATTCCACTAATAGGATTTTGTCGGCTCCTGCCTTGACCGTGTCGAAGGCGGAGAAAGTTGATTTAGAGATTCTGGTGATTGCGCTGGTTGCTGTGATGCGCAAAGGCCTCAATGGAATGGACCTCCTAGAAGTCTTCTTCCAACGTAGGATCCAGCCACTTGAGGCCAGAGCCCATACCATGTGGATGTAACAGGGGTCGGATGACCAAACTCTTGTTCACTCGGAGGAGCTCACGGAGCAGCAGCTCGAAGAAAAGATCATGGCCATGCCTCCTTTCTCAGTGGAGATTACAACGAATGAGGTGAGCTACTGCCCTTTATGTCCGAATGATTTTCTTCATTGTCTCAGTACTTGTTTATACCGTGATCTTCTCCATTCGATAGGCTTTTACCGGGCTAGTCACCTCTGTCCCACTGGTTCACCGAATGCCCACTGATGTGGAGAGCGACACCGAGCGCCCGGAGGGCTCGGATGCAGGTGACGATGAAGATGAAAATGATGAAGACAACTACGAGGAGGTGGAGGAGAGTGACGACGATGATCAGGGGGGTGAGGCAAAGTCCTCTCCGTATGATGAGGTCTCGCTCGAGGCCCACAGCAAGGCGCACCAGGATCCGGAGACCCGTGCTAGCACCTTGAGGACCTCGAGGGTGATAAAGCCGACTGTATTGGCAATGCTGGCCCATAGTTCCAAACGGGGCTGAAGTGAGGATACGACGCTGCTAGAGAAGACTGCCAAACAGCCAAAGGTCGTAAGCTCCAAACCTAGGAAGGTTGTCCTGTCGTGCATCAAGGTCGATGTGCCCGTCGCTTCGGTGTAAGTTTCGTCGTCGAATGACTTTGTCTTTGTTGGCTATGTTTCACTGAATGATTGTTGTATTCTTGTTGTGTTCATTGCAGAGCCAATACTTCGAGCACTTCTCTGGAAGCCAAGGCTACTGACAAGGGGAAAACTAACGTTGATGCTCCTTCTTCCAGAGGTAAGTCTTGACTTTTCTGAAGGTTCACTCGGTATACAATGCTTGGCCATTTACTCCTTGTGAACATGTGCAGAACCACGGGATGTGATTGAACTCGACCCTGGGGATCCTTCTGCATGTTAAGAGGCAACCAAGCAGGCCACCATTCCGAGCCGAGTGGCTGCGGGGACCAAGACTTTCATGGCCCGTGAGACCACCTCGTCCGAGATGTCACTCGGAACGGGTTTGTTGCCTCCTCCATCAGATCGGCACATGTTCTAGCTCCACCACAGCCTAGAGGATCAGGAGGAGGCATGCAAGGAAGCATTGGCTCAGCTAGAGCTGATGGTCGAACAATTGAAGGAGGTGTAAGACGCCAGTGAGGTTGTGGCCAAGAATGTTTGGGTAAGTTTGAATCCGAGTGGGTGTCCCGAGTGAGTACACACCCACTGGGTGTTGGTGTTGCTTCTCAGTGGGGGCACGCTGAGCGCACCCACTTGGTGTAGTCCCCGAGGATATGATCGACTGTGGGAGTTGGTGATAGTCTTAGTTTCTATTCCCATTTAGTAGTAGTTAACACGGTACGGAGCCTTGTCTCCTCTTATCCTTCGAGTGGGGGCGCGCTGAGTGCACCCACTGGGTGTAGTCCTCGAGACTGCCGTCGACTCAGGAAGTCGGCGGTAGTCTTAGAGTTGTTTTTGTATTTTTGCTAACTTGACCTTGCTGTCGGCAGACTTCTTGTGGTCCCAGGGACCGTACCAAAGCGGCGGATCAATACTTGTTGGATTTGCGCCTCAGCCTCGAAGCTGAAAATGCCAAGTGCACTCGTCTCGAGCAGGAGAAGATAGTTGTTGAAGGTAAACTCTACTGACCGAATGAATCTTGAATTGATTTTCTTTCCTGTCCGACTGAGGCTATCTTGCCGGATCGTCTTGCCGAGAGGCCCTCAAAAGGAGGGATGAAGAATTGGCGTCGTCCCAGAAGGAAGCCAACCAAACACCAAGGCGGCCGAGGCCAAGCTGAAGACCATTGAGAAGCTCGAGGAGGATAACCGACTCTTGAAGGTGGCTGCTGAAAAGACTGTAGGAGATATTGCTGACCGAAGAAGAGTTATGCCGAGTGGGAGACCAAGTTCCTGGAGGTCGGTGCCAAAAGAGCCGAGCTGGAGAAGTTCGTTGAGACTTCAGCTTAGATCTCGTCGACAAGCTCAAACGTATGGTTGAATCCCGAATGATTTCTGTTGTTGTATTGTCATTTTCAAGTGTTGATTCTCATCCTTTGTCTTTGATTGAATTCAGATTTTTGTGTCGATCTCGAGGAGGAGACGACTTCGATTGAGAAGGAGCTGAACTCGAAGACTGGGATTATGAAGAACAGTACTGCCATCACTCTCCTCCGACTAGAAGCTCGCATTGATTACGCATTGGGCTACTTCAGATGGATCCATTCGGCTATGGCGGAGGTTGATGAGGAGACCGGCCCTGAAGAACAACCCATGAAGGATGCTCACACGATTGTTGATCGAGCAAAAGCTATTCCCAGGCACCTTCATTCTTGGAAGAAGTCGGCGGCTCGTGCTGGAGCGGACATCGCCCTCTCGCTTGTCCAAATCCACTATAGGGAAGTGGACGAGGATAAGGTGAAGAACCTCCGAGTGGTCAAACGGAAGAGCCTCAAGTTTGAGGACTTCATTGAGATGTTTATGGAGGCGGCTACCCAGATCGCCGAAGGCATCGACCTTGATACCTTCGTGGAGGCAGTGGGGTCTCCATCCTTCAAGTGATTCTCGAAAAATAGTCTTAAGTTTCAATTCGCCTCGGTATGCTGAGTGATTTTATATAACCCTTTAAAATATGAGTGAGCCTTGAGCTTTCTCGCATGCACCTTTTGTTTGAACTAAAGTGCGACTTTGTTTGCTTTGAATTGCATTTGCATTTTTCTATCCTTGTTTGGATTTGCTTTTACTGAGATAAAGACTGCTTCATGACCAAGTCCCCGAGCGTGGAGGTTCGTCGTCACTCGGGGGATGTCATTCCTTAGACAAAAACGGATTTTGTTGCTTAAGGATGATCGTTCTGTTCATCTTAGCATCCGAATGAAAGTCTTGCCTTCATTCGGGACCACTATAACTTAGGCGAAAGCTGGTTCGCAGCTAAGCCCCCGAGTGTGGAGATTGTCCACATTCAAGGAAGGGTCTACCTTAGGCGAAACAGGTTCGCTACCGAGATGATAGTTCTTTCGAACTTGTTCATGGCCATGTCCATCATGGCGTGCGAATGGCGATCGCGTCTTCATTCAGAGATGCTTTGACTTAGGCAAAAGCTGGTTCGCAGCTAAGCCCCAGAAAATGGACGTGGCCCTCACTCGGGTCAGGTTTTACCCTTGGCAAGAACGGGTCCGCAACTAGGAATGATTGTTCTGTTCATCTAGGCGTCCGAATGAAAGTCTTGCCTTCATTCGGAACCCCTATAACTTAGACAAAAGCTGGTTTGCAGCTAAGCCCCTGAATGTGCAGGCTGTCCACATTCGGGGAAGGGTCTACCTTAGGCGAAACAGGTTTGCTACCGAAATGGTAGTTCTTTCTAACTCGTTGGTCGCCCTGTCCATCATGGCGTCCGAATGGCGATCGTGCCGTCATTCGGACATGCTTTGACTTAGGCTAAAGCTGGTTCGCAGCTAAGCCCCCGAGCGAGGACGTGATCCTCACTCGGGAGCAAGTTTTACCCTAGGCGAGAATGAATCTGCAGCTAGGAATGATTGTTCTGTTCATCTTGGCATCCGAATGAAAGTCTTACCTTCATTTGGGGCTGTTGTAACTTAGGCGAAAGCTGGTTCACAGCTAAGCCCCCGAGTGTGGAGGCTATCCACATTCGGGGACGGGTCTACCTTAGGCGAAATAGGTTCTCTATCGAGATGATAGTTCTTTTGAACTCGTTGATGGCCCTGTCCATCATGGCATCCGAATGGCAATTGCGTTGACATTCGAGGATGCTTTGACTTAGGCGAAAGCTGGTTCGTAGCTAAGCCCCCGAGCGAGGACGTGGTCCTCACTCAGGACAGGTTTTACCCTAGGCGGAACGTATTCGCATCTAAGGATTTCACCCACTGGTGGTGTGATTCACCGGAGTGAGGTACTTGTGAATAGTTGAAGAAAGGAAGCCTTTTATTCTTCTTGGCCATTCGGATTCATTACATGAACGAAACAAGTATGTTCTATCTGTAGAATTTGCAGAGTAGGGCCGCATTCCAGGCCCTAGGCCCTTCCACTCCTTGCTCAATTTTGTAGAGAAGGTTGGATCCATTGTATAGGACTTCAGAGGTGACATAAGGCCCTTGCCATGGACGTGCCAACTTGTCAGGTTTCTCTTGATCCAGTCGGGGGACCAGATCTGCCTCCTAGAAGGCGCGTCCTCTGACTTGTCTGTAGTGGTAGCGCCTCAAGTCTTGGTGGTACGCGGCGGACCGAATGAGGGATAGCTCTCTATCTTCTTCCAAGAGATCCAGGTTGTCTTGACGTGAAGCTTCCGCTTCAGCTTCATTGTACTGCTCCACTCGGGGAGAGTTGTGATGCAAGTCACTCGGTAGGACTACCTCAGACCCATACACCATGAAGAAAGGGGTACGATTGGTCGATAGATTCGGAGTCATCTGAATGCCCCACAGAACGGAAGGTAGCTCCTCTACCCACGCACCTGCGGCTTACTTGAGATCCCTCATCAGACAAGGGTTTAGATCCTGTAGGATCATGTCGTTTTCCCGCTCCAGGATCATGCCGTTTGCCCGCTCTGCTTGTCCATTCGACTACGGGTGAGCCACGGAGGCATAATTAACCCGAGTGGCTTGAGAATCATAGAACTCACAAACTCGTCTGAGTCAAAGTTGGTTTCGTTGTCGGTGATGATCTCATGAGGGATTCCGAACCTGAAGATGATGTGCCGAATGAAGCTGAGTACACTCCTTGAATCCAGGTTTTTTATGGGCTTCACTTCGACCCACTTGGCGAACTTATCCACCACCACTAGCAGGTGGGTGAATCCACTCATCCCAGTTCAAAGTGGGTCGAGCCCCCACATGGCAAAGGGCGAGGTGAGTGGAATCGTCTTCAACGCGGATGCGGGCTTGTGTATCTGATTCCTGTAGAACTGGCATCCAACAAAAAGATTGACCATGTACTTTGCAGCTTCCTTGGCTCGGGGACAATAAAACCCTGCTCAGAAGGCCTTGGCCACCAATGTCGAAGAGGACGTGTGGTGTCCGCAGGTTCTCGAGTGAATCTCATGCAAGACTTGAAGACCTTCCTCTCGGGAAATGCACTTTTGGTTGACTCATGTGGCGCTTTTCTTGTATAGTCGATTGATACATCTCCGTCGTATCTACTTTTCCGAACTCTTTCGCCCATGTTTTGGACTCTAATTTGCATGATTTGAATGGAACTAACCCGGACTGACGTTGTTTTCAGCAGAATTGCCATGGTGTTGTTTTTGTGCAAAAATAAAAGTTCTCGGAACGTCCTGAAAATTTACGGAGATTTTTTCTGGAATAAAACAAAAATACCTACGCAAAGATCCACCGGAGGGGGCGTACCAGTGGGCCACAAGCCCACAGGCCGCAGCCACCCCCTACGATCGCGCCATGCATGATTGTTGGGCCCACGTGGCACCACCGCCCCCAATCTCAGCTCTATATCTTTCGTTTCGCCTGGAAAGAAAATCAGAGAGAAGGTTTCATCGTGTTTTGCGATACGGAGGCGCCGCCACATCCTGTTCTTCATCTCGAGGGCAGATCTAGAGTCTATTTCGGGCTCCAGAGAGGGGAAATCGTCGCCATCGTCATCATGAACCTTTCTCCATTGACAATTCAATTATGCTCTTCATCGTTCGTGAGTAATCTCATCGTAGGCTTGCTGGACGGTGATGAGTTGGATGAGATCTATCATGTAATCGAGTTAGTTCTTGACGGGGATTGATCCCTAGTATCCACTATGTTCTAGATTGATGTTACTACTACTTGGCTATGCTTAATGCTTGTCACTAGGGCTCGATTGCCATGATTTCAGATCTGAAACTATTATGTTGTCGCCAATATATATGTGTTTTAGATCCTATCTTGCAAGTTGTAGTCACCTACTATGTGTTATGACCCGGCAACCCCGGAGTGACAATAGCCGGAACCACTCCCGGAGATGACCATAATATGAGGAGTTCATGTATTCACCACGTGTTAATGCGTTGGTTCGGTTCTTTATTTAAAGGAGAACCTTAATATCCCATAGTTTCCATTAGGACCCCGCTGCAATGGGAGGGATGGACAATAGATGTCATGCAAGTTCTTTTCCCTAAGCACGTATGACTACATACGGAATACATGCCTACATTAGATTGACGAATGGGAGCTAGTCACATATCTCTCCGTGTTATAGCTGTTACATGATGAATCACATCCGTCACACTCATCCATCACCGATCCACTGCCTACGAGTCTTTTACTACTGGTTCTTGCTACATTACTTTGCCTAGGCTTGTCCCTTGCTACAAAAGGGATTGGGCCACTTTGCTGCCGGTGTCACTACTGTTGTTACTTGTTACTTTGTTTCTACTGCTACTCCTGTTCCTTGCCACTTCGCTGTTACTTGTTGCAAGATCTTTTCCGACACTGTTGTCGGGGAAGAATAGTTGCTCGTCAACGTACCCTTTTCTGGCGCCATTGATACAACAGTTAGGAATAGTCTGCCATCAACAGATCGTTTCTGGCACCGTTGTTGTCATACTACCTTGCTACTGATACTTTGCTTGCAGACACTAATCTTTCAGGTGTGGTTGAATCTGACACATTCAGCTGGTAATACTTGAGAATATTCTTTCGCTTCCCGTCTTGGCAAATCAACAAATTTGGGTCGAATACTCTACCCTAGAAAACTGATGCGATCCCATATGCTTGTGGGACATCAAGGTTTTTTATGGCGTCGTTGTCGGGGTGGCACAGCTATATTCTCTGACTCACTTGGGATTGACGTGTGCTGATAACTATGTGGAACCCTAAAGACCCAAGAACTAAAATCCTACCTTCCACTACGAGGAGAGGTAAGGAACTGCCATCTAGCTCTGCACTTGATTCACCTTCAGTTTTGAGTAAGTTTGCGACTTCGCCTCCTCCTAGAAATCTTGATATGTCGCGTGTGCTTGATGATGCTACTTCTGCTGCCCATGATGCTTATGCTGTTATGCTTGATACTATGCCTGATGATGCTATGCTTGATACTACTTTGCCACTTGGTGCCCTTGATGCACATATTGCTAGAGTTGCTGCTAGATGTGATGATACTTCTGAAACTGCTGATACTATTGAAGTAGAACCTGCTACTATGCCTGAATTGCCTGTTATGCCTGATACACGCTATGTTATGGAGGGAGAGACAGCTGAGGATTTTCTTGCGTGTAAGGATAGCTATGATGTTCAGAAACTTCTGCGCAAGTGGAAAGAAAAATCTCTGAACGCTAGGATGAAATACGACCCGAAGTTTTCCACTTCACCTATCTTTGTGACCGATAAGGATTATGAATTCTCTGTCGACCCTGAGTTAATCACTCTTGTCGGATCTGAACCCTTTCACGGTTACGAGTCTGAAATGGTTGTAGCCCATCTTACCAAACTGCAAGATATAGCCACCCTATTCATGAGTGAGGAAAAGATCCGCCACTACTATATCCTCAAGTTGCTTCCTTTCTCGCTAAAGGTTAATGCTAAGACTTGGTTCACTTCTCTTGCTCCTGGTTGCGTGCGTAGCCCCCAGGATATGGTCTACTACTTCTCTGAAAAATATTACACTGCCCATAAGAAGCAAGCTGCCTTGCAGGAAATATACAACTTTGCTCAAGCTGAAGAATAGAGTCTCCCACAAGCTTGGGGGAGGCTCATCCAGTTACTGAATGCTTTGCCTGATCACCCTCTTGAGAAGAATGAAATACTTGATATCTTCTATAGTGGACTTACCGATGCTTCCAAAGACCACCTAGATATTTGTGCCGGTAGTGTTTTTAGAGAACGAACTGTAGAACAAGCTGAGATTCTGTTGAATAACATCTTGTGCAATGAGAATGCTTGGAGTATTCCCGAACCACCTCCTAAGCCAACTCCGAAGAAAAGAGCTATTATATTCCTCAGTCCTGAAGATATGCAAGAAGCCAGAAAATTTATGCGAGAGAAAGGCATTAAATCTCAAGATGTCAAAAATCTGCCACCTATCGAAGAGATCCATGGTCTCGATAACCCAATACAGGTAGTAGAAGTAAATTCTCTGTGTAGGTTTGATGAGAGTGATATTCCTTTTGATAAACCTGCTAGCTTATGTCTGAATGACTTTGATTACTTTCTTGCCAAACAACAGAGTTTCAACGATTATGTTAGCAGACAATTCGAAAAGAATGCTCGTATGCTTAGTCATTGAAGTGCTTGTGTGGACAGAAATGTCAATGATCTTAAGCTTCTGAGTAAACATGCCTCTATGGTTACTACTCAGGTAGAACAAGTACTTAAAGCTCAAAATGACTTGCTCAATTAGTTGAATGACAATTCCGTCATAGTCGTCACTAGAGGCGGAAGAATGACCCAGGAAGCTCTGTATCATGAGGGTCTTCCGAAAAGAATTGAACAAGATTCTCAAGGAGTTAGCACTGATGAACCTAGTCATCCTAGAAAGAAGAAGAAAGATGATAGGAACCTGCACGCTAGCAACCCTGTTGCTGCTACACCTGAGAGTCCAAACGATGCCTCTATCTCTGATGTTGAAACACAATCTCGTGATGAACATGAGCCTAATGATAATATCAATACTGATGTTCATGTTGATGCTCACCTAGCAATGAAAAGGATGTGGAGATTGAACCTAGTGTTGATCTTGATAACCCACAGCCTAAGACTATAAGATACGATAAGAATGACTTCACTGCTAGGACGCACGGTAAAGAAAGGGAACCGTGGGTTCTGAAACCTATGCCCTTTCCTCCTAAACCATCCAAGAAAAAGTATGATGAGGATTTTGAGTGATTCATTGAGATGATCAGACCTGTCTTTCTGCAAATGCGTTTGACAGATATGCTCAAGATGTCTCCGTATGCTAAGTACATGAAAGATATTGTGACTCATAAGAGGAGGATACCTGAGGTTGAGATTTCCACCATGCTTGCTAATTACACTTTCAAGGGTGGAACTCCGAAGAAACTAGGTGATCCCGGTGTGCCCACTATACCTTGCTCCATTAAAGGCAACTACATTAGAACTTTGTTGTGCGACCTTGGAGTCGGTATTAGTGTTATGCCTCTCTCTCCTTATCGTAGACTTGAACTGGATAAGTTGACACCCACTGAAATCTCTCTGCAAATGGCTGACAAATCAACTGCTTTCCCTATCGGCATTTGCGAGGATGTGCCTTTTGTGGTTGCTAACACCACTATCTTAACAGACTTTGTTATCTTGGATATTCCCGAGGACGATGCCATGGCTGTTATCCTCGGAAGACCCTTTTTAAACACTTTAGGGGCTGTTATAGATTGCAACAAAGGAAATGTCACTTTCGATGTCAACGGTAATGAGCATACGGGTGCACTTTCCGAAGAAACAATATCCAGTACATTGCATCAATACTATCGAAAAAACTTCATCGATTCTTATTGGGAGCTTTGAATGCCCTATTCCTCGTGTCAAAATGAAGTATGATTTGCTTGTCGGGGAGATAAACATCCCCATTGAGGTGACCTAGTGACTATTCGAAAATTATGTGTTCTCTTTTGCGATTCAAAAAGGTTTGTCGAGGGGATTTGATCAACCCCATTGACGGATTTCTTTCGATGACCATGAGATGGATGAATCGGGGAGTCACAATCCTCTGTTCCAAGCTTCCACTTTCGGTTGCTTAGAAGAAAAATAATAGGTTTAGTTTAGTTTTCCATGTTTTCTGTCTTAGGGTCCGGTAGAAAAGTACCCCGAAAATCAAAGTTCTCCGAACGCTATGAAAATCAAGTATGATTTCTTCTGGAATATTTGAAAAATACTGGGACAAAGAGTCTATCTGGGGGCCACAACAGTGGGCCACAAGCCCTAGGGGCGCGGGCACCCCCCTGGTCGTGCCACCCAGGCTTGTGGGGCCCACAGGCACCCCCTCCACTCATTCTTGCTCTCATCCGCTTCTCCTACCTCCAGAAAAAATCGTTTCGTAGCTCAAACCCGTGTTCTTGCTCCTCTTGCTGGGATTTTCCATCTCTTTGCTCAAATCACCGTTCTCCGAACTGTTTTGGGGAAATTACTCCTTGGTAAGTGACTCCTCCATTGGTCCAATTAGTTTTTGCTCTAGTGCCTTATACTCCGCGTATTTTTGCTGCCTTGGTGACCATGTTCTTGAGCTTTGTATGCTGATTCTAGCTGGTCCCAAGTAGTTTTGATGCGTAATATGGTCTCTAGGCACTAGTGGGAGTAGTTGCTACAAATTTAGTTGAACCTTGTTCACCTTTCCTTTGGGTCACTGAAAATTTCAGAAAAGGAAGATGTTCAGGAGAAACTTTCATGGTGGTTCCTCAAGCAAGAGATGTCCCCGTCTTGCGATGCAGGAGCCTGATCCTTACCAACCTAGGGACGCGCTGGTTCAACCATGTGAATGGCCTTCTGATGAATTTATGATTGAGGCAGGCTTCAAAGATGAGTTTGATGCATTTGTTCG
Organism: Hordeum vulgare subsp. vulgare; assembly: GCF_904849725.1. Taxonomy (NCBI): domain Eukaryota; kingdom Viridiplantae; phylum Streptophyta; class Magnoliopsida; order Poales; family Poaceae; genus Hordeum; species Hordeum vulgare. Next base: position 242,769,129 of record NC_058520.1, on the reverse strand, counting down.
CAACGTTGGACTCGAAGAATTCATCTCCGATAAATGTGAACAGTATGTTGCTCTCACTGCCTCTTTTGTTCGTAGATTCAAATTTTCAGCCGGCCGTGAAACATCGGTACTGTTTGATCTCTATGATAAATACTATACCATGGATTTAGAGGATTTCAATCGAATTTGCAAAATACCTACTTGGGGTAGCCTAAGTGATCCTCCTAAATTTTCGGTTAGAGATTTTTGCGCTGGTATTACAGTTGGAGAAACTAGAGACATTACGCAAGCTACCACGGGGAGTATTCATTTTCCTGCCTTGCATTACTTTGCCCTCGTCATAGGCACATGCATTAATGGCAAGATTGAGCATTGTCACCTCTGCGCACCCGACCTTAGTATCCCGAAGAGCGTAGTGACGGGTGACAAAAGCTTCAACATGGGAGCTATTATAGCAAGGAGGTTGAATAAGAATGCTATTGAAGGGGATTTCTTTGGTGGGATCTATGCCACTCGCATAGCAAATTTCCTTGGAGTACCCATCCGTGAAGGAGATCCCCCGCTCCATACAGCTTTCCCTGACCGCGTCCCTTTGACACGCTACGAGTTCCTTGAGAGGGATGATGAATCCCTCCTATACCGTTTGATATTTAACCGACAGCATGTTTTCCATATTACCCTTCCTGCTCCTGCCTTCTATGACTTTCACGTAAAACAGAGATATTACATAACCAGAGGAGAGGCAGAGGAGTATGAGAGGGAGGCGAAGGCTGCTCGTCTCCGTGAGGCAGCTATTCAGGCAGTGGCTGCAGCACTCCCGTATAACCCCGATTATGATTTTGGGTTTCGCCAGGACCATCCTTGGGAGTAGACCAAGTTAGGCCAAAAGCCTAAGCTTGGGGGAGTACGTGTTCTCACCGACTTTACTTTCTTGCTTATGCTTTCATTTTGTTATCCAGTGTTCACACTTTGCTACTTTATCATCCATGCTAGTTTATTTTATTTTCCTCGTTTTCTTTTCGTGTGTCTGTCTAGTTTGAGAAAAACCAAAAAGATTTTATTTTTCTTCTTTTGCTTGTTGGGAGCTTTACCGTGTAGATAGTTTTATTTTTCTTTGGGTCAAGGTACAAGATATTGGTTACAATGTTTAGTGGATCTTGCATGCATACCTGTTTAGCTTTCAAAGAGCCATATTACTTTGTCTTCTCCTTTGTGTTTGCCTGCAGATTCCAGCTTTAGTCCAATGCACGAGCACGCTTATTATTGTTCACATCATTCGGTCGTGCAAGTGAAAGGCAATAATGACGATATGTGATGAAGTGACTGAGCCTGGAAAAGCTGGTATGAACTCGATCCATTTTGTTTTTGTAAATATGACTAGCTCATCATGTCTGATTCAGCTTTGTTGTGAGAGAAACATGTTTGCAATGACAACTTAGAGATCATAGTTGCGTATGCCATGCTTACTTAGCTAGGAGCTTATAATGGTTTGTCTTGGTTGCCAACGTGAATGTTGAGATGACTATGATGTAGTATGATAGGATGGTATCCTCCTTTGAATGTTTCAAGTGGCTTGACTTGGCGCATGTTCACGCATGTAGTTGAAACAAAATCAACATAGCCTCTATGATGTTCATGTTCATGGCGATTTGTGTCCTACTCATGCTTGCACTCAATGTTAGTTAATCTCAATGCATTTTTATGACTGTTGTCGCTCTCTAGTTGGTCACTTCCCAGTCTTTTGCTAGCCTTCACTTGTACTAAGAGGGAATACTGCTTGTGCACCTCCATAAACCCAAAGTTGTTCCAGTTGAGTCCAGCATACCTACCTATGTGCGGTATCTACCTGTCGTTCCAAGTAAATTTGCATGTTCCACTCTCTAAATCTTCAAGAAATAATATGTTTTGCAAGCCCGAACCGCTCATGTGGTGACAGGGGGATACTGGTATCTTCCATGCTAGGCATGTTATCCTCGATATGTGTTTATTCACTATCATTCACGAGAAAGGGGCCGGTAATTGGAATTCCCAGTTCCATGCTCAAATCAAAAAGATAATTGCAAACAAAAATCCCCCAGGATTGATGTTGGTATGGATGGTACCCGAGGATTCGGCTAGCCGTGGAGTGTGATTTATTGGTGGCGGGGAGTCAAAACTTTACTTTTCTGTTTGGGAACCGCCTATAGCATGTGTAGCGCGGAAGATGTTGAGAACTCTTAGTCATTGCGTTGACAATGAAAGCGTGCCACCCAAAATTATTATCTCTGTTTCCAAAGCTTGAGCTCTAGCACCTCTGCAAATCAATGCTTCCCTCTGCGAAGGGCCTCTCTATTTATGTTCTTGTTGAGTCATCCTCCTCTTACGAAAGCACTAATTAGAGAGCACCTCTGTCATTTTTATGCTTTTCTTTTAACTGTGTTGAGTATGACTATGACTCGATCTTCATTGCCTTGAATTACAATGTTTAGTCAGCCCTTGGTCTTTGAAGGTGATCTGCATTTATGTTTTGCAGCCTCAGAAAGAGCTAGCGAGATACCATCTATTCGTACCGCTTCATGTTGTTTTGATTTAAGTGTTGACAATTGAGGCTTATTATTATTTGCTCACTAGTTGATTATGCCATTGATATGAGTTTACCGTGAGACCTAGATGTCATTTGCTTATGTGGTTTGATTGTGACCTTGCTGAAATTTTGGCTGTGAGTTAGACATAGTTGCAACAACAAGATCAAACAGAGTTCGTCAAAGTTTTTCTTTTGTCTCTCTCAGTTTGTCAACTGAGTTGCTTGAGGACAAGCAAGGCTTTAAGCTTGGGGAGTTGATACGTCTCCCTCGTATCTACTTTTCCGAACTCTTTTTCCCTTGTTTTGGACTCTAATTTGCATGATTTGAATGGAAGTAACCCGGACTGAGGCTATTTTCAGCAGAATTGCCATGGTGTTGTTTTTGTGCAGAAATAAAAGAACGTCCTGAAAATTTACGGATATTTTTCTGGAAAAAAAGAAAAATACCTGCGCAAAGATCCACCGGAGGGGGTGTGCAAGTGGGCCACAAGCCCATAGGTCGCGGCCACCCCCTATGGTCGCGCCATGCAGGCTTGTGGGGCCCACGTGGCACCACCGCCCCCAATATCAGCTCTATATCTTCCGTTTCGCCTGGAAAAAATCGAAGAGAAGGTTTCATCGCGTTTTGCGATAAGGAGGCGCCTACACATCCTGTTCTTCATCTCGAGGGCAGATCTGGAGTCCGTTTCGGGCTCCGGAGAGGGGAAATCGTCGCCATCGTCATCATCAACCTTTCTCCATCGACAATTCCATGATGCTCTTCATTGTTCGTGAGTAATCTCATCGTAGGCTTGCTGGACTGTGATGAGTTGGATGAGATCTATCATGTAATCTAGTTAGTTCTTGACGGGGATTGATCCCTAATATCCACTATGTTCTAGATTTACGTTGCTACTACTTGACTATGCTTAATGCTTGTCACTAGGGCCCGAGTGCCATGATTTCAGATCTGAACCTATTATGTTGTCGCCAATATATGTGTGTTTTAGATCCTATCTTGCAAGTTGTAGTCACCTACTATGTGTTATGACCCGGCAACCCCGGAGTGACAATAGCCGGAACCACTCCCGGAGATGACCATAGTATGAGGAGTACATGTATTCACCGCGTGTTAATTCGTTGGTCCGGTTCTTTATTAAAAGGAGAACCTTAATATCTCGTAGTTTCCATTAGGACCCCACTGCCACGGGAGGGATGGACAATAGATGTCATGCAAGTTCTTTTCCCTAAGCACGTATGACTACATACAGAATACATGCCTACATTAGATTGACGAACGGGAGCTAGTCACATATCTCTCCGTGTTATAGTTGTTACATGATGAATCACATCCGTCACACTCATCCATCACCGATCCACGGCCTATGAGTATTTTACTACTGGTTCTCGCTACGTTACTTTGCCTAGGCTTGTCCCTTGCTACAAAAGGGATTGGGCCACTTTGCTGCTGCTGTCACTACTGTTGTTACTTGTTACTTTGTTGTTGCTGCTACTGTTGTTCCTTGCCACTCCGCTGTTACTTGTTGCAAGATATTTTCCGACATTGTTGTCGGGGAAGAATAGTTGCTCATCAACGTACCCTTTTCTGGCGCCATTGATACAACAGTTAGGAATAGTCTACCGTCAACAGATCGTTTCTGGCACCGTTGCTGTCATACTACCTTGCTACTGATACTTTGCTTGCAGACACTAATCTTTCAGGTGTGGTTGAATCTGACACATTCGGCTGCTAATACTTGAGAATATTCTTTCGCTTCCCATCTTGGCGAATCAACAAATTTGGGTCGAATACTCTACCCTTGAAAACTGCTGCGATCCCATATGCTTGTGGGACATCATCGATCTCCAAAGAACTCGAAAGCCTTAGACCTCCGAACGATTTGATGGACTTCTTGTTTGTATTTGGGGAGTTCTTGCTAGAGCAAGTAAGCTAGGTAAGGCTGCGTCCACTCGGGCGTGATGACCAGCATCTCGTGGACGAGGTCGACCACGACCGGGACTTCGATATCAGTCAGATTCGATGGACCGATTGCTTGTGGGGGCTCTTCCGTGAAGGGATCTTCCTTGACTGAAGGGGTGCGAAGATGTTTGAGGAACACGCCCTTCGGAACAATCCTCCGAGTGGAATCGAGTTTCACCAAGTCATCGGCTGCTTGGTTCTTAGCTCGGGACACGTGATGCAGCTCCAACCCTTTGAAGTTCTTCTCCAATATTCTAAATGTGTTGCAGTAGACTGTCATTGCTAGGCTGTGAATGTCCCATTCCTTCATTACTTGGTTGACAACAAGGTCTGAGTCGCCATAAACCATCAAACGGTGGATGCCGAGTGAGATTGCCATGTGGAACCCGTACAGGAGGGCCTCATACTCGGCTTTGTTGTTGGACGAGTTGAAGTGGATCTGGAGCACGTAGCTTAGTCGGTCTCCGTGGGGGAGACGAGAACTACTCCAGCCACCGAGCCATGGAGCATTTTAGAGCCATCGAAGAACATGGTCCAATGCTCAGGGATGCCCGGAGGCGGCTGCTCTTGCTCTATCCACTCGGCAAGGAAGTCCACCAAGGCCTGAGACTTGATTGCTTTCTTGGCTTCGAACTTGATCTCCAGCGAGAGGAGTTCAATCACCCATTTGGCCACTCGGCCCATAGCATCCTGATTGTGCAGTATTTTCGCCAAGGGAGCATCACTCATGACTGTGACCGAGTGAACTTGGAAGCAATGGACCACCTAGTTCACCATGATATATATCCCGTACACCAACTTTTGATAGTGTGGGTACCTCTGTTTTGAAGGGGTCAAGACTTTGGAGATATAGTAGATTGGCCTTTGCACATTGTGTGCCTTGCGTGCCTCGTCGCGCTCGATGGTGAGAACGGTGCTAACCACTTGGCTAGTGGCAGCGATGTACACGAGGAGGGGCTCCCGGCTGCTTGGAGCAGCTAGCACCGGTTGGGTGGAGAGTAGGGCCTTGAGTTGGTCGAATGGGACCTCCGCCTCATTGGTCCACTTGAATCCGTCGGATTTCTTCATCAATCGGTAAAGAGGCAGAGCCTTCTCGCCGAGTCTTAAGATGAAGCGGCTCAGGGCCGCAAGGCAGCCCGTAAGCCGTTGCACATCGTGGATGCGCTTCGGTCATCTCATATGGACGATGGTGCCAATCTTGTGGGGGTTGGCGTCGATACCTTGTTCAGAAACGAGGAATCCAATTAACTTTTCGGCTAGTACGCCGAATGTGCACTTGGCCGGATTGAGCTTGATCCCAAAGTGCTGGAGGTTCGCGAAGGTTTCGATGCGGTCAGCCCGGAGGTCGGAACCTTTCCTGGACTTAACCATGATGTCGTCCATGTACGCTTCGACGTTCCAATTGATTTGCTCTTGCAGGCACTTTTTAATCATGCGCTGGAAAGTGGCACCAGCATTCTTGATACCGAATGGCATCGTGATGTAGCAAAAGCACCCGAAAGGGGTGTTGAAAGCTGAATTTATTTCATCTGGTTCGTACATTCGGACCTGGTCGTACTCGGAGTACGCATACAGGAACGACATTCGTTCACATCCAGTAGTCGAATCTATGATCTGATCTATGAGAGGTGAAGGGAAGTGATCCTTCGGGCAGGCCCGATTGAGGTGCTTGAAGTCAATGTACATTCAAAGTGAATTGTTCTTCTTTGTCACCAAGACCATGTTCGCCAACCACTCGGAGTGTTAGACCTCGCGAATGAACTCAGCAGCTAGGAGACGAGCGATCTCCGCGCCAATAGCCCTGCACTTCTCTATGGAGGAGCGGTGCAGGTGCTCTTTGACGGGCTTGACTTTTGGGTCCACTCGGTGGCGATGCTCAGCCAGCTCCATGGGAATCCCAGGCATGTTAAAAGGTTTCCATGCAAAGATATCCTAGTTCTCACGGGGGAACTGGATGATCTCGGATTCCTATTTCTCCCCGAGTGAGGTGGAGATGTTCGTCGCTGAAGCACTCCGATCTGTGGGGTGTATGTGGACTTGCTTCGTCTTGCCGGCCGACTGAAAAGCGGATTCAGTAGTTGGCCGCTTCGCTTTGAGCAGATGTGAAGTGTCCAGTCCCTTCTTGTACCCGTTTAGCTCGGCCGCGAGGACCTGCTCGTTAGCGATCTTCGAGCCTTGCAGGAGGCATTCTTTGGCCACCTTCCGATTGCCACTGACTGTAATCACGCCATTCAGCCCTGACATCTTAAGTTTAAGATACACGTAACATGGACGAGCCATGAAACGTGCGTATGCAGGCCTACCCAGGATGGCGTGATAGGCACGTCAGAAGTCCACTACCTCGAAGGTCAGCTTGTCCTTCCTGAAATTTTTCTCGCTGCCGAATACGACATCCAGAGCGATCTGGCCGAGTGATTCGGCCTTCTTCCTAGGGATGATCCCGTGGAAATGCATGTTGCTCTTGCTCAGCTTGGACATCGGAATGTCCATGGATTTTAGAGTGTCTGCATATAAGATGTTGAGGCCGCTGCCTCCGTCCATTAGGACCTTCCGCAATCGGAACCCGTTGACTGCAGGGTCTACCGCCAGCGCCTGCCTCCCGGGGGTGGCTAGGCTGGTTGGGTGATCCGATTGGTCGAATGTGACATGCATCTTTGCCCAGTCAAAATACTTCGTGATAGTCGGGGCTGCCATGTTCCCCTCACGATTGATGACTTTCAATCGCCTCTTGCTCTCAATGTCAGCAAAGATCATGAGGACCTTCTTGATTTGTTGGTACCCGGGGGTACTCTCGAGGCCGTCCTCGTCCTCCTTGTCCCCAGAGGGTTCACGTCCCATCTCCTTCTAGAGCAGGTGACAATCGTGAGTCGTGTGCTTGGCGGGAATGGTCTTGCTACGGTGACAGAAATATTCTGTCGTGTCTTGACATTGCGTTGGTTTTTCCCTTCAAGAGGAAGGGCGATGCAGCACAGGAGCAGTAAGTATTTCCCTCAGTTTGAGAACCAAGGTATCAATCCAGTAGGAGAATCTCGTCAAGTCCAGAGTACCTGCACAAACACAAAAGAGCTTGCACCCAACGCTATAAAGGGGTTGTCAATCCCTTCAAGATTGATTGCAAAGTGAGATCTGAAGGCGGAAAGTGCAACGAAGAAAAAGTGTAAGGCTGAAAATATGGTGTGAAGTAGACCCGGGGGCCATAGTGTTCACTAGAGGCTTCTCTCAAAATAGCAAATATTACGGTGGGTGAACAAATTACTGTCGAGCAATTGATAGAACTGTGCAAAGTCATGACGATATCTAAGGCAATGATCATACATATAGGCATCACGTCCGAGACAAGTAGACCGATACTTTCTGCATCTACTACTATTACTCCACACATCGACCGCTATCCAGCATGCATCTAGTGTATTGAGTTCATGACGAACGGAGTAATGCCTTAAGCAAGATGACATGATGTAGAGGAATAAACTCAAACCAATGATGAAAACCCCATCTTTTTACCTTTGATGGCAACAACACGATGCGTGCCTCGCTACCCCTTCTGTCACTGGGTGAGGTCATCGCATGGTATGAACCCAAAACCAAGCACTTCTCCCATTGCAAGAATCATAGATCAAGCTGGCCAAACAAAACCCACAACATGAAGAGAATTAGAAGGATATGAAATCATGCATAAAAGATATCAGAAGAAACTCAAATAAGATTCATAGATAATCTGATCATAAATCCACAATTCATCGGATCTCGACAAACACACTGCAAAAAAAGATTACGTCGGGTAGATCTCCATGAAGATCATGGAGAACTTTGTATTGAAGATCCAAGAGAGAGAAGAAGCCGTCTAGCTACTAGCTATGGACCCGTCGGTCTATGGTGAACTACTCACGCATCATCGGAGAGGTCATGGTGCTGATGAAGAAGCCCTCCGTATCTGAATCCCCCCTCCGGCAGGGCACGAGAACGTGCCCCAGATGGGATCTTGCGGAGATAGAAGCTTGCGGCGGTGGAAAAGTACTTTCGATTATCTCCTGATTTGTTTATGGAATTATTGGGAATATATAGGCGAAACACCTAGGGCAGAGGTGGCCCAGGGAGCCCACAAGCCTGGGAGGCGTCCCCCCTGGCCGAGGCTAGGGGGCTTGTGGGGTCCCTGGTGGCCCCCTTCCTTGGTTCTCAAGTTTCCCGATCTTATTTTGTTTCGGAAAAAATCTTTTTGGAAGTTTCGTTCCGTTTGGACTCCGTTTAAAATCCTCCTCTGAAAGGGGCCAAAAACACGGAAAAAACAGGAACTGGCACTTGGCACTGAGTTATAAAGTTAGTCCCAAAAAGATATAAAAGGCATACAAAACATCCAAAGTTTGACAGGATAATAGCATGAAACCATCAAAATTATAGATACGTTGGAGACGTATCAAGCATCCCCAAGCTTAACTCCTTCTCGTCCTTGAGTAGGGAAGTGATAAAGTCCGAATTTTTGATGTGGAATACTACCTAGTATAGTTATCCTTTGTAACTTCTTTCGTGGGACATGAATGTTCAGATCCGTAAGATTCAAAACAATGGTTTGCTATTGACATGAAAACAATAATACTTTAAGAAAACTAGCAAGGTAATCATGAACTTTCGAAATAACAAGTCCAAAGAAAGTTATCCCTACAAAATCATATAGGCTGGCTATGCTCCGTCATCTCCACACAACTAATTTAAATCATGCACAACCCCGGTATTGGCCAAGTAATTATTTTCGCACTCTTACTTTCTCAAACCTTTTATAACTATCACGCAATACATGAGCGTGAGCCATGGATATAGCAATGTAAGTGGAATACAGTGTGGTGGTGGTTGCGAGACAAAAAGGGAGGAGATGGTCACATTGACTCGGCGTATCAAAGGGCTATGGAGATGCCCATTAATAGATATCAATGTGAATGAGTAGGGATTGACATACAAAGGATGCAGAGCTATAAGTATGTGAAAGCTCAAAAGGAGAACTAGTGGGTGTGCATCCAACTTGCTTGCTCACGAATACCTAGGGCAATTTTGAGGAATCCCATCATTGGAATATACAAGCCAAGTTATATAATGAAGATTCCTACTAGCATATGGTGGTGACGAAACGAGAGGCTCTCAATCATGAAGAACATGGTGCTATTATAAAGCACAAGTGTGGAAAAACATAGTAGCATTGTCCCTTCTCTCTTTTTCTCTTTTTTTGTTTTGTTTATTTGGGCTCTTGGGCCTCTTTTTTCTCTCTTTTTTTTATTTGGGCTCTTTGGCCTCTTCTTCTTTTTTATTTCCTCACATGGCACAATGCTCTAGTATTGGTGATCATCACACTTTTATTTACTCACAGCTCAAATCTTAGAACGATGAGGACTTTATAGGAAATGCCTTCGGCAGTGTACCGGGATGTGCAACGATCTAGCTTGGCGTATGATGTTGAAACATCTCGCTAGCTATCTTACGATCATTCAATGGCAATATGAGAGTGACGGCACAAGTCATGAGACGGAACGGTGGGAGTTGCATGGCAATATATCTCGGAATTGCTATGAAAATGGCATAGTAGGTAGGTATGGTGGCTGTTTTGAGGAAGGCATATGGTGGGTTTGTGCACCGGCGAGAATTGCGCGGAACGAGAGAGGCTAGCAATGGTGGAAGGTGAAAGTGCATCTATACCATGGACTCACATTAGTCATGAAGAACTCACATACTTGTTGCGAAAGTTTTTATTAGTAATCGAAACAAAGTGCTAAACGCATACTCCTAGGGGAAGTGTTGGTAGGTGTTAACCATCGCGCGATCCTGACCGCAACACAAAGGATGACAATCAATAGATCAATTATGCTCCGATTTCCTAACATAGCGGTTCACCATACGTGCATGCTACGGGAATCACTAACTTCAACACAAGTATTTCTAGATTCACAACGCCCTACTAACATAACTCTTAATATTACCAAATCCACGTCTCAAAACTAACTGAGAGGAATCAAAACTTCTCTTTCTACTCAATGCACATGAAGATGGAGGTTTTTGTATCCTCTTTGGGTACCTATCACCTTTGGGGACTAATTTCATAGCACCAGCCAACTACCAAGTCACGCACCGCCATGCTCTAAAAGATCTAAGTGAAGCACATAGAGCAAAATTATCTAGCTCAAAAGATATAAGTGAAGCACTATGAGCATTGTAGCAAAATCACAATGAGTGCATGTCTCCCTCAAAAGGTGTGCAGCAAGGATGATTGTGACACAACAAAAAGAAAAGACTCCTACGATACAAGACGCTCCAAGCAAAACACATATCATGTGGTGAATAAAAATATAGCTCCAAGTAATGTTACCGATCGATTGAAGACGAAAGAGGGGATGCCTTCCCGGGGCATCCCCAAGCTTAGGATTTTTGGTGTACTTGAATTTGGCTTGGGATTCCATGGGCATCCCCAAGCTTGAGCTCTTTCCACTCCTTATCTCTTTGTCCATGAGAACATCACCCAAAACTTGAAAACTTCACAACACAAAACTTAAAAAGGAACTCGTGATAACATTATCACAACAAAACAAACTACCACCTCTTTTGGTACTGTAGAAATCTTGATTTCTATTTATATTGGTGTTAGATTACTGTATTATCATTTTTCCATGGCTAGTACCCCCCCCCCCCCGATACTATCCATAGTTTCATCAAAACAAGCAACCAACTCAACAAAAACAGAATCTGTCAAAATCAGACCAGTCTGTAGCAATCTGTATACTTCGTATACTTCTGGTACCTCAAAAATTCTGAAAAATTACGAATGCCTGGGAAAAAGGCATATAAACCAAAAGAAAACAGAATCAACTCAAAATCTCTTTGTGAATAAAAATGAAAAATAATCGTCTAAGCGAAAAGTTTCTGTCTTTTTCCAGCAGGATCAAACAACCATCACCAAGACTAGTCATAAAGGTTTTGCTTGGCTCAAACACAAAAAGAAACACAAAAGACACAATCACAACAGAATTATGATAGAGTGGACGCAACAAAACAGAAAGAAAAAGATAAATTCATTGGGTTGCCTCCCAACAAGCGCTATTGTTTAACGCCCTTAGCTAGGCATTGATAAATCAATGATGCTCACATGAAAGATAGCAATCGGACACGAAGAGAGCATCATGAAACATGTGACAAACATATCGAAGTATAACATACTTCCTATGTATAGGCATTTTATAGGAAAACAGATTGTGACAACCAATAGTTACCATATGCAAGGAACAAGAAAGAGACAATATCAATCTCAACATAACGAGAGGTGATTTTGGTAACATGAAAGTTTCTACCACTATATTTTCCTCTCTCATAGCAATTACATGTGGGATCATAATCAAATTCAACAATATAGCTATCACAAAGGATATTCTTTTCATGATCCAGATGCATGCAAAGTTGACGCTCTTTAAAAATAGTGGGATTATCATCAACTAAAGTCATGACTTATCCAAACCCACTTTCAATCTTGATGCAAATATCATATTCATCATGAGGCTTAAACAAATTTTCAAGATCATAAGAAAAATTATCACCCCAATCACGATCGTTGCAACAAGTAGCGCACATAGCAAAACTAGCATCCCCAAGCTTAGAGTTTTGCATATTTCTGGCATGATTGTCACTAATAGAATTTATAGTGAAACCATTGCAATCATGCTTTTCATTCAAGGAGCCCTCGTGAATCACTTCATAAATTTCTCCATCACGATTTTCAGATTCACGCATCTCAAGCAAAACTCCATAAAGAAAATCTAGTGCACAAAACTCACTAGCAATTGGTTCAACATAATTGGATCTCTTAAAGAGATTGGCAAGTGGATGAGGATCCATATCACTAGATTTTCAGCAAGCGAAGATGCAAACATATTGAAGGCACAAAGCACACAAGCAAAGGAAAGCAAGCGAAAAGGCAAATATTTTTGTAAATTTTTGTTTTTCAGAAGTGGGGGAGAGGAAAACGAGAGGCAAAAAAGTAAATGCAAGAGATGAGTTTGCGACACTTACTTGGATGAGTTCTTGACTTGATCCTCCCCGACAACGGCGCAAGAAGTTCTTCTGATACGGCGACAGAAATCTTCTGTCGTCTATTGAGCTTGCGTTTGTTTTTCCCTTGAAGAGGAAAGGGCGATGCAGCACAGGAGTAGTAAGTATTTCCCTCGGTTTGAGAACCAAGGTATCAATCCAGTAGGAGAATCTCGTCAAGTCCAGAGTACCTCCACAAACACAAAAGGGCTGGCATCCAACGCTATAAAGGGGTTGTCAATCCCTTCAAGATTGATTGCAAAGTGAGATATGAAGGCGGAATGTGCAACGAAGAAAAAGTGTAAGGCTGAAAATATGGTGTGAAGTAGACCCGGGGTCCATAGTGTTCAATAGAGGCTTCTCTCAAAATAGCAAATATTACGGTGGGTGAACAAATTACTGTCGAGCAATTGATAGAACCACGCAAAGTCATGACGATATCTAAGGCAATGGTCATACATATAGGCATCATGTCCGAGACAAGTAGACCGATACTTTCTGCATCTACTACTATTACTCCACACATCGACCGCTATCCAGCATGCATCTAGTGTATTGAGTTCATGACGAACAGAGTAACGCCTTAAGCAAGATGACATGATGTAGAGGGATAAACTCAAACCAATGATGAAAACCCCATCTTTTTACCCTTGATGGCAACAACACGATGCGTGCCTCACTACCCCTTCTGTCACTGGGTGAGATCACCGCACGGTATGAACCCAAAACCAAGCACTTCTCCCATTGCAAGAATCATAGATCAAGCTGGCCAAACAAAACCCACAACTCGAAGAGAATTACAAGGATATGAAATCATGCATAAGAGAGATCAGAACAAACTCAAATAAGATTCATAGATAATCTGATCATAAATCCACAATTCATTGGATCTCGACAAACACATCGCAAAAGAAGATTACATCGGATAGATCTCCATGAAGATCATGGAGAACTTTGTATTGAAGATCCAAGAGAGAGAAGAAGCCATCTAGCTACTAGCTATGGACCCGTAGGTCTATGGTGAACTACTCACGCATCATCGGAGAGGTCATGGTGTTGATGAAGAAGCCCTCTGTATCCGAATCCCCCTCCGATAGGGCACCAGAACGTACCCCAGATGGGAACTTGCGGAGATAGAAGCTTGTGGCGGTGGAAAAGTACTTTCGATGATCTCCTGATTTTTTCGGGAATTATTGGGAATATATAGGCGAAAGACCTAGGGCAGAGGTGGCCCAGGGAGACCACAAGCCTGGGATCGACTCCCCCCCCTGGCCGCGGCTAGGGGGCTTGTGGGGTCCCTGGTGGTCCGTGCCTTGGTTCTCAAGTTTCCCAATCTTCTTCTGTTTCGGAAAAAATCTTTTTTGAAGTTTCATTCCGTTTGGACTTCGTTTAAAATCCTCCTCTGAAAGGGGTCAAAACATGGAAAAAAACAGGAACTGGCACTTGGCACTGAGTTAATAAGTTAGTCCCAAAAAGATATAAAAGGCATACAAAACATCCAAAGTTTGACAAGATAATAGCATGAAACCATCAAAAATTATAGATACGTTGGAGACGTATCAGGTCTCCCCCTTGTAGTCCTTCCTCGAGTGGATCGGACATGGCTGGTCCAGCAGACTGCTCTTGGGCTCACCCTTCTTCTTGCCTGCCCACTCTTTCTTCTTCTTTTTGGGCTTGGCCTAGCTCTGCCCCGGGACAGCAGCTACTTCGGCTTTGCCTGAAGCATCGCCCTTTACCTTTTTCTTTTTCACGGTGTTGCTCGAGTGAGGGGCATCACTGGCTCAGCCTTTACCGCTGCGGATGCGTTCTTCCTCTTCGCCATTGGCATACCAATTGGCAATCTCCATGGACCAACTAAGCGACAAGTCCCTCAATTGGCCGAACTTGAGGGTCAGCTCTCGCAACTGAGTGCCTGCCTTGAAGGCGCACACGGCTTGATGCTCGGTGACATTCTCCGCGGTGTTGTGCATAGTGGTCCACCTCTGGATCTATTCTCGAACAGTCTCGTTGCTCTTCTGAACACAATGTTGCAGCTCTCTCAAGCCTCAGGGACGCTTGTAGGTGCCCTCGAAGGTTTTGATCAACACTCGGGCAAGGTCACCCCATCTGTGGATGCTGCTGGAGGGCAGCTAGTTAAGCCAAGCCCGAGCCGACCCCTCTAGCATGAGGCATAGATGCTTCATTGCGACAAAGTCATCACCACCACTGATTTGGACGGCCACTCTGTAGTCCTCGAGCCAAGTCTCCATCTTGGAGTTGCTGTTGAGCTTGCCGATCCCCGTAACCAATCAGTAATTTGAGGAGATCTCCGCTTCTCGGATGTGCTGACCGAAGCACTCGAAACCAGACACTCCTCGGCCAGCTCGCGAATGGTCGATAATGTTCTGTGTGATCACGGACCTAGCATTGAACTTGGGAGCCCGATAGGCATTGTCCCCATGGCCTCGGTGCCGATTGGGGCTTGGCGTGTTTCAAGGGGACGGTGGTCGAGTGAACCACTCCTCGAACATATCACATGACCGGACATAAAGAAGTGTACCATGAGACCACACCAAACCGTGGACCTCGAAGGGTTTTGACTTTTGGAGACAAATCCAAAGGTAAGGTACTTGGTCTTGGTAAGGTGGACATATCTCATGATAGTTCCATTCAAAATGTCATGCTTGCTGAATCCCTTGCCTACAATCTTCTTTCCGTATCTAGACTAGCAGACTTTGGTTTCAATGTGCTATTTACCAAAGTTCACTACCAAGTGTTTCATAGTGACAATCATAACATGGTGTTTATTGATTTCCGTATAGGTGATCTATACATTGTTGATTTCACTAAAGAATCCAAACCCCGTACATGTCTTATTGCTAAATCTTCTAAAGTTTCGTTACGGCATAGAAGGTTAGGACATGTTGGTATGTGTAATATTGACAAACTTATCGAAGGTGATCATATTCTTGGTGTTAAAGATGTTATCTTTGACAAAGATAGACTTTGTAGTGCTTGTCAAGCAGGAAAGGAAGTTGGTGGAAGTCATCCCGTGAAGAACATTATGACTACAAGAAGGCCACTCAAGCTGCTTCACATGGATCATTTTGGAGCAATGCTTACAAGAGCCTCGGTGGAAATTCTTATGGTTTAATCATTGTTGATGATTTTTCCAGATTCACGTGGGTATTTCTTCTTGATGATAAGTCACAGGTACAACAGATCTTCAAGAACTTCGCTCAGAAAGCCCAAAATCAGTTTGAAGTGAATATCAAGAAGGTTCGAAGCGATAACAGAACGGAGTTCAAGAACACAAATGTGGATACTTTTCTTGAGGAAGAAGGTATTTCACATGAGTTCTCGGCGACGTACACGCCTCAACAAAATGGAGTTGTTAAGAGGAAGAATCAGACTCTCATAGAGATGGCCAGAATGATGCTTGATGAATACAAGACGCCAAGACACTTTTGGGTAGAAGCCGTGAAAACAGCTTGTCATGCCATAAGCCGACTCTACTTACACAAGCTTCTCAGTAAAACGACATATGAGCTACTCACCGGTAACAAACCCCAAGTTGGATACTTTTGAGTATTCGGCTCTAAGTGCTACATTCCTTATAAGCATTGTCGCGCTAAATTTGCTCCTAAATCTCATGAAGGTTTCCTACTCGGTTACGGCTCAAACTCTCACACTTACCGTGTCTACAACAGCTTCACTCGAAAAGTTGAAGAGACAGTAGATGTGAAGTTTGATGCATCTAATGGTTTGCAAGTCGAACAATTGCCAAATTATGTAGGAGATAATGAACCTTCGGAAGCCATCCAAGATCTACCTATCAGCAAGATTCGTCCCATGGAGGTGGAGGAAAGTACTTCATCAACTCAAATGGAAGCTCCTACTTCGCGTCAAGGAGAACCACATAACAACATGGAGGCATCCACAAGCGGTACACGACATGATGAAGAAGAGGAAGAAGTACATCATGATGATCCACGTTAACCTTCCTCGCTACCACCTCAAGGAAAAGACACCGTCAATGACAACGAGCAAGAAGACGATGATGAAGAAGCTCCACCATCCAACAAGAAGAAGTTGTCAAGAGTTAGAGCAAGAGTGGACAAAGATCATCCGCTGAATCAAATCTACCGTGACATAAAATCGGGAGAATCGCTCGCTCTAAATATCGTTTAGCAAACTTTTGTGAGTATTATTCTTTCATCTCTAGCATTGAGCCTTTGAAGGTTGAAGCTGCCCTTCAAGACCTGGATTGTGTGAATTCCATGCACGAAGAGCTACACAACTTCGAGAGGAATCAAGTGTGGACACTTGTTAAAAAACCCGAAGGTGAGAAAAACATCATTGGTACAAGATGGGTGTTTCGGAACAAGCAAGATGAAGATAGACAAGTTGTACGCAACAAGGCGCGTCTCATAGCCCAACGATACACACAAGTTGAAGGTATGGACTATGGTGAGACTTATGCCCGTGTTGCTAGACTTGAAGCCATTCGCATTCTTCTCGCTTATGCCAATCACCATGATATTACTCTTTAACAAATGGATATCAAAATTGCTTTTCTAAATGGTGAAATCAAGGAGGAAGTTTATGCTAAATAACTTCCTAGCTTTGTAAACCCTAAGAAACCTAATCATGTTTACAAACTTCGTAAAGCTTCATACGGTCTTAAACAAGCCCCTAGAGCTTGGTACAACTGTCCAACGAAGTTTCTCGTAGAAAAGGGTTTTGAAATTGGTAAAATTGATAAAATCTTATTCACTAAAAGAATTAATCGATGTCGGTGCACTAAAGATTGTGGTCTCCAGTGCCTCGGACTAGTGCACGGACACCGGCAGCCCCTTTGAAGCGGCAAGGCACGTCGCTGGAGCTTAGGGTGTAAGCGAAACTCAGAAGCCGCCAAGTACAGATTGCAAGCCCCCCGCAAGCACTCACTTCCTGGGAATGAAGAAAAGGCCCCGTCAGGAGCCCCCTACCGGGGGGAGATAGAAAATACCAAGGCGAGACCCTCCTGCCAAGGAAGGAGGACTGAGCCCCGGCAAGCCATCCTTGCCGAGAAGATTGAAAAGGCATCGGCAGGCCATCGCCTCCCTGTCGAGAGGACCAAGAAGGGCCCCGGCAAGGTAACCCTTGACGGGAGAGAAGAGAAAGCCCGAGGAGAGGCATGGGCCCAGGGCGCCTTCGCGTCCTGACAACGCCTTCACTGATGAACATGCCACCGTCGTTCCATGGACCACGCGTCCGCCCACATGCGAGCGCAACACCCCAAAGTTGCCACGAGTGGGTATGTGTCCAACCCCTCCTGACGAGGTCAGGGGAGTTTGTCGAAGCATTAAATGTCGCAGTAACACTGTGGCTATCGGTCGGCGATGTTCCACTCGTGAACCACCTTTCACCCACTCAGCCACTGTGGTAACCCCTTCGCCAATAAAGGAGGCCCAAGGCTCAGTAGTAGGGCTTTTTGACTAATCGAAAGGCTGTAAGAGGGACAGATCTACAGTAAACTAAAAACGAATAACTAAACACAAGCAGGAGTAGGGTTTTACACACAACGTGGCACAAACCTGGGTAAAAACAATCTTGTCGGGCCCTGACTGTTGGTTCTGCTCTTGCCGCGACCTCTCTCCTTGCCAAACCAACAAAAGGGGACCGTTGAGGCCCCCATAGGTGTCGATCCTTTCACCGACATCTTTGGCGCACCAGGTAGGGGGATCGCCGGAAGCAGGCCATCGTTAGTGTCACGCCCAAGATGCGACCCTATCCGCAGTTTGGCACGAAGGCCTCGTCAGGGATAGAAGTGCATCTCGTCGTGTCGCAAGAATGGATATCGTTACAAGTACACGTACTTAAAATAAGATATATATATATATATATATATAGAATTGGCTTACACTCGCCACAAGCTACATCGGAGTCACATCAGTACATTTCATAATCATCAAGAGTATGAGCAGGGTCCGATTACGGACGAAAAACAATGAGAAAAATAAGAACGACGTCCATCCTTGCTATCCCAGGCTGCCAGCGTGGAACCCATCCTAGATCGATGAAGAAGAAGAAGAAGAAGAGGCAACTCCAAATGTACAATCAACACGCTCGCATCAAATAACCTTTACCTATACCTGCAACTGGTGTTGTAGTAATCTGTGAGCCACAGGGGACTCAGCAATCTCATTTCCAAAGGTATCAAGACTAGCAAAGCTTAATGTGTGAGGTATGGTTAAGTGGTGAGGTTGCAGCAGCGGCTAAGCATATATTTGGTGGCTAAACTTACGAGTACAAGAAATAAGAGGGGGAAGATCTACGCATAACGGACGTGAACTACAGATGATCAAATGAATGGTCCTGAACACCTACCTACGTCAGACATAATCCCACCGTGTCCTCGATCGCAGAAGGAACTCACGAAGGAGACAGTCACGGTTACGCACACAGTTGACAAGTTTTAATTAGTTTAACTTCAAGTTATCTAGAACCAGTGTTAAACAAAGTTTCCACGTTGCCACATAACCGCGGGCATGGCTTTCCGAAAAGGTTTAACCCTGCAGGGGTGCTCCAACTAGTCCATCACAAATTACCACAAGCCGCATAGAAATCCTCGATCACGAGATTCCTTAGTAGAAAACCTCAACTCTGAGATTACCCAAAGCATCACCGGAATCCCGATGCAGAAGATATCTCGTCAAAGGTAAAACTAATCCAGCAAGGCCGCCCGACGTGTCGACGATCCCGATAGGAGCCGCGTATCTCGTTCTCAGGACACTACGGATAAGCGAAGCGTACGGTGGCCTGATAGAAATCTCCCGAGTTGCCCCGGGTTGGCCCCGCACGGTGCTCTGTTTTGGACCAGCACCATCAGCATTGGCCCTCCCTGTATTATGTAGAATTACTCCTCGGGTAGCGCTAACTCCCTATGGATTTGAGTATTATCAAAATTATTATGTTGGGCAAATAGTACCAATGTTGGGCCTTGCCAGACCAGCTTTAATCTAAAACGAATTATCAAGGGGGTCCCCATAACAACCCCGATCGTGTTAGGAGCGCTCGTTTATGGAACATAACACCGGTAGCCGAAACTAAGGGGGCAAAGGTGGAACAAAACACCAGGCTAGAAAGGCCGAGCCTTCCACCGTTTACCAAGTATATAGGTGCATTAAATTGAAGAGCATTTAATATGGTGATAAGACAAGGGACCCATGTTAACACATGGAAGAAACTGCACCTGCAACTAGCAACGCTAACATAGGGTTAAGCAAGTAGTAACATAGCCAATCAGTGGTTTGCTAGGTTGAACAGGTTGAAGGTTTCATGGCATTGTAGAGAGGCTGATATTTAACATGTGGTAGGCAACCATACATAATCGATAGAAGCGATAAAACTAGCATGGCAATGATAGTAATGGTATCTGGGGAAATGGTCATCTTGCCTGAGATCCCGCTTGGAAGAAGAATGCCTCCGTGAAGTAGACGAACCGACGTAGTCGAACGGGTCCTCACAATCCGGCACGCTACGGAACTCTATCGAGACGAAGCAAACCGGAAACACAAATCAACACACAAAATTCACCACACGATGCAACAACACAAATGATGCATGAGCAGCTGAATACATGCAAGTCACGGCATGGCAAATCACACAAACAAACACTACACATTAAGTGAAGTTCAATATGCAACGAGTTGCATATTGAGCAAACTCCACATATGAATTATTTAGTTCACCCCCGGTTATTTACACGGCTATATTAATGTTGTCATACATGCAAGAGGTGAAGCGGAAGTTAAACTACCTATCTAGACATTTTAAATGAGGTCAGAAATGACATATAGCATCTCCGAGACGACCTCACATGTTAATTTACAATTCTGTCCAGATCTGAACTAACACATTTAATTAGTTGTTAAACAGCAAAACAAATAGGTTCACGTGATTCTACGCGTCATTACAAGCAATCTACACTTAAAGAACATCTCCAACGGAGCTACGGAACAAAAGTTACAAGCACCGCAAGACATGATGGCATGAATGCAATATGTGTGCAACGATAGCCACGAGCACTTCAAAACAAACAACCAGCAAGAGAAAATGAAACTACACGAGATTCTAAGCAAGTTTCATGTAGGACATGATCAAATCGGAGCTACGGTTCAACATCTACGAGCAAAACAAAAAATCACTACAAACTGCCAAAATCAGCCACATATCATTTTCTACGCCCCACAACTATGGGCTACACTACTCCGATAAACTCAAGCAAGGCATGACACAGAAGAGGGCAAGAAGCACTACTACAAACAACTAACAACAACTAGCATGGCAGCAAGGAACACTACGAAAACTAGTCACAAAATGGCTTCCCACACACTATTTCAGACTTAGTGAAAATAACACCTCATGAAGGTGCAATTTTTGGTCTGAAGGCATATTGACAGCAGCAAAACGAATAGCTACAAGACTCCAAATGGCATTAAAATTCACAGCATGCTAGAGAAACACAAGGGCTACAACTAACTCCATTGGACCAACCTCAAAAGAGCTACAGAACACAAGATAGAAGCAAAAAAAAACAGCAGCAAAATATAACAGATTCCAGACTTAGAAATATTTCAGCACCTCCAAATCAGCACTATTTCTAGCAACTTGAGAGCAATCAAACCACACCTAAACATGCATTTCTATTGCAACCAAAAATACCACGGGCTAGTCTAAACACACAAGAACAACTCCCTAGTTGACAACTCCGTCAATCGAAGCACGGAATAAATCCTACGAAATAAACAAAAGGGCATCACGGAAAAATATCGCGCGAACTAACTTGCTACAATGCTAAAACTAATTGCACAGAAAAATCATATGGATTTTTCTACCCCGAAAACATATAAAATATGTGGGGTTGCACAACAAAAATAAAGCCACACATAAATGCGAGATAATAACCTAGACACGAAAAAAAATAAACTAGCGGCAATCCCTACATGCAAAAATACCAATGAGCGCTCTAAAATACATGGAAAAGTGGTTCCTAAAACATGGGCATTTCTACCACGGCATACGAGCAATCCGGACACGCACGAGAAATAATACGGACTATATCCTATTGGGACAGCACGTACATCTATGCATATGGTGTCTCAAACTACATGAAACAATTATGCAAGTTGTAAAATCGGATTCTACGTGAAAAACTACATGAAAAACATATCTATTACGTCGCGATCCGACAAACGGTTTAAAAGCTACGAACGATCTAATATACGCTAATTTTCTGGAATTTATCTAATTCTGAAAATTCTAAAAAAAACTATCGGGCCGAATTGCCTAACGGGCCTAACAGGCAGCGGCGCTATTTGCTATAACGCGCCATGTGCGCGGGATAGAGGACAGGGGGGGTGCTCACCTTGGGCTTCCTGGAGCTGGCTTGGGCCGGAGTTCCTAGGCCGGAGGGGAGGCAGCGCAGTGGGGAGCTTGCTACGTGGGCCAAGTCAACGGGGCCGAGGAATGGCGAGGCGGTGGGGCGCTGGTGGGCCGGCCCACGCGGGTGAGGAGGCGGCACGCGCTCGCTCGGTCTCCTCGTCCCCTCGACCAGGAGGCCACGACGGTGCTGGCAGGGCTGGGCACCGACGGGGAGGCTCAGGCGACGGGAGGAGGCGGAGCCGGCCGGATCTGGCCGGACCTCGCCGGATCCGACCGCCGGCGGGGCGAGGTAGCAAGGTGGCGACGGGAGGAACGGGGACCCTCGCGACGGGGTTGCAGCGGCGTGGCTCCACGGGAGCAAGGACTCCAGCAGGTGGCCCTGGCAGAGGACGACGTGGGGCTCCGGCGACCGGGGCTCGCCGTACGGCGCAGGTCGAGGCGGGAGGCGGCCCAGAACGGCGCGGCACGAGGGGGCGGCATGGCCTGCGGTGGCGCACCGGCCAGGGCAGGCGGCGGCGGTTGCCTCGGGCCGAGATGGGCTCGGGAGGGCCTGCATCGGGCTCGCGGGCCCGGCGGCGGCGCAGAGAAGGAGATAGAGGTGGGAGAGGCAATAAGGGTTAGGATGGCTGCGCGGATTTCGAGGCAAAGGGGGGTGGTTGCCTAAAAAATAGGAGGATGGGTCTATTTATAACAAATCAGGGGGCTAGGTTACCCAGAATTCCGTTCCGGATCCAACCATGCGGTCGGATTCGGACGATTCCGAACGCGGGAACGAGCGAGTGGCTGTGTAGAGGGGATATCCGGAGATGAGAGGGAGAATGGGCGTCACGGCAACGATTTATAGAACACCGACAACCGTCCGACGGATAACCGAAGACGGTGCCACTACGATCGACCGTTCGGGTACCAGACGGTCTCCGATCGTGACGAAATTCGACAGGCGTCCTAGCTATAACTAATCACGACCGCATGCCAACTTTCACCCCAATCAGAGAAAGTTTTATGCACACTTTTAAAACAGTGTTCGAACGATGTCGTGGGCGCGTGCGTGTGTGGTCGGGCTCCGAACGGGCAACGACGAGAACCGGCAACTATCAACGGAAGCAAGTTTCAAAAACTGGCGGCAACGGAGATGTCGATGCAATGCAGATGATGCGAATGATGCGATGATGATGCGACAAATGAAAATACCCACACGGCGAAAACGGAAAGAAAAGGGGAATCTTCTGGAACGTCGGCACCGGGCTGTCACAACTCTCCTACACTACAAGAGGATCTCGCCCCGAGATCCAAGAATGGAAGGGGAGAGGATGAGAAAGCAAGAGGTAAAACTTAGTCGCTTCTTTGACAAACGAGTGAAAACAACAATCCTTGAAGGTTGCAAAGAGATGAGGACTGATATGAGAAAGAAGCAAGAATTCACGGAAAATTTCGGCAGCACTTCGGTGGGAAAATGGGACAAAAAATTCGATAAGAAGGAGGAATTAGACAATATTCATAACAAACAAGTAACTAGAACAAGGGAACACCATGATCTTGGTAGAACAACATTATATACCAAAAGAGCAACATCACAATGTCTACGGAACAATAGAATAGGAACTAGCTCATACGGAAGAAGAGAATAAAGAAAAGAATGACAACTACTAACTCCAATGAACTAGGCAAGCATCCTTGGAAGAAGAATTGGACGGAGTTGTTGGACAAACAACAACGAAAAGAACAAGATAGTAGTGGGCTTATGGAAACCTTTTCAAACTAATGAAGTGACAACCAGCCACTAACAGAAACAAGGATTGTTTGGGAGAAACAAGATATGGACAATTTCTTACACCAAGAGGATACATTGAGAACTTGGATTAATGACAAGCACCATGATAGCAACAATCCATAGGAAAAGTTGTAGGTGAAATTCAAACCAAGATAGCTCAATTAAGAAATCATGGGTTGAAAATATCTCATGATCAAAGAGTTGGTGGTTTTAATTATCTCATACTTGAATGGAAGTCTCTTCGACGCTCCTACACTAACAAGAATGCTATAATACCACCTCAAAGGATAAAGGAATAACAAATGCACTTGGAAATACAAGAGAAGAAAATTTGAGGTTCTCCAATAAGAATCTTGAAGAAAACTTGAGAATGAATTGATATGATGATGAACCGCCATGAAGGACCTCCGTATGAATGATGCAACGATATGAAGGTAGAAAAGAATAAGATTATGACCTTGCCAAGATTTAGATGAAGCATCACAAAGGGATACTTAAAAGAACTTAGAACTCCGGAAAAGAAAGATAAGCACCTGAGAAAAGAATCGATATCATGAGTCACTCCGGAAGAAGAATTGAAATCTCTTGGAAGAAGGAAGAACAAGAATAAGAATTATGTTATGCTTATCCTTCATCAAGTTTAAATGATGACAAGCAACGGATTTAGCATACAACTTATTATTCTTGAAGGAACCTTGAAGAGATAGAGAGATAAGCACCACTTGAAGCAAAATTGACGGACGCACCGGTAAGAATTCGCAAATAAATGGGAACACCACGAATTAATGGAGATACAAGAGAATGAAGAGATCATAAGCCACCTGAGAGAAGACAACTTAAACAAGGCAGCGGACAATCGAGAGACGAACGAATAGACAACAATTGAGAACAATTGAGGATGAAAGCTAAAAGCTGAGAACGAAGATTCTGTTGGGGAACGTCGCATGGGAAACAAAAATTTTCCTACGCGCACGAAGACCTATCATGGTGATGTCCATCTACGAGAGGGGATGAGTGATCTACGTACCCTTGTAGATCGTACAACAGAAGCGTTAGAGAACGCGGTTGATGTAGCTCGATCCGCCCCGCGAACAATCCTGCGATCAGTCCCACGATCTAGTACCGAACGGACGGCACCTCCGCGTTCAGCACACGTACAGCTCGACGATGATCTCAGCCTTCTTGATCCAGCAAGAGAGACGGAGAGGTAGAAGAGTTTTCCGGCAGCGTGACGGCGCTCCGGAGGTTGGTGATGATCTTGTCTCAGCAGGTCTCCGCCCGAGCTCCGCAGAAACACGATCTAGAGGAAAAACTATGGAGGTATGTGGTCGGGCAGCCGTGAGAAAAAAGTCATCTCAAATCTGCCCTAAAAGCCCCATATATATAGGAGGAGGGAGGGGGACCTTGCCTTGGGGTCCAAGGGACTCCCAAGGGGTCGGCCGAGCCAAGGGGGGGAGGACTCCCCCCCCCCAAACCGAGTTGGACTTGGTTTGGTGGGAGGAGTCCCCCTCCCTTCCCACTTCTTCCCTCTTTTTTTTTTCTTTTCCTTTGATTTTCTTATCTTGGCGCATAGGCCTCCTTGGGGCTGTCTCACCAGCCCACTAAGGGCTGGTGTGTCCCGCAAAATCCTATGGGCTTCCCCGGAGTGGGTTGCCCCCCTCCGGTGAACTCCCGGAACCCATTCGTCATTCCCGGTACATTCCCGGTAACTCCGAAAACCTTTCGGTAATCAAATGAGGTCATCCTATATATCAATCTTCGTTTCCGGACCATTCCGGAAACCCTCGTGACGTCCGTGATCTCATCCGGGACTCCGAACAACATTCGGTAACCAACCATATAACTCAAATACGCATAAAACAACGTCAAACCTTAAGTGTGCAGACCCTGCGGGTTCGAGAACTATGTAGACATGACCCGAGAGACTCCTCGGTCAATATCCAACAGCGGGACCTGGATGCCCATATTGGATCCTACATATTCTACGAAGATCCTTATCGTTTGAACCTCAGTGACAAGGATTCGTATAATCCCGTATGTCATTCCCTTTGTCCTTCGGTATGTTACTTGCCCGAGATTCGATCGTCGGTATCCGCATACCTATTTCAATCTCGTTTACCGGCAAGTCTCTTTACTCGTTCCGTAATACAAGATCCCGTAACTTACACTAAGTCACATTGCTTGCAAGGCTTGTGTGTGATGTTGTATTACCGAGTGGGCCCCGAGATACCTCTCCGTCACACGGAGTGACAAATCCAAGTCTTGATCCATACTAACTCAACTAACACCTTCGGAGATACCTGTAGAGCATCTTTATAGTCACCCAGTTACGTTGCGATGTTTGATACACACAAAGTATTCCTCCGGTGTCAATGAGTTATATGATCTCATGGTCATAGGAATAAATACTTGACACGTAGAAAACAGTAGCAACAAAATGACACGATCAACATGCTACGTCTATTAGTTTGGGTCTAGTCCATCACGTGATTCTCCTAATGACGTGATCCAGTTATCAAGCAACAACACTTTGTTCATAATCAGAAGACACTGACTATCATCGATCAACTGGCTAGCCAACTAGAGGCATGCTAGGGATGGTGTTTTGTCTATGTATCCACACATGTAAAAGAGTCTTCATTCAATACAATTATAGCATAGATAATAAACCATTATCTTGATACAGGAATTATAATAATAACTATACATTTATTATTGCCTCTAGGGCATAATTCCAACAGTCTCCCACTTGCACTAGAGTCAATAATCTAGCCCTCACATCACCATGTGAATTACATTGTAATAAATCTAACACCCATACAGTTCTGATGTCGATCATGTTTTGGCCGTGGAAGAGGTTTAGTCAGCGGGTCTGCTACATTCAGATCCGTGTGCACTTTGCATATATTTACGTCCTCCTCCTCGACGTAGTCGCGGATGAGGTTGAAGCGTCGTTTGATGTGTCTGGTCTTCTTGTGAAACCTTGGTTCCTTTGCTAAGGCAATGGCACCAGTGTTGTCACAGAACAAGGTTATTGGATCCAGTGCACTTGGCACTACTCCAAGATCCGTCATGAACTGCTTCATCCAGACACCCTCCTTAGCCGCCTCCGAGGCAGCCATGTACTCCGCTTCACATGTAGAATCTGCTACGACGCTTTGCTTGGAACTGCACCAGCTTACTGCACCCCCATTAAGAAGAAATACATATCCGGTTTGCGACTTAGAGTCGTCCGGATCTGTGTCAAAGCTTGCATCGACGTAACCTTTTACGGCGAGCTCTTCGTCACCTCCATACACGAGAAACATCTCCTTAGTCCTTTTCAGGTACTTCAGGATATTCTTGACCGCCGTCCAGTGATCCACTCCTAGATTACTCTGGAACCTACCTGCCATACTTATGGCCAGGCTAACATCCGGTCTAGTGCACAGCATCGCATACATGATAGAGCCTATGGCTGAAGCATAGGGGACGGAGCGCATATGCTCTCTATCTTCATCACTTGCTGGGCACTGAGTCTTACTCAATCTCGTACCTTGTAACACTGGCAAGAACCCTTTCTTGGACTGTTCCATTTTGAACCTCTTCAAAACTTTATCAAGGTATGTGCTTTGTGAAAGTCCTATCAGGCGTTTTGATCTATCCCTATAGATCTTAATGCCTAGAATGTAAGCAGCTTCTCCTAGGTCCTTCATAGAGAAACTTTTATTCAAGTAACCTTTTATGCTCTCCAAAAGCTCTACGTTGTTTCCAATCAGTAATATGTCATCCACATATAATATTAGAAACGCCACAGAGCTCCCACTCACTTTCTTGTAAATACAAGATTCTCCAACCACTTGTATAAACCCAAATGCTTTGATCACCTCATCAAAGCGCTTGTTCCAACTCCGAGATGCTTGCACAAGTCCATAAATGGATCGCTGGAGCTTGCACACCTTGTCAGCATTTTTAGGATCGACAAAACCTTCGGGTTGCATCATATACAACTCTTCCTTAAGGAAACCGTTAAGGAACGCCGTTTTGACATCCATCTGCCAGATTTCATAATCGAAAAATGCAGCTATTGCTAACATGATTCTGACGGACTTAAGCATCGCTACGGGTGAGAAGGTCTCATCGTAGTCAACTCCTGGAACTTGTGAAAAACCCTTGCCACAAGTCGAGATTTATAAACGGTCACATTACCGTCAGCGTCCGTCTTCTTCTTAAAGATCCATTTGTTCTGAATAGCCTTGCGGCCTTCAGGTAGTATCTCCAAAGTCTACACTTTGTTCTCATACATGGATCATATCTCGGATTTCATGGCTTCTAGCCATTTGTTGGAATCTGGGCCCACCATTGCTTCTTCATAATTTGCAGGTTCATTGTTGTCTAACAACATGATTGACAAGACGGGATTACCGTACCACTCTGGAGCAGCGCGTGATCTCGTCGACCTGCGTGGTTCAACAGAAACTTGAACTGGAGTTTCATGATCATCATCATTAACTTCCTCCTCAACCGGCGTCGCAACGAAAGAGGTTTCCCCTTGCCCTGCGCCACCATCCAGAGGGATGAGAGGTTCGACAACCTCGTCAAGTTCTATCTTCCTCCCACTCAATTCTCTCGAGAGAAACTCCTTCTCGAGAAAAGTTCCGTTTTTAGCAACAAACACTTTGCCCTCGGATTTGAGATAGAAGGTGTACCCAACTGTCTCCTTTGGGTAACCTATGAAGACGCACTTTTCCGCTTTGGGTTCCAGCTTTTCAGGCTGAAGCTTTTTGACATAAGCATCACATCCCCAAACTTTAAGAAACGACAACTTTGGTCTTTTGCCATACCACAGTTCGTATGGTGTCGTCTCAACGGATTTTGATGGTGCCCTATTTAAAGTGAATGCAGTTGTTTCTAATGCATAACCCCAAAATGATAACGGCAAATCAGTAAGAGACATCATAGATCGCACCATCTCTAACAAAGTACGATTACGACGTTCGGACACACCATTACGCTGTGGTGTTCCAGGTGGTGTTAACTGCGAAACAATTCCACATTGTCTTAAGTGAGCACCAAACTCGAAACTCAGATATTCACCCCCACGATCAGACCGTAGGAACTTGATCTTCTTGTTATGATGATTTTCTACTTCACTCTGAAATTGCTTGAACTTTTCAAATGTTTCAGACTTGTGCTTCATCAAGTAGACATAACCATATCTACTTAAATAGTCAGTGAAGGTGAGAAAATAACAATATCCGCCGCGTGCCTCCACGCTCATCGGACCACACACATCGGTATGTATGATTTCCAACAAGTCACTTGCACGCTCCATTGTTCCGGAGAACGGAGTTTTAGTCATCTTGCCCATGCGGCATGGTTCGCACGTGTCAAGTGAATCAAAGTCAAGTGACTCCAAAAGTCCATCACCATGGAGTTTCTTCATGCGCTTTACACCAATATGACCCAAGCGGCAGTGCCACAAAAACATGGCGCTATCATTGTTTACTCTAACTCTTTTGGTCTCAATGTTATGTATATGCGTATCGCTATCGAGATTCAATATGAACAATCCTCTCACATTCGGTGCATGACCATAAAAGATATTACTCACAGAAATAGAACAACCATTATTCTCAGACTTAAAAGAGTAACCGTCTCGCAATAAACAAGATCCAGATATAATGTTCATGCTCAACGCAGGCACTAAATAACAATGATTTAAGTTCATCACTAATCCCGATGGTAGTTGAAATGACACGGTGCCGACGGCGATTGCATCAACCTTGGAACCGTTTCCTACGCGCATCGTCACTTCGTCTTTCGCCAGCCTTCGTCTATTCCGCAGTTCCTGATTCGATTTGCAAATGTGAGCAACAGAACCGGTATCGAATACCCAGGCACTACTACGAGAGCCGGTTAAGTACACATCAATAACATGTATATCAAATATACCTGATTTTTCTTTGCCCGCCTTCTTATCTACCAGATACTTGGGGCAATTGCGCTTCCAGTGACCCATACCTTGCAATAGAAGCACTCTGTTTCAGGCTTAGGTCCAGCCTTGGGTTTCTTCGGCGGATTGGCAACAGGCTTGCCGCTCTTCTTCGAATTGCCCTTCTTGCCTTTGCCGTTTCTCTTGAAACTAGTGGTCTTGCTCACCATCAACACTTGATGCTCTTTACGGAGTTCAGACTCTGCGACTTTCAGCATCGCAAACAACTCGCCGGGAGACTTGTTCATCCCTTGCATGTTGTAGTTAAACACAAAGCCTTTATAGCTTGGCGGCAGTGATTGCAGGATTCTGTCAGTGATAGATTCTTGCGGGAGTTCAATCCCCAGTTCAGCTAGACGGTTTGAGTACCCAGACATTTTGAGCACATGTTCACTGACAGACGAGTTTTCCTCCATCTTGCAAGCATAGAATTTATCGGAGGTCTCATACCTCTCGATCCGGGCGTTCTTCTGAAAGATAAACTTCAACTCCTGGAACATCTCAAATGCTCCATGACGCTCAAAGCGACGTTGAAGTCCCGGCTCTAAGCCATACAAGACTGCACATTGAACTATTGAGTAGTCCTCCTTACGTGCTAACCAAGCGTTCTTAACATCCTGATCAGCCGTAGCGGGTGGTTCATCTCCTAGCGCAGCATTAAGGACATAATCCTTCTTTCCAGCTTGTAAGATTAGCTTAAGATTACGAGCCCAGTCTACAAAGTTGCTTCCATCATCTTTCAACTTAGCTTTCTCTAGGAACGTATTAAAATTCAGGATGACACTTGCGTGAGCCATGATCTACAACACAAATATATTAAAAGTGGACTTAGACTATGTTCAAGATAATTAGAGTTCAACTTAATCAGATTATATGCTAAACTCCCACTCAAAAAGTACATCTCTCTAGTCATTTGAGTGGTTCATGATCCACTTACACTATCCCAAGTCCGATCATCACGTGAGTCGAGAGTAGTTTCAGTGGTAAGCATCCCTATGCTAATCATATCAACTATATGATTCATGATCGACCTTTCGATCTCATGTGTTCCGAGGCCATGTCTGCACATGCTAGGCTCGTCAAGCTTAACCCGAGTGTTCCGCGTGCGCAACTGTTTTGCACCCGTTGTATGTGAACGTTGAGTCTATCACACCCGATCATCACGTGGTGTCTCGAAACGACGAACTGTAGCAACAGTGCACAGTCGGGGAGAACACAATTTCGTCTTGAAATTTTAGTGAGAGATCACCTCATAATGCTACCGTCGTTCTAAGCAAAATAAGGTGCATAAAAGGATTAACATCACATGCAATTCATAAGTGACATGATATGGCCATCATCACGTGCTTCTTGATCTCCATCACCAAAGCACCGGCACGATCTTCTTGTCACTGGCGCCACACCATGATCATCCATCAACGTGTTGCCATCGGGGTTGTCGTGCTACTTATGCTATTACTACTAAAGCTACATCCTAGCAAAATAGTAAACGCATCTGCAAGCACAAATATGTTAGTATAAAGACAACCCTATGGCTCCTGCCGGTTGCCGTACCATCGACGTGCAAGTCGATATTTCTATTACAACATGATCATCTCATACATCCAATATATCACATCACATCATTGGCCATATCACATCACAATCATACCCTGCAAAAACAAGTTAGACGTCCTCTAATTTTGTTGTTGCAAGTTTTACGTGGTGACCAAGGGTATCTAGTAGGATCGCATCTTACTTACGCAAACACCACAACGGAGATATATGAGTTGCTATTTAACCTCATCCAAGGACCTCCTCGGTCAAATCCGATTCAACTAAAGTTGGAGAAACCGTCACTTGCCAGTCATCTTTGAGCAAAGGGGGTTACTCGTAACGATGAAACCAGTCTCTCGTAAGCGTACGAGTAATGTCGGTCCAAGCCGCTTCAATCCAACAATACCGCGGAATCAAGAAAAGACTAAGGAGGGCAGCAAAACGCACATCACCGCCCACAAAACCTTTTGTGTTCTACTCGAGAAGACATCTACGCATGAACCTAGCTCTGATACCACTGTTGGGGAACGTCGCATGGGAAACAAAAAATTTCCTACGCGCACGAAGACCTATCATGGTGATGTCCATCTACGAGAGGGGATGAGTGATCTACGTACCCTTGTAGATCGTACAACAGAAGCGTTAGAGAACGCGGTTGATGTAGTGGAACGTCCTCACGTCCCTCGATCCGCCCCGCGAACAATCCCGCGATCAGTCCCACGATCTAGTACCGAACGGACGGCACCTCCGCGTTCAGCACACGTACAGCTCGACGATGATCTCAGCCTTCTTGATCCAGCAAGAGAGACGGAGAGGTAGAAGAGTTTTCCGGCAGCGTGACGGCGCTCCAGAGGTTGGTGATGATCTTGTCTCAGCAGGGCTCCGCCCGAGCTCCGCAGAAACACGATCTAGAGGAAAAACTATGGAGGTATGTGGTCGGGCAGCCGTGAGAAAAAAGTCCTCTCAAATCTGCCCTAAAAGCCCCATATATATAGGAGGAGGGAGGGGGACCTTGCCTTGGGGTCCAAGGGACTCCCAAGGGGTCGGCCGAGCCAAGGGGGGAGGACTCCCCCCCCCCGAACCGAGTTGGACTTGGTTTGGTGGGAGGAGTCCCCCTCCCTTCCCACTTCTTCCCTTTTTTTTCTTTTTCTTTGATTTTCTTATCTTGGCGCATAGGCCTCCTTGGGGCTGTCTCACCAGCCCACTAAGGGCTGGTGTGTCCCCCAAAAGCCTATGGGCTTCCCCGGAGTGGGTTGCCCCCCTCCGGTCAACTCCCGGAACCCATTCGTCATTCCCGGTACATTCCCGGTAACTCCGAAAACCTTCCGGTAATCAAATGAGGTCATCCTATATATCAATCTTCGTTTCCGGACCATTCCGGAAACCCTCGTGATGTCCGTGATCTCATCCTGGACTCCGAACAACATTCATTAACCAACCATATAACTCAAATACGCATAAAACAACGTCAAACCTTAAGTGTGCAGACCCTGCGGGTTCGAGAACTATGTAGAGCTGACCCGAGAGACTCCTCGGTCAATATCCAACAGCGGGACCTGGATGCCCATATTGGATCCTATATATTCTACAAAGATCCTTATCGTTTGAACCTCAGTGCCAAGGATTCGTATAATCCCGTATGTCATTCCCTTTGTCCTTCGGTATGTTACTTGCCCGAGATTCGATCGTCGGTATCCGCATATCTATTTCAATCTCGTTTACCGGCAAGTCTCTTTACTCGTTCCGTAATACAAGATCCCGTAACTTACACTAAGTCACATTGCTTGCAAGGCTTGTGTGTGATGTTGTATTACCGAGTGGGCCCCGAGATACCTCTCCGTCACACGGAGTGACAAATCCCAGTCTTGATCCATACTAACTCAACTAACACCTTCGGAGATACCTGTAGAGCATCTTTATAGTCACCCAGTTACGTTGCGACGTTTGATACACACAAAGTATTCCTCCGGTGTCAGTGAGTTATATGATCTCATGGTCATAGGAATAAATACTTGACACGTAGAAAACAGTAGCAACAAAATGACACGATCAACATGCTACGTCTATTAGTTTGGGTCTAGTCCATCACGTGATTCTCCTAATGACGTGATCCAGTTATCAAGCAACAACACTTTGTTCATAATCAGAAGACACTGACTATCATCGATCAACTGGCTAGCCAACTAGTGGCATGCTAGGGACGGTGTTTTGTCTATGTATCCACACATGTAAAAGAGTCTTCATTCAATACAATTATAGCATGGATAATAAACCATTATCTTGATACAGGAATTATAATAATAACTATACATTTATTATTGCCTCTAGGGCATAATTCCAACAGATTCTTCTAAAATGATGGCCTTCGGAGGATCGAGAAAGAAAACAACTCAGAAAAGCACCGGATAGCACGAAAGAGATTACTCATGATTGGAACCAATAAGATAATGCCACAAAGCTGAAATGAAGAATCTGCAAGAGAATGGACCAAGATTCGAGAGAAACACTCCTTCGGTCTTGAAAGAAGAGAATGAAGACGAGAAACAACACCAAGAATACTGAGACACTCCGGAATAATGAAGAATGAAAGGTTGAGCAAAATATGAGAATTAATTCCAATTGATATTGGAGAAGGGATATGACTGATGAAATTCATACTTACGTCATAGCTGAAAAGAATTAATGATCTGTGGAAAGATTACAAGAGCTATATAAGATCCTGGGAAAAACCTGTGGGTTATGGGCCCACTCAAATAAACCACCGTTGAAAAGATTGCTAGAACGAGAAATATTGCACCGGTATAAGAAAACAAGATGAGGTTAGCACCTCGAAATAACTGAAGGATTGAAAACCAGAACTTCTGAAATATTTTCAACACTCCGGATAGAAAAGAGATGAATGAACAAGATAGGCTGATAAAAATCTCAAACATAGGAAAGAATTGCAAGGATGAAAATGATACGATGACACGGACAACTAAACTGAATTCACCGGATAAATAACAAGACTGAATAAGGATGAACATGAAGCTCCTGAGAATCTTCACAATGTATCACCGGGTAAGAGAGAAAAGAACACATACCGGAAGCACCATGAAAGAAAACTCTTGGATGAAAATCCAATCACTGAATAAAAGGGTAGGAGGGCGGGAAAAAACAAAGATAACTTGGGACAGACGAGATGAACTCCGGAAAGAATTAAGAGAATGATCTGCAAAAACTGGAGAAGATTGATTCAGTGAAGAGAAGCACACCGGTTGAAAAAGAATTAACATGACGACTTCAGTTGACAAGAATTGACATGACAATTTAAACGAACAAAAGAATTTGCATTCTCACATGCAAATATGAGAACACCTCTTAGGAAGGATCTGAAATCACCACTTAACATCGAAGCAACACAAATTACCATATTCCAACAAATAAAGGGTGAGGCTTATTAAACAAGCCAGAACAAACTCATGAGAAAGATTTCGTCTGATATTTTCGTGGACAGGAATCAAGATGTCGAACCCCAACCTAACATCATGCATTTGTTGGAAGATTGTCCTATAAGCAACTACTTGAATTCCCACCTAAGAATTCCCGAAATATCTGGTCATGCAAACTGGTACACGGATACAAGGAGTAATATCACATAGCTCCTATACTAACCCGTCACCTGTATCACATCTGTCAACACACAACCAGAATCTCGGACCTTCATCTACAACAGACCCTCGTGATCACAACGATACAAAGTATGGCAGTACTCCCGAACAATCTGCACCAGTACTGGGGACATCGGGGTTATCTCGCCACTACTAGTATTGAAGCAATTACGAACATCTTTCGTTCTGAGATACTAAGAAATCTGAATGATAACGATGTGCTCAAGAATCCCCTGGAGCTCAACTCCCCTGAAACTCAAAGCAGATAGGAGTCACCAAGATAGAACTCTGTCACATCGGCATCATATAGATTCCAAAACTATCCGCGTGATCCTAAAAAAATTTGAGTGAGAAGAGGAGTAGAATTAAATTATTACGTCAAGATTCCTCACCAGAGCAAAGAAGAGGAGAAAAAAGAATCCTACTCTCCGATATATAACTAGACTCAAAGCAGTTTTTCACTAGACTCGAATCGGCCCAGTTCGATCAATCAAGGGGGCTCCTAGGTTGGTACTGCTCTGATACCAACTTGTCACGCCCAAGATGCGACCCTATCCTCAATTTGGCACAAAGGCCTCGTTAGGGATAGAAGCGCATCTCGTCGTGTCGCAAGAATGGATATCATTACAAGTACATGTACTGAAAAGAAGATATATATATATAGAATTGGCTTACACTCGCCACAAGCTACTTGAGAGTCACATTAGTACATTACATAATCATCAAGAGTAAGAGCAGGGTCCGACTACGGACGAAAAACAACGAGAAAAATAAGAACGACGTCCATCCTTGCTATCCCAGGCTGCCGGCCTGGAACCCATCCTAGATCGATGAAGAAGAAGAAGAAGAAGAAGAAGAAGAAGAAGAAGAAGAAGAAGAGGCAACTCCAAATGTACAATCAACGCGCTCGCGTCAAATAACCTTTACATGTACCTGCAACTGGTGTTGTAGTAATCTGTGAGCCACAGGGGACTCAGCAATCTCATTTCCAAAGGTATCAAGACTAGCAAAGCTTAATGGGTGAGGTATGGTTAAGTGGTGAGGTTGCAGCAGCGGCTAAGCATATATTTGGTGGCTAAACTTATAAGTACAACAAATAAGAGGGGGAAGATCTACGCATAACGGACGTGAACTACAGATGATCAAATGAATGATCCTGAACACCTACCTACGTCAGACAAAACCCCACCGTGTCCGCGATCGCAGATGGAACTCACGAAGGAGATAGTCACGGTTACACACACAGTTGACAAGTTTTAATTAAGTTAACTTCAAGTTATCTAGAACCAGTGTTAAACAAAAGTTTCCATGTTGCCACATAACCTCGGGCAAGGCTTTCCAAAAAGGTTTAACCCTGCACGGGTGCTCCAACTAGTCCATCACAAATTACCACAAGCCGCATAGAAATCCTCGATCACGACACTCGCGATCTCGTCGGATTCCTTAGTGGAAAACCTCAACTCTGAGATTACCCAAAGCATCACCGGAATCCCGATGCACAAGATATCTCGTCAAAGGTAAAACTAATCCAGCAAGGTCACCCGACGTGTCGACGATCCCGATAGGAGCCGCGTGTCTCGTTCTCAGGACACGCCGGATAAGCGAAGCGTACGGTGGCCTGATAGAAATCTCCCGAGTTGCCCCAGGTTGGCCCCGCACGGTGCTCTGTTTTGGACCAGCACCATCAGCACTGGCCCTGCCTGTATTATGTAGAATTACTCCTCGGATAGCGCTAACTCCCTATGCATTTCAGTATTATCAGAATTATTATGTTGGGAAAATAGTACCAATGTTGGGCCTTGCCAGACCAGCTTTAATCTAAAACAAATTATCAAGGGGGTCCCCATAACAACCCCGATCGTGTTAGGAGCGCTCGTTTATGGAACATAACACCGGTAGCCGAAACTAAGGGGGCAAAGGTGGAACAAAACACCAGGCTAGAAAGGCCGAGCCTTCCACCTTTTACCAAGTATATCGGTGCATTAAATTGAAGAGCATTTAATATGGTGATAAGACAAGGGACCCATGTTAACACATGGAAGCAACTGCACCTGCAACTAGCAACGCTAACACAGGGTTAAGCAAGCTATAACATAGCCAATCAGTGGTTTGCTAGGTTGAACAGGTTGAAGGTTTCATGGCATTGTAGAGAGGCTGATATTTAACATGTGGTAGGCAACGAGACATAATCAGTAGAAGCGATAAAACTAGCATGGCAATGATAGTAATGGTATCTGGGGAAATGGTCATCTTGCCTGAGATCCCGCTTGGAAGAAGAATGCCTCCGTGAAGTAG
Organism: Hordeum vulgare subsp. vulgare; assembly: GCF_904849725.1. Taxonomy (NCBI): domain Eukaryota; kingdom Viridiplantae; phylum Streptophyta; class Magnoliopsida; order Poales; family Poaceae; genus Hordeum; species Hordeum vulgare. Next base: position 242,731,935 of record NC_058520.1, on the reverse strand, counting down.
ACGAACCGACGTAGTCGAACGGGTCCTCACAATCCCGCACGCTGCGGAACTCTGTCGAGACGAAGCAAACCGGAAACACAAATCAACACACGAAATTCACCACACGATGGAACAACACAAATGATGCATGAGCAGCTGAATACATGCAAGTCACGGCATGGCAAATCACACAAACAAACACTACACATTAAGTGAAGTTCAATACGCAACGAGTTACATATTGAGGAAACTCCACATATGAATTATTTAGTTCACACCCAGTTATTTACACGGCTATATTAATGTTGTCATACATGCAAGAGGTGAAGAGGAAATTAAACTACCTATCTAGACATTTTAAATGAGGTCAGAAATGACATATAGCATCTCCGAGACGACCTCACATGTTAATTTACAATTCTGTCCAGATCTGAACTAACACATTTAGTTAGTTGTTAAACAGAAAAACAAATAGGTTCACGTGATTCTACGTGTCATTACAAGCAATCTACACTTAAAGAACATCTCCAACGGAGCTACGGAACAAAAGTTACAAGCACCGCAAGATATGATAGCATGAATGCAATATGTGTGCAACGACGGCCACGAGCACTTCAAAACATACAACCAGCAAGAGAAAATGAAACTACACGATATTCTAAGCAAGTTTCATGTAGGACACGATCAAATCGGAGCTACGATTCAACATCTACGAGCAAAACAAGAAATCACTACAAACTGCCAAAATCAGCCACATAGCATTTTCTATGCCCCACAACTACGGGCTACACTACTCCGATAAAATCAAGCAAGGCATGACACGTAAGAGGGCAAGAAGCACTACTACAAACAACTAACAACAACTAGCATGGCAGCAAGGAACACTAGGAAAATAAGTCACAAAATGGCTTCCCACACACTATTTCAGACTTAGTGAAAATAACACCTCATGAAGGTGCAGTTTTCGGTCTGAAGGCATATTGACAACAGAAAAACCAATAGCTACATGACTCCAAATGGCATGAAAATTCACAGCATGCTAGAGAAACACAAGGGCTACAACTAACTCCATTGGACCAACCTCAAAAGAGCTACAGAACACAAGATAGAAGCAAAACAAAACAGCAACAAAATATAACAGATTCCTGACTTAGAAATATTTCAGCACCTCCAAATCAGCACTATTTCTAGCAACTTGAGAGCAATCAAACCACACCTAAACATGCATTTCTATTGCAACCAAAAATACCAGGGGCTAGTCTAAACACCCAAGAACAACTCCCTAGTTGACAACTCCGTCAAACGAAGCACGGAATAAATCCTACGAAATAAACAAAAGGGCATCACGGCAAAATATCGCGTGAACTAACCTGCTCTAATGCTAGAACAAATTGCACAGAAAAAATCATATGGATTTTTCTACCCCGAAAACATATAAAATATGTGGGGTTGCACAACAAAAATAAAGCCACACATAAATGCGAGATAATAACCTAGACACGAAAAAAATAAACTAGCGGCAATCCCTACACGCAAAAATACCAATGACCGCTCTAAAATACATGGAAAAGTGGTTCCTAAAACATGGGCATTTCTACCACGGCATACGAGCAATCCGGACACGCACGAGAAATAATACGGACTATATCCTATTGGGACAGCATGTACATCTATGCATATGGTGTCTCAAACTACGTCAAACAATTATGCAAGTTGTGAAATCGGATTCTACGCGAAAAACTACATGAAAAACATATCTATTACATCGAGATCCGACAAACAGTTTAAAAGCTACAGACGATCTAATATACGCTAATTTTCTAGAATTTATCTAATTCCGAAAATTCTAAAAAAACCTATCGGGCCGAATTGCCTAACGGGCCTAACAGGCAGCAACGCTATTTGGTATAACGCGCCATGTGCGCGGGATAGAGGGCAGGGGGTGCTCACCTTGGGCTGCCTGGAGCTAGTTTGGGCCGGAGTTCCTAGGCCGGAGGGGAGGCAGCGCAGTGGGGAGCTTGCTACCTGGGACAAGTCAACGGGGCCGGGGAAGGGCGAGGCGGTGGGGCGCTGGTGGGCCGGCCCACGCGGGCGAGGAGGCGGCAGGTGCTCGCTCGGTCTCCTCGTCCCCTCGACCAGGAGGCCACGGGGGCGCTGGCAGGGCAGGGCACCGACGGGAGCTGCTGCAGGGGGAGGCTAAGGCAACGGGAGGAGGCGGAGCCGGCCAGATCTGGCCAGACCTCGCCGGATCCGACCACCGGCGGGGCAAGGCAGCAAGGCGGCGACGGGAGGAACGGGGACCCTGGCGGCGGGGTTGCAGCGGCGTCGCTCGACGGGAGCAGGGACTCCGGCAGGCGGCCCTGGCAGACGACGGCGCGGGGCTCCGGCGACCGGGGCTCGCCGGACGGCGCAGGTCGAGGCGGGAGGCGGCCCGGGACAGCGCGGCGCGAGGGGGCGACATGGCCTGCGGTGGCGCACCGGCCAGGGCAGGCGGTGGCGGTTGCCTCGGGCCGAGATGGGCTCGGGAGGGCCTGCCTCGGGCTCGCGGGCCCGGCGGCGGCGCAGAGGAGGAGAGATAGGTGGGAGAGGCAATTAGGATTAGGATGGCTGCGCGGATTTTGAGGCAAAGGGGGTGGCTGCCTAAAAACTAGGAGGATGGGTCTATTTATAACAAATGAGGGGGCTAGGTTACCCGGAATTCCGTTCCAGATCCAACTGTGCGGTCGGATTCGAACGATTTCGAACGCGGGAACGGGTGAGTGGCTGTGTAGACGGGATATTCGGAGATGAGAGGGAGAACGGGCGGCACGGCACCGATTTATAAAACACCGACAACCGTCCGACGGATAACCGAACGGTGCCACTACGGTCGACCGTTTGGGTACCAAATGGTCTCCGATCGCGACGAAATTCGACAGGAGGCCTAGCTATAACTAATGACGACCGCATGACAAGTTTCACCCTGATCAGAGAAAGTTTTACGCACACTTTTAAAACAGGGTTCGAACGATGCCGCGGGCGCGTGCGTGTGTGGTCGGGCTCCGAACGGGCAACGACGAGAACCGGCAACTATCAACGGAAGCAAGTTTTGAAAACTGGCGGCAACGGAGATGCCGATGCAATGCAGATGATGCGAATGATGCATTGATGATGCGACAAATGAAAATACCCACACCACGAAAATGGAAAGAAAAGGGGAATCTTCTGGAACGTCGGCACCGGGCTGTCACAGTTAGCGTCGTCCCGATCCGATGAGTTGTTTGACGGCTCCACGGATCTCAGTTCGCCGCAGCATCTTCCCAAAGTGGAGGAGGTAGTGGCTGCTCTGCCCGCACGCGAGAGCTCATAGCGCCTCCATAGGTGCTATGCGAGCGCGGGTGGAAAGAGCAGAAGCCCCGAGCTTTGCATCGCCCGGCCAACACACCTCCTTGGAACACTCACGCTACTATCGAGGGCGTGACGGGGGGCTTCGGCCACGCCTCCAACGCTTAATCCGGCCGTCGCACATCTCTGGAGTGCTGCATGGTCATCGAGAACGCGTTGAGGCCCCAAACCGCCCCTTTTATGCGCCCTCCGGCTCGCATTTCTCCTTGGAGTGCTGTGACCCCAGAAAGGTTTTCTCGGGGGCTCCGCTAGAAAATCTCTTGCAAAAGAGATGAGAAAGTTATGCGCCCCAGCGTGCCTCTTTCCTTCAGAGTGGCCAAAGTCCACCGGCGAGAACCTCGTCGGCAAGGAGGCCGCTGGAGGCAACATCAGCTTGCCGGGGGTATGGATATACTCCCGGACAGCACCTTCAGACGCTGCGGCTAAGAATGCCGCGACGCACGAGAGAAGTACACAGACAAACTTTTTGCCACACTCTTGGTAGATTAGTTGCATCCATTTGAAGCATCAACTTTTGTATGAAGATCCCTTGCGCGGATGGACCTTGCTAGGATCAGTGCACTCCGACTTCGTTTCGAGCCTGTTCAATGACTTGAGCGGCCAAAGAGCGCCCTCATCTCATTTCGAACTCGTTCAACATTTCGTACGGCTACGTAGCACCGTATTTCGCCTCGAGCCGCGCTCCACGATTTACATGGTTGCACTGAGTGCGGCAAGGAGTCTTGCTGGTGACGACTTCCTATGTTGAGTTTTATGAGGATCCGCTCCTCTAAGTACTCGCGGCAGGATAATTCAAGCTGGCAAGCATCCGGAAAGTGTAAAGGAATAATCATACAAAATGAGAGTCGTATAAAGGATGCATCTATTCATTCATTTGTCTGAATACATTCGATTCCACTTACAAAGCATCATTGCCCTAACCTAAAGACTTTGTCTTTTGAAGAGGGACGACCTATGCGGAGGAGCGAAGTTCAAGAAGGAAAAAATGCGGCAGGACCCTCTGCGCAACCCAGGCTGGATCCTCCTAGGCCACCATTGCGCAGTGGAGAACGGGGCGAGGAGAGAAGACGGAGCCGAACTCCGGAATTTCCCCGAACCTGGGTAAAAACGACCTTGTCGGGCCATGACTGTTGGTTCTGCTCTTGCCGCGACCTCTCTCCCCGCAAAACAAGCAAAAGGGGATCATTGAGGCCCCCATAGGTGTCTATCCTTTCACCAACAATGGCAAACTATTTGTGTGCCAAATATATGTGGATGATATTATCTTTGGTTGTACTAACCCACATTTTAGTGAAAAGTTTGGAAAGTAGATGTCAGAGAAGTATGAGATGTCTATGATGTGTGATCTAAAACTCTTCCATGGCTTGCAAATCAAACAATCGAGAGAAGGTATGTTTATCTCTCAAACCAAGTACACCAAGGACTTGATCAAGAAGTTCAACATTCAAAAATGCAAAGGTATGAGAACCCATATGCCTCCTAGTGGACATGTTGAACTCACTAAGGAGGACAAACCAATTGATCAAAATGTTTATCGATCAATTATTGGTTCACTGCTACATCTATGTGCCTCTTGTCCTGACGTCATGTTGAGTGTTTTCACGTGTGCCGGATACCAAGCGGCACCAATAGAGTGTCATCTCTTGGCTGTTAAAAGAATCGTGAGATACCTAATACATACACCAAACTTTGGCATATGGTATCCCAAGGGATCTTCTTTTAATCTTGTTGGCTATTCCAACTCAGACTACGCCGGGGACAAGGTTGATAGAAAATCCACCTCGAGGACATGTCAATTTCTTGGGTGATCTCTTGTGTCTTGGTCATCCAAGAAACAAAACTTGGTGTCTTTATCTACTTCTAAAGCTGAATATATAGCTGTCGGATCATGTTGTGCGCAATTACTATGGATGACTCAAACTCCTAAGGATTATGGATTTCATTTAAGAAAAGTTCCATTATTGTGTGACAATTAAAGGGTTATTAAATTGCCTATAATCTTGTACAACATTCTCAAACAAAATATATTCAAGTGCGACATCATTTCATTCGTGATCATGTTGGTAAAGGATATATAGATCTTAAGCTTGTTCGTACCGACAAATAATAACTGATATATTTACCAAATCACTTGATGAGAAAGTATTTTGTCATTTGAGGAGTGAGTTGAACATCATTGATGCTTCCAACTTGAGATAGACTCACAAGAATGCATGCAAGGGTGTGAGCATGATTGTCTATTCCTTGATGCTATAGATATGAAACTATCTTATATCTCGGAAAACTATGCTCCCTTGTATTGCATCTAACCTTTTGTAGGTACTTGAAAGAACAACACTCCACAAGACTGCCATCAACTCACATCAAAAGCAATATTGACATATCAAAGTATCAACAATCTTTTCTTCGGTGGTATAGGAAGAAGACAACCAAAATCATATACTTGACAATTATATGATAATGAAATTCACTCATGTCATATGGATATATTATGTTCTTCCTTGCATGACTAACCATTGTAAGCAAAAAGTGAACCAAAACGACAAGGATAGCTCCCAACTCAAGATGATCTTCGTCAACTTGGAGCATCCACGACAAATTCACCTAGATGCCATATCATCAACATCATTCGAAGGTATGTACTCATATCCTTGATAAAGCTTTACACCAAGACATGAGGTAAAGCAACTCAAGTCATATGAAGACATTAAATGCTTAATTGAAAAACGGTAACCCCATTTTTGTGCTTAACGATGAGTATGACCTATGATCAAGCATTCTTGCTTGACTCCTCAAGTCATATATTCTAATATAAGTGACCTAGTCACCGCCCCACATCTAGATGGAGATTCTTGTATGGTTCACATTTCTCATTACATACTTCCTTGGGACCATTTGACTCTCATCTATATGTATATATATTTCAAAAATAAAAAAATGGTGTTGTTTTATGTTTTCTGTCTATTTTCAGTTATGGAGTTGATTTTCGATGCAACTCGGTCTCACCGATCTCGGAAACACGGTCCAATCGATTTCTCCGAGAGGCCTAATTTTCATTCTCGGTTCTACCGAATCACATTGCCTCGGTGACTCCGATATTATCATTCCCTTTAATTTTCAGATATTTTCTGGAGTTTTGCCTTAGAGGGAGAAAAATTTTGAATGATCCCATGTTTCATTGTCTTCTAAGATTTTATTGAAAATTCTAGGAAACAAAATTAATTTTAGCATCATTTTCTAGGGGGGGAACTCTTCTCTAGGGAGAGAAAAAATTCAATGATCCCACGATATAAGAAGGAGAATCATCCAGGATCCCTAACAAGGGGGAGATAGTTAAAGGAACTTCTATTCATATAAAAGGGGGAGAACATTCAATGAAACCTTACCTGCCATCTAAGGGGGAGAAATTCAAATGAACTCTTATTTCATGTTCAAAGAACCCTTATCAAAGAGAGAAGAATCCAGGATCCCTTTCTCTCAATGAGCCCTTACCCTCTGACCTCTTAGGCAATTAATGCCAAATGGGGAGAAATAACAAACCTTCCAATGAACCTATATAAAGGGGAGAAATATCATTAATAATCTTACACAAAAGAGGGAGAATAGGGGGAGACATGTGTTCCTAAGGGACGGTTTGACTAAGGGGAGATCTACCTAAGGGGAGATATATTAAATCCTACACATTAAGGGGGAGAGAGAGATAAAAATGTTTCACATATCATTGCTTTACTGTCTTTTCATTGAAATTGTGTTTCCCTATGTACTCCCAATATCTACATGCTATGATTCACTGGGAGATGTAGTCACATATTCATTCCCTAGGGAAGAAAGATCTAAATTCTCTTGGAGACATATTTATCATCAAGTCCTATTTTAAATATGTCTTCAATATCTTGATACTTTTGAAGCTCTTTGCATCTTTACAATAGAGTACTCTTGTGTTATCTAAAATTTGTTTTCCCAAGTGTAATTTTGCTGCTAAGACGCTCAAGAACATCAAGGTTAGTATATGCATCATGTCCTTGTTCATGATAATCTCTTGTTTCTTGCACATATTGTTTGCAAGAGTGAGTCATGGGCATGGAAGTTCTACATTCACATATGCTTGATGCATATAGCCAAGATCTATGACTTCTCTTGTCCTTGTACCTTGTGTGTGCCCATGCATTCCAAAGAAACTATCCTTTAAAAGGGATTGCACAAATTAAGGGGGGCTTGTACTGGTCATGAATCTTTCAAAGCTGTCATATTATAATGCCTATATTTATTTGAAGCTTTCATTGTATGTTTTCATCAATTACCAAAAATACTCAGTCATTTTCCCACATAATACTATTCAAAGGGGGTGCGGTATTCAAATGAATTGGTTGCTCAAGTGCTCAGAGATAGCCACCAAAAATACTCACCCATTTTCCCACATAATACTTTTGTCCAAAGCCACATATCCAAAATCTGTGCCACCAAGTTTTCAGACTTGGCCCTACCGATTTTTGTCGAGGACGACACATATGGGAGCACTAGGTGCGGGAGCGTCGGCTGCCGGAGCACTCCTCCTTTTGGGAGACATGGCGATGAAGAAAAGTTGGTGCGGTGATGGCTACGTTAGATTAACGCGATCTTCCACCCCCTAGATGGCGCGCCAAAGATGTCGGGGACGCCACCTATGCGAACCTCCAAGGATCCCTTGATCGTTTGGCGGGGAGAGGGGTGGCGCCAAGACCCGAGCTAGCGATCTACGCCGGGAACATTTTTACCTAGGTTCGGGCCACTTAGTGCGTAAAACCCTACTCCTGCATTGTTTGTTGTATTAGGTGTAGCTGTAAAATTACTCGCTACAGTGATTGCCTACTGGCCAATGCCCAAAGTGTCTAACACCTTAGAACTGAGCCTTGGTCCTCCTTTTATAGGCAAAGGGGTCACCAATAGTGCTCAATAGTGGGTTCACGAGCTACACAGTGAACATGGTTCACTATTATCCATCTACTGCGATGTCAGGGGCAGTAAATGCTTTGTCGATCTCCTGACCTGCATCAGGATGGTATCGACACGTACCCAGGTGTTTCAACAACTAGATGTTGTGCTAGCGCATGAGGGATGTGATGTCGCTGTGGTAGCAGTGGCATTGTGGCAGGAGGGAACACGTGGTGGTGAAAGGGGCTTGCTGGGCTAGTGCCCTCACCAGTCTTCCTTCCCAGAAAGGAAGGCTTGCCGGGGCCTTGTCTATCTTCCCGGCAAGGAGGACTCGTCGGGGCCTTGTCTATCTTCCCGGCAAGGAGGACTCGTCGGGGCCTTGTCTATGTGCCCAACAAAGAGGTCTTGTCGGGGCTTGGATGTCTTCCCGACAAGGAAGGCTTGCCAGGGCCTTGTAGCCTAGAATTCTTCTTCACACCCTTGGAGGGGTGTGCCCTTGGTAACCTTGGGGATTAAGCTTCCTGCCAGTCTTCGTCGTGCCTTGCCGTCCAAGGGGTTGCCGCCCGCCCGTGCACGTCTGGGGCACACGAGACCCCAGTCTTCAGTGCACTGATGACCCACAAGTATAGGGGATCAATCGTAGTCCTTTCGATAAGTAAGAGTGTCGAACCCAACGAGGAGCAGAAGGATCTGACAAGTGGTTTTCAACAAGGAAAAATCTGCAAGCACTGAAATTGTCGGTAACAAGTGATTATGTGGTGAGATGATTCGTAGCAAGAAACAAGTAACAAAAGTAGCAACGGTGCAGCAAAGTGGCCCAATCCCTTTTGTAGCAAGGGACAAGCCTGGACAAGGTCTTATAAGAGGAAAAACGCTCCCGAGGACACACGGGAATTTCTGTCATGCTAGTTTCATCATGTTCATATGATTCGCGTTCGTTACTTTGATAGTTTGATATGTGGGTGGACCGGCGCTTGGGTACTGCCCTTACTTGGACAAGAATTCCCCTTATGATTAACCCCTCTCGCAAGCATCCGCAACTACGAAAGAAGAATTAAGACAAAGTCTAACCATAGCATTAAACTAGTGGATCCAAATCAGCCCCTTACGATGCAACGCATAAACTAGGGTTTAAGCTTATGTCACTCTAGCAACCCATCATCTACTTACTACTTCCCAATGCCTTCCTCTAGGCCCAAATAATGGTGAAGTATTATGTAGTCGACGTTCACATAACACCACTAGAGGAAAAACAACATACAACATATCAAAATACCGAACGAATACCAAATTCACATGACTATTATTAGCATGACTTATCCCATGTCCTCAGGAACAAAAGTAACTACTCACAAAGCATAATCATAATCATGATCAGAGGTGTAATGAGTAGCATCAAGGATCTGAACATAAACTCTTCCACCAAGTAATCCAACTAGCATCAACTACAAAGAGTAATCAACACTACTAGCAACCTTACAAGTACCAATCGAAGTCGCGAGACGGAGATTGGTTACAAGAGATGAACTAGGGTTTGGAGATGAGATGGTGCTGACGAAGATGTTGATGGTGACGAGTCCCCTCCGACGAGAAGAGTGCTGGTGATGGCGATGGCGACGATTTCCCCCTCCGGGAGGGAAGTTTCCCCGGCAGGATCGTCCTGTCGGAGCTCTAGATTGGTTCTGCTCAAGTTCCGCCTTGTGGCGGCGGCGAAACCACGAAAAAGCTCCCTTCTGATTTTTTTTCCTGGACAAAACCCTCCATATAGAAAACGAGGGGGGCAAGTGGGACAGCAGGGTGCCCACAAGCCCCCATGGCACGGCCTGCGGGGGTGGCTGCACCGTGCAGGCTTGTGGCCACCCCCTGGCGCTCCTCTGGCACTTCTTCGGGCCAGTATTTTTTATACATTGGAAAAAAATCTCCGTTGATTTTCACGGCGTTTGGAGTTGCACAGAATAGGTATCTCAACTTTGCTCCGCTTTGAGGCCAAAATTCCAGTTGCCGGTATGCTCCCTCTTCATGTAAACCTTGAAAAATAAGAGAGAAAAGGCATAAGAATAGTACCATGAAGTGAAATAACAGCCAAAGAAGCGATAAATATCAACGTGAAAACATGACGCAAAATTGATGTATCAACTCCCCCAAGCTTAGACCTCGCTTGTCCTCAAGCGAAAGTCGATCTCAATAAATATGTCCACATGTTTAGGGAGAGAGGTGTCGACAAAACAAGATACGAACATGCATGCATCCTGATCAAGATCAGAACAGCATACCAACATATAATCTCTCATGCTAAAGTGATAATTCCTTCACAAAGTAAAGCATGGATCAAGAACCTTACCGAGAAGTAACAACCGATAGCCTTTAGTCATTAAAGCAATTGCAATTTATCACAACATCATAAAGAATCAAATAAGAGCTTGTAAAGCAAATCCACATACTCAATCATTCTTTCATTCTCTACAATTGCTACAACTCACGTGGTACTCATGAGATCAAAGTTTCAGCTGGACATAGAGAAAGATAGGGGCTTGTAGTTTTGCCTCCCCACTGCTTACCTCAAGGGTAATGTCAACAATAATAATTCATGAATGCCTACCTCCAAGTTGACATATGAATATAGATCTTTCCCAAGCATGTCATGGTAGCCAAGACAAAGGCAAAATAAGGAATTGGTGAAGATCACCATGACTCTTTCAAGGGCAAAAAGTAAAGGTACAAGATAGGCCCTTCGCAGAGGGAAGCAAAGGTTGTCATGCGCTTTTGAGATTTGGATGTGTGTCCTCTTAGTGCGGAGGAACGTCACTTTATATTGCCTCCTGTGATAAAGAACTTTATTATGCAGTCTGTTGCTTTTATGACTTCCTCATCACAGGTTCTTATAAAGCTTATTTTTCACACAGTAATAGGTCATACATATTAGGGAGCAATTTTTATTGCTTGCATCGATGACAACTTACTTGAGGGATCTTATTCAATCCATAGGTAGGTATGGTGGACACTCATGGCAAAACTGGTTTGAAGGTTTATGGATGCACAAGTAGTATCTCTACTTGGTGCGGGAGATTTGGCTAATATGAGGTGGAAGCAATCGTTTCATGCTAAGGGATCTCTAATCATATAACATTGTTCAGAGCCAAGCAAACACAATCCATTACGTTGTCTTCCTTGTCCAACATCTACTTCTAGGCATGCAATAGTTTGGTGAGTGTTCACAATCATAGATGGTGTCAGAGATGATATATATGTGAACCTCTCCTTCCTTATCACTTCCTATTAATTGGAACAATGACCAGGGTCTACGTTTGCCTACCCTCAACAAGTTTCAATCCTCATTCTTTTTATACGTGAAGCCATCACTTCCCATAAGATCACTACATGATCTTTCATGCTTTTGTTCTATTCTCACTCTTTTGATCATGGCAAGAGGCAAAACCCTTCAACTAAGACACTCTTTATTATATGGCTCACGAGCAAGAATACATCAGGGGTGACACAATGCAAAACTCAAGACTAAAACACTAAGACTTTTAAACTACTAGAAAAAGAGAAAACTGAAAAGGAAAACTAAAACAAAGGTAAAGGCAAAAGATGTGATGGTGATACGATACCGGGGCAACTCCCCCAAGCTTGGCAAAAGCCAAGGGGATTGCCCATACCAATGCTCAGTTGTCTTCCTTTGGTGGTGATGGTGGAGTTGTTGAAGCGGTCTTGAGCTTGTCTAATTTCCATTTGAGCATAAAATTCTACTCCCTCAGATCATCATTTTCCTCCTCCAACTTCAACACTCTTTGGCAAAGCTCCTGCTTACTCTCCTGCAAGAAACAAGAAGGGATAAACAAGGTCTTAGGCTTCTTTCTTTGGTCAAGGAGGCTTGACTTCTTGAACTCCACATGAGTGCGTCCAGGTTGAGGTAGAGGAGCCTCCTCTTCATCAGAACTCGTTTGTTCCTTCCCCTTGGGATCAGAGTCTTCCTCCTCATCGGTGGTCCAGCCATATGGTTCCAAGTCCCCATAGACCTTGGGGTTAGCAAGGTAATCAGCCACATAGCTCTCCCCCTCTGAATCCTAAGAAGACATCTTGACCTAGATTTGCGGCAAAAAATAGGCTCGAAACGAAAAACAGAGGAAATCTGCGTGATGCGGGGTCAGACCAAACGGAAGTATATATAATGCTTTTGTCTAGACCAGAAGGAGTCCCCTGCACGAGAACGGAGTCCGGGAGGCGCACGAGGTGGCCACAAGCCCTCACGGCGCGGCCAGGGGGTGGGCCCGCGCCGTGCAGGCTTGTCGCCTCCTCGCGCACTTTCCGGACTACTTCCATTTTTTGTATTTTTTCAAATATTCCAAAACGGAGAAAAATTCCTATTGGAAAAGTTTTGGACTCTATTTTCTTACTGAAACACATACCTCTTTGTTTTCGGAGTCTGAAACAGGCTGATAAATATCCCTTAGGTATTCTTCCGGAGTTATGGTATTGATGATATTGCTTTCAACATTTATGGGAGTACCTGAGATATAATGATTGATTCTCTGCCCATTTACCACTCTCGGACAATTACCTTCCGTGTTGTTGATCTTGATAGCACCGGAACGATATACTTCATCAACAACATAGGGACCTTCCCATTTAGAGAGAAGCTTGCCTACAAAGAATCTTAAATGAGAGTTATATAGCAATACATCATCACCTACATTGAACTCACGCTTTTGTATCCTCTTATCATGCCACCTCTTAAACTTCTCTTTGAAGAGCTTGGCATTCTCATATGCTTGAGTTCTCCACTCATCAAGCGAGCTAATGTCAAATAACCTCTTCTCACTGGCAAGTTTGAAATCAAAGTTGAGCTCTTTGATTGCCCAATAAGCTTTATGCTCTAGCTCAAGAGGTAAGTGACATGCTTTCCCATACACCATTTTGTACGGAGACATGCCCATGGGATTCTTATAGGCAGTTCTATAAGCCCACAGTGCATCATCGAGCTTCTTAGACCAATTCTTTCTAGACCTGTTGACAGACTTTTGCAGAATCAGTTTAATCTCTCTATTACTTAGCTCTACTTGACCACTGGACGGAGGGTGATAGGGAGACGCAATTCTATGGTTGACATCGTACTTAGCAAGCGTTTTACCGAAAGAACCATGAATGAAGTGTGAACCACCATCGGTCATTAGATATCTAGGGACTCCAAATCTAGGGAAGATAACTTCTTTCAGCATCTTGATAGAGGTTTGTGATCAGCACTACTAGTGGGGATAGCTTCTACCCACTTAGTGACGTAATCAACAGCAACTAAGATGTGTGTATACACGTTGGATTTTGGAAAAGGTCCCATATAATCAAAGCCCCAGACATCAAATGGTTCAATAACAAGTGAATAGTTCATAGGCATTTCCTGACGTTTGCTAATATTGCCTATTCTTTGACATTCGTCATAAGACAAGACAAACTTACGGGCATCCTTGAAGAGAGTGGGACAATAGAAACCTGACTGCAATACCTTGTGTGCAGTTCTATCTCCCGCATGGTGTCCTCTGTTGTCCTCGGAGTGACACTTCTGTAGGATCTGTCCATGTTCATGTTCAGGTACACAACATCTAATAACACCATCTACTCCTTCCTTATAAAGGTGAGGATCATCCCAAAAGTAGTGTCACAAGTCAAACAAGAATTTCTTCTTTTGCTGGTACGTGAAACTAGGTGGTATGTATTTGGCAACGATGTTGTTTGCATAATCAGCAGACCACGGTGCACTACGTGAAGCATTGATGACATTCAGTTGCTCATCGGAAAAGCTATCATCAATAGGTTGTGGGTCATCAAGAACGTTCTCCAACCTAGACAAGTTATCCGCTACTGGGTTATCAGCACCCTTTCTGTCAACAACGTGCAGATCAAATTCTTGTAGCAAGAGAACCCATCTGATAAGTCTAGGTTTAGCGTCCTTCTTCTACATGAGGTACTTAATAGCAGCGTGATAAGTGTGAATAATGACTTTGGAATCAACAATGTAAGACATGAACTTTTCACACGCAAACACGACTGCCAAAAATTCCTTCTCTGTAGTAGCATAGTTTCTCTCGGCACTGTCTAGAGTTTTACTAACGTAGTGAATAACATTCAACTTCTTTTCAACTCTTTGCCCTAGAACAGCACCAAAGCGTAATCACTAGTGTCACACATGATCTCAAAGGGCAAGTTCCAATCAGGTGGTTGAACAATAGGTGCAGTTATCAAAGCCCTCTTAAGTATTTCGAAGGCTTCCTCACAATCATTGTCAAAAACAAAAGGAATATACTTTTGCAAGATATTGGTAAGAGGCCTAGAAATCTTAGAGAAGTCTTTGATGAACCTTCTATAGAAACCAGCATGACCAAGGAAACTTCTTATCCCTCTGATATTTGTGGGGTATGGCATTTTCTCGATTGCATCAACCTTATCCTAATAGACTTCAATACCTCTTTCGAAAATTTTATGTCCTAAGATGATGCCTTCATTAACCATAAAGTGGCACGTCTCCCAATTCAAGACAAGATTGGTGTCGTTACATCTCTGCAAGACCCGATCAAGGTTGCTGAGGCAATCATCAAAGGAAGACCCGTAAACGGAGAAGTCATCCATGAAAACCTCGACAATCTTTTCACAGAAGTCAGAGAATATAGCCATCATACATCTTTGAAAGGTGGCAGGTGCATTACATAAGCCAAAAGGCATACGTCTATAAGAAAAGGTACCGAAAGGGCAGGTGAAAGTGGTTTTCTCCTAATCGGATTGTGCAACTGGTATTTGGGAGAAACCAGAATAACTGACTAGAAAGCAGAAGTGTGTGTGTTTGGACAGCCTTTCTAGCATTTGGTCGATAAAAGGCAGAGGGTAATGATCTTTCCTAGTGGCCTTATTCAACTTCCTAAAATCAATCACCATCCTATAGCCAGTAATAATCCTTTGTTGGATCAACTCATCCATATCATTAGGGACAACGGTGATGCCTCCCTTCTTCGGAACGCAATGCACCGGACTCACCCAATCGCTATGAGCAACAGGATAGATAATACCCGCTTCCAGGAGCTTTAGTATTTATTTTCTCACTACTTCTTTCATCTTAGGATTCAATCTCCTTTGATGATCAGCAACTGGTTTGAATTCAGGATCAGTTTTGATCTTGTGCTGGCATAGAGTGGGACTAATGCCCTTAAGATCATTAAGAGTATATCCAATAGCAGGATGGTGCTTCCTCAGAGATTTTAGTAACTTCTTTTCTTCCTCCTGTGAGAGGCTAGCACTAATAATAACAGGATATATCTCCTTTTCATCAAGATAGGCATACTTAAGAGTATCAGGCAACTGTTTAAGCTCAAACACAGGATCACCCTTTGGTGGGGGTGGATCCCCAAGCAGTTCAACAGGCAGATTATTCTTAAGGATAGGATATTGTTCTAAGACAACTCTATCTATTTCAGCCCTTTCATCCATATGCATATCATTTTCATGCTCAAGCAAGTATTGCTCTAAGGGATCAGAAGGAGGCACGGCAATAGAGGCTAAGGCAATAGTTTCATCCCTACTAGGCAACTCCTTTTCATGAGGTTGTCTACCAAACTTAGAGAAATTGAACTCATGTGACACACCTTCAAAGCCAACAGTGATAGTTTGCTTCTCACAGTCAATATGAGCATTGACGGTATTGAGAAAGAGTCTGCCAAATATAATGGGACAAAAGCTATCTTGAGCGGTAGCAAGAACGAGGAACTCAGCAGGATATTTCGTTTTACCACACAAAAATTCAACATCCCTAACAATTCCCACAGGGCAGACAGTATCTCTATTGGCAAGCTGAATAGTGACATCTATAGGTTCTATCTCAACAGGTGCAATCTCATCTTTGACTTCATCGTATAAGGATTGAGGTATTGCACTAACACTAGCACCCAAGTCACATAAACCATGATAACAACAATCTCCTATCTTAACAAAAACCACAGGCATGCCAACGACAGGCCTATGTTTATCTCTAACGTGAGGTTTAGCAATTCTAGCAGCATCTTCACAAAAGTGAATATTATGTCCCTCAACTTCTTCAGATAGAAGATCTTTGGTAATATCAATGCTAGGTTCAACTCTAATTTGCTCAGGGGTGTAGGTGTTCTAATATAGCCTCTACGTATCAAAGTTGAAGCTTTGGAATGATCCTTTATCCTAACAGGCAAAGGTGGTTTCTCAATGTAAACACTGGGTACCACAGGATCATTATAGGCATTGACTCTCTCTTCAACTGGAGTGGGTTTAACTATGTTGACTTCTAAAGGAGGATGAAATTTAAACCACTTCTCTTTGGGGATATCAATATGAGCAGCAAAAGATTCACACAATGAAGCTACTATCTCAGAGTCAAGTCCATACTTAGCGCTAAAGTCACAAAAAGTATGTGTCTCAACAAAGGATTTAACGTAATCAAAAGTGAAATTCATACGTGACTCCTTACCTTCTTCAAGCTCCCAATCTTCAGAGTTGCGTTTAATTCTCTCCAATAAATTCCATTTGAAGTCAATATCTCTCTTCATAAAAGAACCGGTACAAGAAGTGTCAAGCATGGTGCGATCATCATGAGAAAGCGGAGCATAGAAGTTCTGAATGATAATTTCTCTCGAGAGCTCATGATTGGGGCATGAATATAGCATTGATTTAAGCCTCCCCCAAGCTTGAGCGATGCTTTCTCTATCACGAGGCCAAAAATTATAAATATAGTTCCAATCACAATGTACTAAATGCATAGGATAAAACTTTTGATGAAATTCCAATTTCAACCGATTGTAGTCCCATGATCCAGTATCATCACATAGCCTATACCATGTCAACGCCTTATCCTTCAAAGATAAAGGAAAGACCTTCTTCTTGACCTCATCCTCGGGCACACCTGCAAGCTTAAATAAACCACAAACTTCATCTACATAGATTAGATGCAAGTCTGGATGTGATGTTCCATCTCCTGTAAAAGGATTAGCCAGCAGTTTCTCAAGCATACCCGAAGGAAATTCAAAGCAAATATTTTCAGTAGGTGCAGCAGGTTGAGGATCAACTATTTGTGCTTCCGTTCGAGGTGAAGATACCCCGAACAAGCCCCTCAAAGAATTAGTATCCATAGTGACAAGTGACAAGAAATTTCAGCACACTATATGAATGTTTCCTTACCAAGTTCCACTTACCAAAGGCGCTTCACTCCCCGACAACGGCGCCAGAAAAGAGTCTTGATGACCCACAAGTATAGGGGATCAATCGTAGTCCTTTCGATAAGTAAGAGTGTCGAACCCAACGAGGAGCAGAAGGATCTAACAAGTGGTTTTCAGCAAGGAAAAATCTGCAAGCACTGAAATTGTCGGTAACCAGTCATTGTGTGGTGAGATGATTCGTAGCAAGCAACAAGTAACAAAAGTAGAAACGGTGCAGCAAAGTGGCCCAATACCTTTTGTAGCAAGGGACAAGACACACGGGAATTTCTGTCATGCTAGTTTCATCATGTTCATATGATTCGTGTTTGTTACTTTGATAGTTTGATATGTGGGTGTACCGGCGCTTTGGTACTGGCCTTACTTGGACAAGCATCCCACTTATTATTAACCCCTCTCGCAAGCATCCGCAACTACGAAAGAAGAATTAAGACAAAGTCTAACCATAGCATTAAACTAGTGGATCCAAATCAGCCCCTTACGAAGCAACGCATAAACTAGGGTTTAAGCTTCTGTCACTCTAGTAACCCATCATCTACTTACTACTTCCCAATGCCTTCCTCTAGGCCCAAATAATGGTGAAGTGTTATGTAGTCGACGTTCACATAACACCACTAGAGGAAACACAACATACAACATATCAAAATACCGAATGAATACCAAATTCACATGACTGTTATTAGCATGACTTATCCCATGTCCTCAGGAACAAAAGTAACTACTCACAAAGCATAATCATAATCATGATCATAGGTGTAATGAGTAGCATCAAGGATCTGAACATAAACTCTTCCACCAAGTAATCCAACTAGCATCAACTACAAAGAGTAATCAATACCACTAGCAACCTTATAAGTACCAATCAGAGTCGCGAGACGGAGTTTGGTTACAAGAGATGAACTAGGGTTTGGAGATGAGATGGTGCTGATGAAGATGTTGATGGTGACGAGTCCCCTCCGACGAGATGAGTGTTGGTGATGATGATGGCGACGATTTCCCCCTCCGGGAGGGAAGTTTCCCCGATAGGATCGTCCTGTCGGAGCTCTAGATTGGTTCTGCTCAAGTTCCGCCTCGTGGCGGCGGCAAAACCACGAAAAAGCTCCCTTCTGATTTTTTCCTGGACGAAACCCTCCATATAGCAAAAGAGGGGGGCAAGTGGGCCAGCAGGGTGCCCACAAGCCCCCATGGCGCGGCACGGGGGGTGGTCGTGCCGTGCAGGCTTGTGGCCACCCCCTAGCTCTCCTCTCGCACTTCTTCGACCCAGTATTTTTTATATATTGGGAAAAAAATCTCCGTTGATTTTCATGGCGTTTGGAGTTGCGTAGAATAGGTATCTCAACTTTGCTCCACTTTCAGGCCAAAATTCCAGTTGCCGGTATTCTCCCTTTTCATGAAAACCTTGCAAAATAAGAGAGAAAAGGCATAAGAATAGTACCGTGAAGTGAAATAACAGCCAAAGAAGCGATAAATATCAACGTGCAAACATGATGCAAAATGGACGTATCATGCACCGACAGGATCCCCCGGGCCTGGGCCACATACGCATGCGAGGCGTTGTTGGGCCAGGCCCAAAAGTGGCGCACGGGCCCTGCGACGGAGTATCTTGTAGGCTGGAGTCGTTCCTAGTGGTCTTTCCCCACATTGCGCATTGAACGCACGAAGTGGGGAGGCGTGCGCACAGTGGACGAGATGGACACGTGCACGCAGAGCCGTTGGTTGGGTACGCAAGGGTCGGCCCATGCCCCCCCCCCATAAGAGGGGGGATACGCACGCGCACGAGCCCATTGCCCCAGTTCCTTTCAATCTCGAAGCCGCCGCCGTCTCCTTCCTTCAGCTAGAGCTTTCCTCCTCCCCCCCCCCCCTCCCTCATCTTCAAAGTTGTGGTCCGGGCAGCCGCAGCTTTAGTCACCGGTATGGCGCCGAAGGGAGCCAAAGGCAAGAAGGGGATGCCCGCTGCACGGAGAAGGAGCTGGCGAAGATGCGGAGGGAGTTCGCCAATTTCTCCCCGGAGCCTGATGCTCTCATTCTAAAGCAGCGCTACCAGTTCATGTGGGCAGCTCGGACAACGGCGCATCCGGCCACCCGTGTGACCACAGGAGAGGCCGGCGGTGGCCGAGACTAGTATCCTTTCTTCGCCGACTACTGTGGGTTTTCCCGCCTTTCTCTGAATTCTTCATCGACATCATGCACACCTATGAATTCCAACTTCTAGACTTCACGCCGAATGTGGTGACATGCATGTCCATATCCGCACATCTCTGCGAGAACTTTGTCGGGATACCCCCAACACAGCCCTCTTCCATGATTACTTCACTCCTCTCATCCCGGAAGGGGACGCCCTTTCGGGCTCCATTACATGGATCCCAAGGCCCGGATATAAGGAGATATACCCGGACGGGGCCCTTCACAAGAAGTGGGAAGAATGGCGGGGGAAATGGTGTTGGATCCGTGAAGAGGGGTATCTGCCCTTTTGTGAGCTCAGGACCGCCAAGATCGAGTCCCGCGACAAGCACTCAAGTGATCTCGCCCCAAACGATGATAAGCTGACCGTCGCCATCAGCAGGATCTTGCATCTTAGGGTCGCAATGTTGACGATGGAGATGGTGGGCGCTGACTTCGTCCGCAAGCGCATCGCCCCCCTCCAAAATAGGGGAGGAAGGTTAGCCTGTGCCTTTGTGAATGCCTCGGACATAATGCGGCTTCGGATGGGTTTGAACAACAACTTGACGATGATGGAACATGCATTTGTTTGCTAGAAGTTGTTCAAATCCGATTCAAGGGCCCGGCTACCGCCGTGCGTCATACCCTTGTGCAACAACTCGGCCTTAGGCGCACTCACGGCAACGATGCAGGAGTGCAATGCCCATGGCGTGGTCGCAACCTGGATTGAGCCCAAGGAGGAGGATGTTCTATCTTTCTTTGACTGCTTGTCGGAGAAGCCCATCAAGGAAGAAACCAGCCTTGTCCGCAACACTACCCCCGGGGGCCCTTCGGAGGAACGAGCGCCCGACGAAGAGGAGAAGGAGAAGGAGGAAGAGGAAGAGCCTCTAGTCCGTCGGAAGTCTAAGAAAGTGCTTCGACACGCCAGCTCCAATCTCCCCATCGAGCAAGCTCGCCCACCGCGCCCGTCAAGCGTCCCAAGGCGACATCCCCTTCGACAGACACCACAGCGGATGTGGACTTTGATCTTTCGGCCTTCAGCTCAGGGGAGGACGAAGAGTATGTGTCTAACCCTTTACATCCTTAAAACCCCTTGCTTCATACTCTTGCTCATCTGCTGCCGGCTTTTCTCCCTAGGGACACGGAAATGCTGGCCCAGAGGATGGCGAAAAGGGCCAATGTGTCGACAAACGACGGGCCCTCGGCAAGTGCCTCGGAGGTGCCGCCGGCGACTTCGGCCACTCAAGTGCCCAGCCCCCGGCAAAGCCCCGAGCGTGAGTCGCCGAGGCCCGCGACGCCCGAAGACGAGCCCCTGGCAACTGATGTTGCTGTAGGGGGGAAAGTTACCCCTCATCAGCTTGACGAGGGTGAGTGTCCCGGCAAGGAACATCTGCGAGCTTTTATTCTGTTTTCTTGGATATTCATCTTGTTCTGATCATCTTCTTCCTTATCATGTGCCCCAGATTCCTCTCCTACGGAGGATATGAACGTCGACTCTGTCATCGAGGAGACCGCATGGGTCGCAGGTGCTGAGGTCGACAAGGTTGCCTCGAGCGAGGCCGCCGAGGAGGCACGGGAACGAACAACTCAGGAACCGACGGAGGAGTCCATCGAGGGACTTGAGGCACGCGTCGGCGACTCCTCTGCTGTTGGGTTTAAGGAGGTCGTACTGGATGAGGAGCCCCCTCTTGCCGGTGAGGACGGTGACGATGACCAACCTTCCATGTTTGAACCCCGCCAGCCAGCGAGTACCTTCGCGTCGGCGAGGTTCTATTCATCAACCTGTCGGGGGTGGATCGCATAGGTACAATCACGGAGGGGGAGAGCTTCGATGCCGAAATCTCCGCCGGTGCTGGGCTCGAGATCTTGGGCAGAACAGAGACCAGCAGCGGGAAACTCAGCGAAGAGCATCTCTTCTAGTCCATGAGGAACAACGTCAGCCAGCTACAGGCTCTCTATCGGGCCCGGAGGGAGAAACTAGACTCTCGGGAGGTGATCGTCGAGGCAGCGGAGGACACCTTAGAGAAGCGCTTCGAGGAGACGCAGATTCATTTCACCGAGGCTCACCACAAGGTGAAGGACGAGCGTGAAAAGCTCAGGGCCGAGCGGGACGCGCTGCTTCTGAAGTCGTATGACGTCCGTAAGGAGGAAGAAGAGGCCCGACGTCGTATCTCCGACGAGGACGTCCGCCTCAATGTGCTTCGGATCATCCTCAACTCCCACAAAGAGGAACTCGCCAATCGTGAGGAGGCACTCAGTGAAAAGCTCTGCACCAAGGACGAGGAAGTCGAGAAGCTCGTGGCGCAGCGTACCCAAGAGCTGACGGGTCAGCACAAGGGTGCTCTCGCTGCCCAAGCTTTAGAACACAACAGCAAGCTACAGAAGGTCGCCGACAAGGCTGCTACTGCTAAGGTTGCCAGGGACGAGCTCGCCAGCAAGGTGGAGAAGCTGGAAGAGAACCTTGAAGGCCTTGGCAAGGAGATCTCAACCATCACAGCTGAGAGAGAGAAAGCTCTCTCCAACTTGACGGAGATCCAAGTTCCTGTTTCCGACAAGAGTGCTCAACTTCACTCCGCCAATGCCTCCCTCGCTACCCTGCAGGATAAACTGGCTCCCCTGGAGCAGGCCCTCGAAGAGAGCAAGGCCCGTGAAGGGCTCTTGACCCAGAAGCTTCTCGATGCGACAAAGCAGCTCGAGATGGCCTCCATCGCCCACGAGGATTATACACATGGTGTGGAGTTGTGGACCGATCGCCTTTTCAATGCCGCAGAGAGGATCGTCGTGCAGCTATCTTCTATGGATCTTCGGAGCTTCGGCTAACATTTGGGCCCAGAGGTGTCTCCAAGCGCCAAGTTGACTCTGTTCTTCGAGAGCGTGGTTATTGCCCTAAAGCAGCTCCAAGATGTCCAGGCGGCGCGCCTGGTGAACGAGTCCCGGAGGTTGTGCTGGGGTGCCTTCCTCAAGGTCCTCACCAAATTGGTGTACAGGAATCCCGGCATCGATCTCACCATGGGGCGTTTTCCGAAGGAGGTGGACCTCAAGGAGCTCGAGAAGCTGTTCATGCCTATCGTTGATAAGGTGGACCAGATCAAGAGGGTGCAAGGCCCGTGCCGGGATTAATTCCCTGTGCTTTCATGTTGCTGCAACTTCGAACTAAGTTGTTGTATCTTGGTTATAATAGTTAGTATTGTAATATATTTGATATTCTTGATAAGTATCACCCCCTCTTTTAGTCGCTCTTTTTGTATGGCTCGTCCTTGTGTTTTGCTAGGGATTTGTCGGCTCAACTCGCCTTGCTGCGAGTGCCTCGAGGAGTGGCTCTTGCCGGAATCATCACTACCCGCAAGACACTTTGCTTTCCCCTGGGCCTTTCCATAGGTTGTCAAGCACGATCTTTCTTAAACAGAAAGAGCATACAGGATGGGCCGCTTAAGTTATTGAGTGTGCTTCAAGACAACGCTTAGGAGGCTTGCGACTAAGTTTCCCTGGGCACAGGTTTTCAATACAAAAAAGCCGAAGACACGTGAAGGGGAATGATGTATCTACTCGACAACTTACTCAAAGTTTTTGCAACTTATCTCGAGGTTGCGGTACTTCTTTATGTCTTGAGTAGATCATCCTTGTCCTTGCTGTTGCCATGGGTGTCCCCACTATCCCCCCCCCCCCGCGGCAAACTTGTGCGCGGGGTTGTATCTGTCTTTTGAGAAAAAGAAAGAAGAGAAAATAGATGTTTGGACCTTGGCGCTCTATTAGTTCACGCGTTTCACAAAATCTTAGATTATGCATGCATATGATCTAACATGGAAATCTAAATGATGATGCGGAATGCTAATCTTTATTCAACTGCACACAGGGTCTTCACCTGGCTTTGTACAAAGTATTACATGCAACTTCGGCAAGACTTGTACAAAAGGTGGTCACCGGTGGACCCGGCAACCTCTCCCTACGGGTAGAACTTTAGAACATGTTCAATGTTCCAGGAATTGATCACCGGTGTGCCATCTTCGGTCTCTAGGCGGACAGCGCCGGGCCTGGTGACTCGTACTACCCGATATGGGCCTTCTCACTTTGGCGTCAACTTGTTTGAATTCTTGGCCGACTGAACGTGCCGAAGAATAAGGTCGCCTTCCTCAAGACTTCTGGCTCTTACCTTGCGGCTATAGTAGCTACGCAAGGCTTGCGGATAGCGAGTGGCTCGCACAGCCGCCTGAATCCGGTTCTCCTTGAGGAGCACTTCATCATCTTGACGCAATTGCTCTTGCTCAAGCTCATCATAAGTGAGCAGCCGAGGTGATCCATAAATGAGTTCCGTGGGAAGAACTGCCTCTGCCCCGTAGACCAGGGAGAAGGGTGTCTGGCCGGTGGCTCGATTTGGCGTCGTTCTAGTCGACCAATGAACCACCGACAGTCCATAAATACAGTGCTTTCCATGTCTGCGCAGCTTGTCAAAAGTTCTTGTCTTGAGCCCCCGCAGCACTTCAGCATTTGCTCATTCAGCTTGACCGTTGCTCCTTGGATGGGCAAGAGAAGCGAAGCATATTTTGCTGTCGAGGTATTGGATGTACTGCATGAACGTGCGGCTCGTGAACTGGGTGCCATTGTCCATGATAACCCTGTTCGGGGCACCAAAATGACAGACTATCCCCTTGAAGAACTTGACAGCTGACTGCGTTGTCACCTTTCTCACTCGTTCCACAACGGGACACTTTGTGAACTTGTCAATTGCAACGTACAAGTACTCAAAGCCCCTGGCAGCGCGGGGGAAGAGGCCGAGGATATCGAGCCCCCTGGCCGAGAATGGCGAGGAGAGAAGGATCGTTTGGAGAGCCTGGCTTGGCTGATGAAGCTTTCTTGAATGGAACTGGCATGCTTCACACTTGGTTACTAGTGCAGTTGCATCCTGGAGGGCTGTAGGCGAGAAGAAACCTTGTGAGGATGCTTTGTTGACACGGGCCCTTAACCCTATGTGGGAGCCACATATCCCCCCATGTATCTCGGCCAACAGCTCCAGTCCTTCTTCCTGAGGAATGCATTTCAATTTCACGTTGTTGAGTCATCTTCTGTAAAGGGCATCTTCCACGAACCGGTACATGCTAGACTGACGGGCTACCCTTTTTGCTTCTTCCTGCTCTTC
Organism: Hordeum vulgare subsp. vulgare; assembly: GCF_904849725.1. Taxonomy (NCBI): domain Eukaryota; kingdom Viridiplantae; phylum Streptophyta; class Magnoliopsida; order Poales; family Poaceae; genus Hordeum; species Hordeum vulgare. The sequence continues at coordinate 242,707,143 of NC_058520.1, read as the reverse complement.
GGGCAGGTCCCCAGTTTGGAGGTACCAGACTATGTGATGTGCCCATGCCAGAGCGCGAGGCTCGACGGCAAGGACTAAAGGCATATCCTCTGCCGGGGTAGTATCCCCCCCCCGGCAGGCTTAGCATCTCCTCCGGCAACTTCTTCTCCGGCAAGATCCTTGCCGGGACTCCTTGCCAGGTCTGCCAGAAAATACTGGCCGGAGTTCAGCTTCCTTCTCTTGTCTCGCTTGGTTCATGGTGTTACGGAGGGTTGAGTCAGTCGTAGCACAAAAGTTCCTGGTTCCACGGGTAACTTACGAGTTGCACGCTTTGACAGGTCGTCGGCGATGGTGTTTTCGGCATGGAGGATGTACTCCGTCTGTAGACTGTCAAAGCGCTCTTCCAACTTCCTCACTTCCTCCACATAAGCTTCCATCAGTGGGCTATGATAGCCTTTGTTGACTTGCTAGACAACTAGTTGTGAGTCACCTCTGACGATGAGCTTCCTGATCCCCAGATGTGTCGCGATCCTAAGACCGGCAAGTAGCTCTTCGTATTCAACGGTGTTGTTGGTTGACCTCTCTCGAGGAAAGTACATCTGGATTACGTATTTGAGGTGTTCTCCAGTAGGTGCGACTAGCAGCACGCCGGCCCCAGCACCTTGCAGTGAGAACGCTCCGTCAAAATACATGATCCATTCCTGGTTAGATTCCTTGCTGGGAGGGTTGATTCTGGCATTTCTTCTTCTGGCGTCGGAGTCCATTCGGCAATGAATTCCGCCAAGGCCCTGCTCTCGATGGTCAATGTGCTTTCGAACATGAGGCCGAAGCTGGATAACTCCAACGCCCACTCCACGATCCTGCCAGTTGCATCGGGGATTCGCAAACCCCTTTGCAGCGGAAAGCGAGTGACGCCGGTGATCTCGTGTGCTTGGAAGTAGTGGCGTAGCTTTCTCGAGGCCATGAGGAGGCCGAAAAGCAATTTCTGCACTCCAGAGTATCTCATTTTGGCCCCCTGCAAGAGGGAGCTGGCGAAATAGACTGGGCGATGCACCAACTTTTTCTTTTGCATTGGCCCGCCCATTGGCGGGGCTTTCTCTTGATCGCTCGTGGACTCTGCCGAGGGTCCTTGGTTGCCGGTACGCGCTTCCTCGCTTGATGGTGTCTCTTTTGCCGGTGTATCTTTGTCGTCTTCCCTCTGCACCACCAGGGCAGCATTGACCACTTGGTTGCTCGCCGCTAGATACAAGAGCGGTGGTTCTTCTGGTCTAGGCGCTACCAGGATCAGCACAAAGGAAAGGTATTTCTTCAGGTATTGTAGCGCCTCTACCGCCTCGGGAGCCCATTCCATTGGCCCTGCTTTCTTCAATATATTGAATAATGGCAGGGCACGTTCGGAAGACTTGGAAATGAACCTGCTCAGGGCAGCTACACAGTCGGCTAGGCGTCGCACATCCTTGACGCGCTTCGGTGCCTCGATTTGCTCGATGGCCTTGATCTTGTCGGGGTTAGCTTCGATCCCGCGTTGAGACACGAAGAACCCGAGGAGTTTGCCACATGGGACACCGAAGACACACTTTTCGGGATTGAGCTTCAGGTTGATCTTGCGCAGGTTGGCAAATGTCTCTTCCAATTCTTGCACGAGTGTTGATTTGTCCTTGGTCTTGTCCACTATGTCATCCATGTAGGGTTCTAGATTCCTGTGGAGCTGGGGCTCAAAACCAATTTGGATCACTCTTGCAAACGTGGAACCGGCATTATTCAACCCGAAGGGCATTCGCACAAAGCAGTATGTGCCACAGGGAGTGATAAATGCGGTTTTCTCTTCATCCTCCTCGGCCATAAAGACCTAGTGGTACCCTGAGTAGGCGTCGAGGAAGGACAGCAGGTCACAGCGAGCTGTGGAGTCGACAATGTGGTCGATGCACGGCAAGGGCAAAGGGTCTTTTGGGCAAGCTTTATTGACATCAGTAAAGTCGATAATGAGCCGCCACTTCCCATTCGCCTTGCGCACTACAACCGGATTGGCTAACCATGTAGGACGGATGACTCCCCTAAACAAGACCCGCTGCTTCTAACTTCTTGATCTCCTCGGTAATGAACTCTTGCTGTTCCAGGGCTTGCTTCCACACCTTCTGCTTGGCCGGCGGTGCGTGGGGGAAGACAGTGATATGGTTCTCAATCACCTCCCTGGGAACACCGGGGATATCTGATGGTTGCCATGCAAACACATCGAGATTCGCCCGCTGGAAGGCGATGAGCGTGCTTTCCTATTTATTGTCAAGGGTGGAACTTATGGTGAAAGTTCCACCCATGTCATCCTCCCTGGCGGGCACCTTCTTGGTCTCTACGGCGCGGTCCTGGACTTCTTGTTCTGGGCAGTGGATCTCTCTAGCGCGTCCTTGCCGGCAACGTAGCACTCTGGTGAGGCATGCTTGCCTGAGACAGCGTCGGAGGCCCTCTTGCCGGCCTTCTTCTGCCCGGGGGTCCCAGCAGCGGCAGAAGGCGCCTTGGCGGCAGGTGCCGCCACTTCCTCCCGGTAGAGGCGGTTGGTGCACATGAGCGCAAGCTTCTTGTCGGCGTTGATGACGATAACGCCGACCGGCCCTGACATTTTCAGGGTGTTGTAGGCGTAGTGGGAGGCCGACGTGAATTTGGCCAGCACAGGAGGCCCGAGGATCCCATTATATGTGAACGGGTTGTCAGCAACGTCGAAGACGACTTTCTCCGTCCGATAGTTCTGGTCGCTACCGAAAGTTACCGACAGCTTGATCTTCCCCTTCGGCTCGATCTTCCCGGGGTTGATCCCTTGCAACGTTCTTCTTTCCTCGAGATCTTCATCAGAAATCTGCAACCTTCGGATCACGTCGGGTAAGATGAGGTTTAGACTGGCCCCGCCATCGACCAACATCTTCGTCACCTTGAGTCTGCGGATTATTGGGGAAACCAACAACGGCAAACATCTGACTGTTGTGACGCGGTCTGGATGGTCCTCAGAATCAAGGATGATCGGCGTGTGCGACTACTTCAACGGTTTATGGTCGCCGATGGAGGGCTTTGTCGCGATCACTTCACGTGCGTACTTTTTCAGTTGGCGGTGGGAAGAGTGCAGCGACGTGCCTCCATCAAGGCACATCACATCCGTCGCCCTTTGGAATTCGTGGTCGCTAGATTCGTTGTCTGGGCAATCCTCATCCTCATCCTCCTCCTTCCTTTCCCAAGCTTGCGCAGGCTTCACCTTCTTGTTCTTGGGCTTGCCGGGGTGACCCCCTTGGTCGCCCTTCTTCTTGTCAGATCCCTCACCACCATCTCGGGCCTTCTCCTTATCACGCCTTTGGTACTCAGCCCTCTTCTTTTCGGCAAGTTGTTCAACCTGCCAGAAGTGTTGGAGGTCATGGCCCTTGGTGCGGTAGATCTTGCAGTACTGGGCACCGGAGCCCTCTGGCTTGTCGGCGGCCGCCAAGGCATCGCAAGAGCCGCACCCGGCAGCATCCTTCCCGGGGGCCTCAGCCTTCGCCTTCTTGAATGTGTCGGCATCGCTGGATGTCTCAACGGCAAACACAGATTTGCCTTTCCGCTTCTTGTTGCGCAAGTTCCCCTTCTTCACGGGGGCGTTGGCGTATTCATCTTCGGAGTTAGCCTCCGCACCGGTGCCTTCACCGGGAAGCCTCCTCCCTTATTCCATTCGTGCACACTTGTCCGCCAGGGTATAAAGCTCGACGACATCGCAGACCTTGTTCATCGCCAGCTCCTCGTGCATCTTCCGGTTGCGCATGTTCTGATGGAACGCGCTGATGACGTGGCTGGGTGAACATCCGGGATGTTGTGTTGTATGCGGCTAAATCTCTGAATGTACTTGTGCAAAGTCTCACCCTCCTTCTAAGGGATGATGTGCAAGTCACTCTCTTGGCCAGGGGCTCGGTGGCCGCCCGTGAAGGCGCCAACGAAGTACTGACACGGCTCCTTCCAGGAGGAAATGGAGTTCTTGGGTAGGTGCGTCAACCATGACCGCACGTTGGGCTTGAGCACCTATGGGAAGTAATTGGCCAATATCTTGTCATCTCGGCCCCCGGCAGCCTGCACCGCAGAGTTGTAAATACTAAGAAACTCCGACGGGTGGGTAAACGCTGGACAGCCCACCTCATAAGGCAGGTCACCAGGCTGCCCCGACGTTGGCGTGTCCACAGTGGATCCAGCACGCCTGTCTTATTGACGGCGCGTCTCTCGCCGTCGCTCAATAAGAGTACGTGTGTCCTCCTTGCGCCGTTCGTGAAGAACATCTCGTTGGTCGCGACGGGTCCATGGGTTAGAAGACCCGGTCGAATCGTCAGAGACGATAACTTATTGCCGCCGCCGTGGGGGAGAATGTATCGTGGCGGTGGCAGCCCCGACCTTCTCGGTATGGTCGGGGGCGTGCTAGGTGGAGGGTCGTTTCGACATCCCTGACTGCTGCGGCCCGTCCTCGTTGGCGAGGGTGATGAGGTTCTAGATGGTGGCCCTCCACTCCTCGAGCTTGTTCGCTATCGGGGGAAAGTCCAGGAGCAGTTGATCTCGCTTCAGAGCTTCCGCCGGCATGGGTGGCGGCGATATGTGCGAAGACCGTGAGGGGTTCTTACTTCTAACTATGTCAGAAGGAGCGCCCCCTTGGTCCCGCAATGGTGCACCACCCCGTACGGTTCCAAAGCGTGAGTGTCGGCCTTGTGTGTCCTGGGAACGAGGTCGAGGAGTTCTTCGTGGGGGTGGTGAATCGTCGCCATTCTGGCTTGGTCCGCCGCGCGCGGCCTGGGAAGGCCGGGCGTGTGCATCTGCATTGGCGTCTTGGAAGGCACCCTCACGTCCTTTGAAGTAGCCGCGCCGCCTGTAGGCTGTGCAGCTGCCTCCTTTGATGTAGCGGCGTGTGGATGGTCGTCGTGGCTGCGGACGATATCACTCGCCTGGGTTTGTTCTCTAGAATGTTGCGGAAGTTCAGGACCCCCGCCACCTTGTACTGCGCCCGCACCCTCTCCCATCCATGCCTGGGCAAGAGCACTGGGTGCGGTGCGTCGGCTGCCGGAGCAGTCCTCCTTTTGGGAGCCATGGCGATGAAGAAAACTTGGTGCGCTGATGGCTAGGTGAGATTAACGCGATCTTCCACCCCCTACGTGGCGCGCCAAAGATGTCGGGGACGACACCTATGGGAACCTCCAAGGATCCCTTGATCGTTCGGCTGGGAGAGGGTGGCTCCAAGAGCCGAGCTAGCGATCAGCACCGGGAACGTTTTTACCCAGGTTCGGGCCGCTTAGTGCGTAAAACCCTACTCCTGCATTGTTTGTTGTATTAGGTGTAGCTGTAGGATTACTCGCTATAGTGATTGCCTACTGGCCAATGCCCAAGGTGTCTAACCCCTTAGAAGTGAGCCTTGGGCCTCCTTTTTATAGGCAAAGGGGTCACCAACAGTGCTCAACAGTGGGTTCACGAGCTACACAGTGAACAGGGTTCACTGTTATCCATCTACTGTGATGTCAGGGGCAGTAAATGCTTTGTCGGTCTCCTGACCTGCATTAGGATGGTATCGACACGTACCCATGTGTTTCGACACCTGGATGTTGTCCTGGCGCATGAGGGATGCGTTGGCGCTATGGTAGTTGTGGCACTGTGGTAGGAGGGAACACCTGGTGGCGAAGGGGGCTTGCCGGGCTAGTGCCCTCGCCAGTGGCTTAGTCTGCCTTCCCGGCAAGGAAGGCTTGCCGGGGCCTTGTCTATCTTCCCGGCAAGGAGGACTTGTCAGGGCCTTGTCTATCTTCCCGGCAAGGAGTACTCGTCGGGGCCTTGTCTATCTTCCCGGCAAAGAGGACTTACGGGGGGCTTGGATGTCTTCTCGGCAAGGAACGCTTGTCGGGGCCTTGTAGCTTAGACTTGTTCCTCACACCCTTGGAGGGGTGTGGCCTTGGTGAGCTTTGGGATTAATCTGTCTGCCAGCCTTCGTCATGCCTTGCCGTCAAAGGGGTTGTCGGCACCCGTGCACAAGTCTGGGGCACAGGAGACCCCAATCTTCAGTGCACCGACAATTTTCAACCCAAACAGAACCCTATCCAAACCTACCATTTCGGTACAACTGATTCTGCATCGGTGCTACCGAGTTCATGTGACCAACTTTTTGTTGCCTCGGTACACAAAATCAGAATTTCCAAGTTTTGGTATATGTGTCACCGAGTTGGGCCATCTGACTGTTAGCCACCTTTTTGGTTCCACTGAGTTGTGTATATCGGTCTCACCGAGATTCAAAAGTTGCTGCCTTTTGTGCAAGTTGGTACCACTGAGTTTATGACTTCAGTGTCATTGAGTTGGTCACTTTAGGTGTAACGGTTGGATTTTGGGTGTTGCCTATATATACCCCTGCACCTACCTCTCATTCGTAGAGGAAGCACTCAGAACAGACACTTCATTGCCAAAACCATTTTTCTGAGAGAGAGCCACCTACTCATGTGTTGAGATCAAGATATTCCAATCCATCCATTTGAAACTTGATCTCTAGCCTCCCTAAGTTGCTTTTCGCCAAATCAATTTCTCCTACCAATGCCTATACTATGACAGAGTGATTAAGTGTTGAGGAGACAACCTTTAGAAGCACACGAGCAAGGAGTTCATCGTTCTATCAGATCTATTACATTTTGGAGGGTGGTGCCTCCTAGATTGGTTAGGTGTCTCTTGGGAGCCTCCTACTTCATGTTGTGGAGTTGAACCAAGATGTTTGTAAGGGAAAGGAGATCGCCTACTTCGAGCAGATCTACCGCGAGTGATGCTAGTCCTGTGTGGAAGGATGCCGTGGTGGAATAGACAAGGCCGCTTCTTTGTGGACTCCTTATGGGTGGAACCCTCCGTGGACTCTCGCCGCCGTCACCCTCCATGGGTTGAAGTCTCCGCTAACATGGACGTATGATAGTGCCACCTATCGGAACCATGCCAAAAATCGTCATGTCAACTTCTTCGCATTTGATCTTCTTAAACTCTACTCCTTACTAAATGTGCAAAGTCTTTACTTTCTGCTACCATATTTGTTGACTAGAATGTGTAGGGTGCACCATACATGTTAGAATCGCTAAAATCTGCCAACCATTAAATTGGGAAAATGCTGGGATTTTAATTTATGCAAGTAGTCTATTCACCCCTCCCCCCTCTTAACACCACTTTTATCGATCCATCGTATGACCTTGGATTTTAAGTTGGGAAAATTGAGCCCACTCTTTTTACTAAGAAGGTCAAGGGGAGCTTGTTCATATGCCAACTATATGTTGATGATATTGTCTTTGGTTCTCCTTACAAAGCTTTGAATGAAGAATTTGCCGCACTAATGACTAAAGAGTTTGAGATGTCTATGATGGGGGAGTTGAAGTTTTTCCTTGGATTCGAAGTTAGGCAATGAAGTCAAGGAACCTTCATCAATCAAGAAAAATATACTCAAGACATGCTCAAGAGGTTAAAGATGGATGATCTCAAACTGGACAAGGCCAACACTCACATGCCTCTCAACTGCCATCTTGACCTCGATCCCAATGGTAAAGTTCTCGATCAAAAGGTATATAGCTCTACTATCGGATCTCTACTTTACCTTTGTGCATAGATCGGATATTATGTTGGGTGTGGGAATTTGTGCATGATTTCAATCCGCACCAAAGGAAAGCCACTATGTGGCAGTCAACCGAATCTTTCGATATTTGGCTCATACCCCAATTTTGGCTTATGGTATCCCAAATGTTCTTCATTTGATCTCATAGGATATTCGGACTCGGATTGGGCAGGAGACCATGTGGAGAGGAAGTCAACTTCCGGAGGTTGACAATTCCTTGGTTGCTCTCTGGTAAGTTGGTATTCCAAGAAACAAAGTTGTGTTTCTCTCTTGTCCATCGAGACTGAATATGTAGATGCTCCAAGTTGATGTGCTCAGTTACTATGGATGAGGCAAACTTTAAATGATTACAGTGTCACCTGTGACAAAGTGCCTCTTTATTGTGATAATATAAGTGTTATCTCAATATCCTATAACCCGGTTCAACATTGCAAGACGAAGCACACCAGTATTCATCACCACTTCCTCCGGGATCACATCAAGCGTGGGGAGATTGATCTCATTTACCTCAACACTAATGATCAGCTTGCAGATATTCTCACGAAGCCTTTGAATGAAGCACGATTTTGTGAGTTAAGGCATGAGCTAAATATCATTGATTTGAGAAATGTGGATTGAAACTAGGCACACCCCACCACTCTCATCATTTTATCTTATTTAGATGTAGGCATCGATTTAGGGGGAGTGTTGTTCTCTCCATGAACTCTCCCTGCCTATATTATGCATAAATCAATCAAGTCTTTCACTTTCCCCATTTTGAATGGTGCTAGTGCTTCAAAGACGAGTTTTGGTCATGGGCCCAAGGTGAAAATATTCGCGGTTTCATACCATTTGACTCAAACATAGGTGGCCTCCGCCACCGCCCATTCCTTGTGAGACCTTTGCTCTTTTCGACTCTTCCATGTGTGTATTGTTATCTCCTTGGAGTTTATTCTCCTTTTTTGTCTTGGTTGACTTAAATGGAATTTTTGCCTTATTAATTCTTCATAGTTTGGGATTGGGCTGATCATGTGACACAAGAGGTTCTACTACTTCGACGTGACCGGTACTACCGCGCAAGTGGTACTACCGCTCATGCCCGTGGTACTACCGCTTTGGAAACCGCCTGGGGTTTCTGAGATGGGCAGGGGAGGTTCTAAATTCCCCCCATACCCATTCTCTTTTCGTCCCTCTTATTCTCCCTCTCACAGGCGGCCGCAACCCCCCTAGAGGCTGGCTTCGAATCTACCCCTCTGAGTCGTTCCTCGATGTTCTCGTTAGCGGGGCTCCTCCCCCTCCCTCCTTGCATGCCTAAGATGTGATCCTATCCTTATTTTGGCACGAGGGCCTCGACAGGGATAGAAGCACATCTCATCGTTTTGCAAGAATGGATATCGTTACAGGTACATGTAGTGAAGAGGTGAGTATATGGAATTGTCTTAGACTCGCCACAAACTACATCAAGTTCACATCAGTACAAAAACATAATCAATCATCATGAAGAAGAGCAGGGTCCGATTATGGACGAAAAACAAACGATAAAAGAACGACGTGCATCCTTGCTATCTCAGGTTGTCGGCATGGAACCCATCCTAGATCAATGATGAAGAAGAAGAAGAAACTCCAAATAGAACAATCATCGCGCTCATGTCAAAGTAGCCCTTTACATGTACCTGCAACTGTTGTTGTAGTAATCTCTGAGCCACAGGGACTCAGCAATATCATTTCCAAAGGTATCAAGACTAGCAAAGCTTAATGGATGAGGCATGGTTAAGTGGTGAGGCTGCAGCAAGCAACTAAGCAATTATTTGAGGTGGCTACATTACGAGTAGAAGAATAAAAGAGGGGGATGATCTACGCATAAACGAACGTGAACTACTGATGATCAATTGAATGATCCTGAATACCTACTTACGTCAGACGTAACCCCACTGTGTCCTCAATCGGAGAAGGAGCTCACGAAAGAGACGGTCACGGTTACTCACACAGTTGGCAAGTTAGTTAAGTTTACTTCAAGTAATCATGAACTGGATGTTAAACAAAGTTTCCAAGTTTGCCACATAACCGCGGGTACGGCTTTCCGAAAGATTTAACCCTGCACGGGTACTCCAACCAGTCTATCACAAATTACCACAAGCCACATAGAAAGCCTTGATCATGAAACTCGTGATCTCCTTGGATTCCTTAGTGGAAAATCTCAACTGTGAGATAGCCCAAAGCATCAACGGAATCCCGATGCACAAGATATTTCGTAAAAGGTAAAACAAGTCCAGCAAGGCTGCACGTGTCGACAAACCCGATAGGAGCCGTGTATCTCATTCTCGGACACGACCGTATGAGTGCAGCGTACAGTGGCCTAATAGAAATCTCTTGAGTTGCCTCGGGTTGGACCCGCACACGACACTAGTTTCGATCAACACTCATGAGGAGCACTGGCCCGGGGGTTGATTAATTTTCCATAGGGTGATCAAACCATATGCGGTTTATTAGTTAATTAGGCAAATATATTGCCAGACCAGTTTTAATCTAAGATGAATTATCAAGGGAGTCCCCATAACAACCCCGATCATGTTAGGAGCGCTCAATTATGGAATATAACACCGGTAGTTGAAACTAAAGCGGCAAAGGTGGAACAAAACACCATGCTAGAAAGGCTGAGTCTTCCACCTTTTACCAAGTATATAGATGCACTAATTTAAATATCATTTATATGGTAATATAGCAAGGAACCCATGTTATCACATGGAAGCAACTTCACCTACAACTAGCAACGCTATCCAATGGTTAAGCAACAGGTAACATAGACAATCAGTTGTTTGCTAGGTTGTAGAAAGGGTGAAGGTTTTCATGGCAATGTTGAGAGACTGACATTTAACAGGTGGTAGGCAACGAGACATAACGAAAGAAATGAGACAACTAGCATGGCATTGATAGTACTGGTATCTAGGTAAATTGTCATATTGCGTGAGATCCCGCTTGGAAGAAGAAGGAATCCGTGAAGCAGACGAACCGACGTAGTCGAATGGATCCTCACATTCCGACACGCTTGCGAAACTCTATCGAGATGAAGCAAACCGGGAACAAAAATCAACACACGATATTCACCACCGAACATGCATGATATGAAGCACAACCAAATATGATGCATGTTCATTTCAATTATGCAAGGCATGGAAATTCACAACAATAAAACACTACACATTAAGTGAAGCTCAAAATGGTCAACGGCAAAACGGAGAGAACCGGCAACTACTAACGGATGCAAGTTTTCAAAACTGGCGGCAACGGAGTGTTGATGCAATGCAGATGATGCGCATGATGCGATGATGAATGCGAGAACCAAACAATTAACACGGCAAAAACGGAATAAAAAGAGAATCTTCTGGAGCATCGGTCTCGGGCTGTTACAACTCTCCTACACTAACAAGAGATCTCGCACCGACATCTTAGAATGAAAAGGGAAGAGGAAGAACAAGAGCAATAGGTAAAGCTTAGTTGCTTATTTGACAAACGAGCGAATCCAACGATCCTTGAAGGATGGCAGAGATGAAGAACGACATGAGAAACAAGCAAGAATTCAAACAAAATTTCGGCAACACTTCGGTAGGAAAGAGGGCAAAATTTGATAAGATGGAAGATTTTGAAGATTCACAACACCCAACTAAATTGATAAGCAAGGAAAGAACATGAAGGAAGACATAACACTCAGGTTAAATGAATAAGAAAGGAAAGAACTAGATAATGGATAAAAGAGAGCAACATCACAACAACTCCAGAAGAAGAGAATAGAAACTAGATCATTGGGAAGAAAGAATGAACAAGAGAATGACAACTACTATCACAATTGAATTGAGAAGCATCTATAAGAAGAATTGAATGGAGTTGTTGAAGAAAACAACACCGAAAGAAGTAGCTTGTTGTGGGCTTATGGAAACCATTTCAACATAATGAGGTGACAACCATCCACTAACAGAAACAAGGATTGATTAGATGCAACAAGAAAGGCAAAACTTCTTACACCAAGAAGATATATTGAGAACTTGGATCAATGTTAATCACCATAATAACCGCAATCCCTAGAAAAAAGGTTTAGGTGAAATCTAATCCAAGATAACTCAATGAAGAAACCATGGGTTAAAAATATTTCATGATCAAAGGATTTCGTGGGTTTACATATTTAATTCTTGGAACAAATTCTCTTCTGGACTCCTCCACTAACAGAATGCTATAACACCACCTCAAGGAAAGAGGAGGAAGAATTGCACTTGAATATGCAAAGAAAGAATACTTGAGGTACTACCACAAGAATCTTGAAGAACACCTTGAGAATGAAGATATCTTGAGCCGCCTAACAAAAAACTTGAATGAGGCACCGGAATAATTGAGAGACGAATTAAGAGACAACAATTGAGAAGAATTTGAGAATGAAAGCTGAAAGATGATAGCGAAGAAATCTTCTGAAATGAAGGCCTTTGGAGGATCGAGGATGAAAATAAATCTGAAATGGACCGGATAGATTTGGAAAGAATTTCTCATGATCGAGACCAATTCAAGGTGATAACACAAATCTGAAATGATGAATCTTCAAGAGAATGGACCAAGATTTGAGAGAAACACTCCTTCGGTCTTCCATGCTGAACATGATGAGGAGAACGCCATCAAGAATAACTAAGACACTCCGTAATAAGAATATGAAAAGTTGAACCAATGATGAAATAATTCAGATTGACCTTGAGAAAAAATATCACTGATGGAATCCATTCTTACATCATATTTAAAAAGAATTAGAGATTTCTAGAATAAGAAGTGTGAGGAAAGATCCTCGGAAAACCTGTGGGTTATGGACCCACTCAAAAGAAACATCATTGAAAAGATTTCTCAGAAGGAGAGATACTGCAGCGATACAAATGAAAACTTGATGAAGTGAGAACCTTGAAATAATTGCAAGGATTTGAATGAAAACATGAAGCTTCTGAGATATGTTCAGCACTCCGGATAGAATAGATAGGGATGAATAAACAAGAGAGACTTGATGAGAATTTCAAACACAGGAAAAAACATTGGATAAATGAGAAGGATATGATAAACACCGAAAGCTTGAATTGAATCCACCTTAGAAGAAACCAAGGATGAAGAAATGATGAACTCAAAACTCCTCATAATCTTCATAATGAATCACCAGGAACAAAATAAAAGAAAAGATAGCGGAAGAAATAATGAAAGGAAGATACTTGGATGATAATTGAAACATTGAAGGAAAAGGGCGGGAGGGCGGGAAAAACAAAGACAACTTGGGACATATGAGACAAACTTCGGAAGAAATGAGAGGTTGATCTTGCAAAATATCGGAGAAGATTGAATTAACTTGAAGAGAAGCACACCGGTTGAAAAAGAATTGACATGATGACTCAGGTCGACAAGAATTAAAAACACAACTTGATTGAGCAAAAGAATTTGCATTACCATAAAAATATGAGAACACCTCTTGGAAAGTTATCAATTCACCACTTGACATCGAAGCAACTCGAATTACCATACTACAACAAAACAAAGGATTAGGCTTATGAAACAAGCCAGAACAAATTCATGGCAGAGATTCCATCCGATATTTTCGTGGTACTCCACTAGATGTCGAACCCCAACCTCACATCATGCATCTCTTGGAAGATTGTCCTATAAGTAACTACTTTAATTCCCACCTAAGAACTTCCAAAATTTCTGTTCATGCAATCCGGTCCACGGATACAAGGAGAAAAGTCATCACTCAACTCTTAGCAATAACACTAACCCGCCTAGTGTATCACATTCGTCAACACATAACTAGAATCTCAGAAACTCATCTATCTCAGACCCTCGTAATCACAATGATACCAAGTATGGTAGTACACCCGAACTCTCTCCACCAGTACTGGGGATGACGGACTCCTCTCTCCACTTCTAGTATTGAAGAAATTTCGAACATCCTCTGTCCTGAGATACTAAGAAATCTGAATGATAATGATGTAGTCAAGAATCCCCTGGAGCTCAACTCCCCAGAAGAAATCAAGTCAGACATGAGGCATTAAGACATAACTCTATCACATCGACATCATATAGATTCCAAAAGTATCTGCATGATCCTAAAAAATGAGTGAGAAGAGGAGTAGAATTAAAATTATTACGTCAATATTCCTCACCAGAGCATAGAGGAGGAGAAAAAATAATCCTACTCTTCGATATATAACTAGACTCAAAAGTAGTTTTTCACTAGACTCGACTCGGCCAAGTTCGATCAATCAAGGGGGCTCCTAGGTCGGTACTCCTCTGGTACCAACTTGTAATGCCTAAGATGTGATCCTATCCTTATTTTGGTGCGAGCGACTCGACAGGGATAGAAGCGCATCTCGTCGTTTTGCAAGAATGGATATCGTTACAAGCACATGTACTGAAGAGGTGAGTACATGGAATTGGCTTACACTCGCCACAAGTTGCATCAAGTTCACATCAGTACAACAACCTAATCAATCATCATGAAGAAGAGCAGGGTCCGACTACGGACGAAAAACAAACGATAAAAGAACGACGTCCATCCTTGCTATCTGAGGCTGCCAGCCTGGAACACATCCTAGATCGATGAAGAAGAAGAAGAAACTCCAAATAGAACAATAATCGCGCTCATGTCAAAGTAACTCTTTACCAGTACCTGCAACTGTTTTTGTAGTCATTTGTGAGCCACACGGACTCAGCAATCTCATTTCCGAAGGTATCAAGACTAGCAAAGCTTAATGGGTGAGGTATGGCTAAGTGGCGAGGCTGCAGCAAGCGACTAAGCATTTATTTGAGGTGGCTAAATTACGAGTACAAGAATAAAAGAGGGGGATGATCTACGCATAAACGGACATGAACTACTAATGATCAAAGAAAGATCCTGAACACCTACTTACGTCAGACATAACCCCACCGTGTCCTCAGTCGGAGAAGGAGCTCACAAAAGAGACGGTCACGGTTACGCACACAGTTGGAAAGTTTTAGTTTAAGTTTACGTCAAGTTATCCAGAACCGGATGTTAAAGAAAGTTTCCAAGTTTGCCACATAACCACGGGCACGCCTTTCCGAAAGATTTAACCCTGCAGGGGTGCTCCAAATAGTCCATCACAAATTACCACAAGCCGCAAACAAAGCCTCGATCACGGAACTCGTGATCTCCTCGGATTCCTTAGTGGAAAACCTCAACTCTGAGATAGCCCCAAGCATCACCAGAATCCCGATGCATAAGATACTTCGTAAAAGGTAAAACAAGTCCAGCAAGGCCGCCCGTCATGTCAACGAACCCAATAGGAGCCGCGTGTCTCATTCTCAGGACACGGTCGGATGAGCGCAGCGTACAGTAGCCTGATAGAAATCTCCTGAGTTTCCCCGCACACGACTCTAGTTTGGACCAACACTCATGAGGAGCACTGGCCCGGGGGTTGATTAATTATCCACGGGGTGATCAAACCCTATGTGGTTCATTAGTTATTAGGAAAATATATTGACAGACCAGTTGTAATCTAAGACGAATTATCAAGGGGGTCTCCATAACAACCCCGATCATGTTAGGAGCGCTTAATTATGGAATATAACACCGGTAGCCAAAACCGAGGCAGCAAAGGTGGAACAAAACACCAGGCTAGAAAGGCCGAGCCTTCTACCTTTTACCAAGTATATAGGTGCATTAATTTAAATAGCATTAATAAGGTGATATAGCAAGGAACCCATGTTATCACATGCAAGCAACTGCACCTGCAACTAGCAACGCTATCCAATGGTTAAGCAAGCGGTAACATAGTCAATCAGTGGTTTGTTAGGTTGTAGAAAGGTTGAAGGTCTTCATGGCAATGTTGAGAGGCTGATATTTAATAGGTGGTAGGCAACGAGACATAACGAAAGAAACAAGACAACTAGCATGGCATTGATAGTACTGGTATCTAGGGAAATGGTCATCTTGCCTGAGATCCCTCTTCGAAGAAGAACAAATCCGTGAAGCAGACGAACCGATGTAGTCGAACGGATCCTCACATTCCGACACGCTTGCAGAACTCTACCGAGACGAAGCAAACCGGGAACAAGAATCAACACACGGTATTCACCACCGCACATACACGATATGAATCACAACCAAATATGATGCATGTTCATTTCAATTATGCAAGGCATGGCAGTTCTCAACAATCAAACACTACACATTATGTGATGCTCAATATGCAACGAGTTGCATATTGACGAAACTCTAGATTTGAATTATTTAATTCACTCCCATTTAGGTACATGTTAATATTAAATGTTGGTAAACATGGCAGGAGGTGAAGCGTAATTAAACTACATACCTAGGCATCTTAAATGTGGTCGGAAACAACATATAGCATCTTCGAAAGGACCCCATATGTTAATTTAGAAATCTGTCCAGATCTGAACTAACATGTTTTAATATTTTATAAATAGAAGAATACAGACGTTCACGTGAATCTACGCGTCATTCTAGTCGATTTACATATATGGATCGTCTCCAACGGAGTTACGGTTCAAAAGATATGGTCACCGCTTTTAATGATGCCATGTATGCAATATTTATGCAAATAACAGCCACAAGCATTCCAAACCATGAAAGCAGAAAGATATAATGAACTACACGAGATTCTAAGCAAGTTTCATATGTGACCCGTTCCAAACGGAGCAACGGTTCAACAATTACAAGCAAAACAAGAAATAGCTACAATCTTCCAAAAACAGCAACATGGCATTTTCTACAACCCAAAACAACAAGCTACATAATTCTAAAATGCTCAAACAAGGCATGTGGCAGTAGTGGTCAAGATTCAAGACAACACCCTACTAAATACAACTAGCATGGAAGCATGAATCACTATAACTGAGCTCACAAAATGGCATGTTAAACACAGTTTCAGACTTAGTGAAAATAACAGTTTTGGACTGTGCAGTTTTCAACCAGAAGGCATATTGACAACAGTAAAACTATATGCTGCAGGGCATAGAATCGCAGAAAATTTACAGCATGGTAGAGAATATTAAGCACTACAAATAACTCCTTTTCTCCAACCTCAAAGGGGGTGTAGATCACTAGCAAATCTCATGGAAAGACAGCAACAAAATATTACGGATTCCAGACTTAGAAATATTTCAGCATCTCAAAACAGCACTATTTTCTAGCATGTTGGAAAAACAAAAAAAAGACCTAAACATGGATTTCTATAGCAACCAAAATTACCAGGGGCTAGCATACATGTTCAAGGGCATATCTCATGTTCACAAGTAATTCATATCACGCAAGGATTAAATCACGCAAAATAAACAAAAGGGCAACATGGCAAAATAGCATGCACGCTAACTTGCTCAAAAGCCAAAACTAAATGCACAGTTGAATTATATGGATTTTTCTACCCCGAAAACATGTATAATATGTGGGGTTTGAAATAAAACTAGTGCCACCACATATATGCGAGAAATAGGACATAAACCCGGCTCGGTAGGCGCAATATAGCAAAGAGATGCATCGGGCGATGCATAACAAAACAGCACGCCGGGGAGCTCACCCATGGGCTTCGGCCCAAGCGAAGAGGAGGAAGGCCGGGGCAGAGGCGGGGCTGGGCCGGCGAGCTGGTTGGCTACTGGGCATCAGCAGGGAGGAGGCCGGTTGGGGGCGCTGGTTGGGCCGGCTCAGGCCCAGGGCTGTGACAGCCCGATGCCGACGCCCCGAAGATTCCCCCTTCTATTTCGTTTCCGTCGTGTGTTATTTTTATTTGTTGCATCATCATTTAGTTTGCATCATCGCATCATGCATGGCATCATTTCTTTTGTGTGCTTGTCTTGTGTGGCTAGTTGCACCTTGGTATGAGTGTGAGGCATGTGTGGGTGTGTTTGGGCTTGTGCAATGTGAGTGGGTGCATCAAGTGTCACCTCAAAAACCCCTTGTTGTACCATGTCCTCAAAAACTCCCCCTTTTCCATTTTTCTTTGGGGGCAGATTTAAGTCTCTCATTTCAATCAAATAAAATGATCCTCCTCTTTTTAAATCCTTCTTATTAATTGTGGGGGCAACCCCTTGGGTTTTCCTTTATTTCTTCTTTTGTTTTATTTCAAAGTAGAGTCTCATTTTTATTTATAAAAAAAGGGTTTTATTTTTATTCTTAAAAAAATGCCCAATCTATTTTTATAGTTGGGGTAAATTTTTCAAGGAGCCCAAAAGCATTTTTTTTTATTTTGTTTAAACCTTTTCTTTGTGTGTGTTTTCCGTTTTAAAAAAACTAGTAAAGGGAGAGAGGAGGAGCCAACCCAGCCTGTGGCCGAGTTGGGCAAGGCCCAGCCGGCCCTGCTAACCCTAGCGCAGGCAAGGCCCTCCTCGATCCCATCTTCCTCCCCTACGTGTCTCCCTCCTCCAGCCCAATCCCCTCTCGTTCTCCCTCCTGCGCCGTCTCTCCCCTCGGGACCCTAGCCCCTCGCCCGATCCCCTCTCCTCCCTAGCGCCACCTTTGCCCCTGCGACGCCCCTGGCCTCCCGTGTTGAACCTCCCGCGCGTCCCTTCCTCCCCTGCATCGGAGCCCGTCCGCCGCAGTGCACCTCGCCTCGAGCAGGCCATGGCCTCGACCTCGCCTCCCTGCCCGAACCGGTCGCTAGCAGCTCGCCTGCGCCGCCGTCCCTCGCCGCGCCGCCGTGCCGCGGCCTCCCTCTTCCCTGCCGGTGCTCGTCCCGTCTCCTTGCCGCGAGGACCGCCGCCCTCGTCCCGGTGCGCCTCCCGTGCCAAGCCCTCCAGGGCCCCCGCCCTCCTCCTTCCTACCAGGTGTTGTTGTTGTCACCATTTTGTTGCTGTCGCTGTGCCTGCCGTGAAGTTGTTGTTGCTGCCGCTCCCGTCTGCTTGATGTTGCTGTTGCCCGCGGCCGGATGCTGCTGTCGTGCTACTGGTTGTCGCCTTGTGTTGCCGCTGGTCCCAAGCTTAGCTGTCGCGTGCTGATGCTTGCCGCTTGCTTGCTGCTAGGTCGCTATCTGTTGTGCATGTGTGTTGCTGCTAGCGCTAGTTGCCGCTTTGTTGTTGCTGTTGCTTGCTGCTAGCTAGTTGTTGGCGATGCTTGCTGTAGTTGTTGCTTGTGCTGGTGCTAGTTGCTACCTAGTTGTTGCTATTGCCTGTTGTCGCGCTGCTAGCTGATGCTAGTTCTTGTTGTTTGCCGCTAGCCGCTATGCTGTGTTGTGGCCGAAGCTAGTTGTTGTAGTTGTTGTCGGCGCTGCCTCCTTGCTGCTTGCGGCTTGCTGCCTGTTGTAGTTGTTGTTGTTGCCGCTACAATAGTTGTTGTTGTGTTGCTTGTCGCGTCGCCGCTTGTTGTCGCTGTTGGCTGCTGCTTGCCATTGCTGTCGCTTGCTGTCGTGACTGCTAGTTCTTGATGTTGCCGCATGCTGTTGTCGCCATTTTCTATTGCCTGCTAGCTGCTCTTGCTTATCGCGTAAGCTGCTAGATGTTGCTGATGTCGCTGGTTGCCGTCGCCGAAGACCCGTGTACCGACGCCAAGTGTACGACTACCATCGATGAGACTCGAGTACCACGACTTCTACTACGACCACGACTTCCACGACGTCCGCTATGACCCGATCCGCCCACACGCACGCTTCAAAGGTATACGTTGGAACGTGTCATGTAACGAATGCATATGATGTATGAGATGTAACCGTATGTTTGCGCCGTACGTTTGCCCGTTGCATGTTGTCTTCCTTTTCGTCGTGCCCTCGACACATGGGAACCCGATAAACGGGATCACCCCATCATTATTTGGTTTGTCACGCACACGCTTCCTATTCGTTGGCACCGTCATCTCGTTGAGTTATCGGGATAGGAACATTGTCGTGGCTTTGTTTCCGTCTTGCCACCATGGTCCCCTTTCGCTCGCTGTGGCGACACATGCTTCTTTCTCTTCTTCCCGTGTTGTTATGAACTTGCATGCATGACGCATTCATGGCATGATATCTTGTGTTGCATGTTTCTTGTGACGTAGCGACTCTCAAGTCCCGCGTGTTAACCTACTAGGATGACTTGTAGAATCACCCGCTTCACACCTTGCCATGTTAACAACATTTAATATTGCCGCGTAAATAAACGGGAGTGAACTAAATAATTAAACATGGAGTCTCGTCGATTTGCAACTCGTTGCATATCGAGCTTCACTTATTGTGTAGTGTTTGTGTGAGGTGAATTGTCATGCCATCCCTTGCATTTTGATCTGTTCATGCATCATATGAGAGTGTGCATCATGTCATGCATTGTCGTGGTGAGTATTTGTGTTGATGTTGTTTCCGGTTTGCTCCGTCTCAATAGAGTTCCGCAAGTGTGTCAGAATGTGAGGACCCGTTCGACTACATTGGTTCGCCGACTTCACGGAGTTGTTCTTCTTCCAAGCGGGATCTCACGCAAGATGACCATTTCCCCAGATACCATTACTATCATTGTCATGCTAGTTATTTCAATGCTATCGATTATGACTTGTTGCCTACCACATGTTAAATATCGGCCTCTCAACAATGCCATGAAACCTTCAACTATTCTACCTAGCAAACCACTGATTGGCTATATTATCGCTTGCTTATCCTTGTTGTTAGCGTTGCTAGTTGCAGGTGTAGTTGCTTCCATGTGTTAATATGGGATCCTTGTCATATCACCATATTAAATGCTATTAAATTTAATGCACCTATATACTTGGTAAAAGGTGGAAGGCTCGGCCTTTTCTAGCCTCGTGTTTTGTTCCACCTTTGCCCCCTTAGTTTCGGCTACCGGTGTTATGTTCCATATTTGAGCGCTCCTAACACGATCGGGGTTGTTATGGGGACCCCCTTGATAATTTGTTTTAGATTAAAGCTGGTCTGGTAAGGCCCAACTTTGGTACTACATTTGCCTAATAACTAATGAACTGCATAGGGAGTAATTAACCCAAGGAATTTAATCAACCCCCGGGCCAGTGCTCCTCATAAGTGTTGGTCCAAAACAAAGCAGCTTATTAACGCTACCCGGGGCAACTCGGCGTTTGGCGTGGTAACCATCGCTCATCCGTCGTGTCCTGAGAACGAGATACGCGGCTCCTATCGGGATCGTCGACACGTCGGGCGGCCTTGCTGGATTAGTTTTACCTTTGACCAAATATCTTGTGCATCGGGATTCGGTGATGCTTTGTTTAATCTCGGAGTTGAGGTTTTCCACTAGGGAATCCGACGAGATCGCGAGCTTCGTGAATGAGGATTTCTATGCGGCTTGTGGTAATTTGTGATGGACTAGTTGGAGCACCCCTGCAGGGTTAAATATTTTCGGAAAGCCATGCACGCGGTTATGTGGCAACGTGGAAGCTTTGTTTAACACTGGTTCTAGATAACTTGAAGTTAAATTAATTAAAATATGCCAACTGTGTTCGAAACCGTGACCGTCTCTTTCGTGAGATCCTTCTCCGATTGAGGACACGGTGGGGTTATGTCTGACGTAGGTAGGTGTTCAGGATCATTCATTTGATCATCAGTAGTTCACGTCTGTTATGCGTAGATCTTCCCCCTCTTATTTCTTGTACTCGTAAGTTAGCCACAAGATATATGCTTAGCCGCTGCTGCAACCTCACCACTTAACCTTACCTCACCACTTAACCTTACCTCACCCATTAAGCTTTGCTAGTCTTGATACCTTTGGAAATGAGATTGCTGAGTCCCCTGTGGCTCACAAATTACTACAACACCAGTTGCAGGTACAGGTAAAAGTTACTTGACGCGAGCGTGTTGATTGTTCATTTGGAGTTGCTTCTTCTTCTTCATCATCATCGATCTAGCATGGGTTCCAGGTCGGCAGCCTAGGATGGCAAGGATGGACGTCGTTCTTATTTTCTCGTTTATTTTTCGTCCGTAGTCGGGTCCTGCTCTTATTCATGATGTTGATGTATTATACTGATGTGACTCTGATGTAGCGTGTGGCGAGTGTAAGCCAATTCTATATATATATATATATATATATCTTCTTTTCAGTACATGTACTTGTAATGATATCCATTCTTGCAACATGTCGAGATGCACTTCTATCCCTGACGAGGCCCTTGTGCCAAATTGAGGATAGGGTCGCATCTTGGGCGTGACAAGGGCGCTCGTCAACGGGGCGCTCGGGATACCGATCTGGATCCGATCGAGCACTCGGGCAGAGAGCATGGCGATCTCCTGCACAGGGAGTTCAACCGGCGCCCAGTAGGAGGCTGCGGTGTAACCTACGGCGGGGCTCCCGTGGGAGAGGCTCTAGCTGTGCGGGGCGGCGGTGCATCGGCGGGAGGCGGCGGCGACCTGCGACTCCTGGCGACCTACAGCCGGCGGGGAGGTTGTGTGGGATCTGGCGATGCATCAGGAGGAGCTCGCACAAGGCTGCTGGCTCGGGAGCTCAGGCTAAGCGGGGCGGCATGGCTGCGAGCACCGGCGCGGGGTGGTTGTGGCTTTGCCCGGCGACGGTGGTTGCGGGCAGCGGCTACTCGGCCCAGATCGGGCCCGGGGCGGGCTGGATCTGGGTCTAGCGGGCCCACCGTGGTGGAGGATGGAGGCTGCGGTGGCTTAGGAGTGGAGGGCGTGCAGAAACCGAGGCAGGGTAGGCTAGGGCTCCGAAAATGGCAGGGAAGACATCTTTTTATAGCATGAGGCTAGGTTTAGGGCTTTCTTGCCCCGATTTCGACCGATGATCGCGATCGAACGGCTTCGGTCACGATCTTAGTCTAGGTGCGCTTAGTGGCTGTGTAGAGGGGGTGTTGGGCTAAGAAGAGAGGGAAGTTTGCGGCCCAGCACAACATTTTTAAACATCAAAAAATGTGCAACGGTAAACCGATGACGGTGCCTCTACGGTCGACCGTTCGGGTATCAAACAAACTCCGATTGTGACAAAATTTGGCAGGTTGTCTACCTACATTAAAATAAGACCGAACACCAAGTTTCGACCCAATCCAAGAATATTTTATATGCACTTATGAAAACAATATTTTAATGATGTCGCGGGCGCGTGCGTGTGTGATTTGTTTCAAAACGGTCAATGGCAAAACAGAGAGAACCGGCAACTACTAACATATGCAAGTTTTGAAAGCTTGCGGCAATGGAGTGCCGATGCAATGCGCATGTTGTGATGATGAATGTGACAACCAAACAATTAACACGGCGACAACAGAATAAAAGGGGAATCTTCTGGAGCATCGTTCTCGGGTTGTTACACTCCTTGCGCCATGGACTCCGGTATTTCCCATCTTCTTTCCCCTTTTCGTGTTGCGCTTCTCACATATTGTTTTAGGGAAATACATGCAATCCTTTTATAATTTCTTTAGCGGAGTATTGGCATAAGGAGATAGGCATTTATCTTCCTGAGTCTGTAGTCGTTTTGGGTATAGTCATTTGCGTGAACTTCTGTTGTGTCGCGGAAGTTGTTTCCGCCGCTCGGGCGGTAGTACCGCTGCTAGGTGGCCGGTACTACTGCGCAAGGGAAAGTACCGCTCACAAAACTGTGGTACTACCCCTGCTGCTCGAGAACCTCTCTTTTATGTGTTTCTTCTTCAGGGATCTCTTTTTTGTTGTCTTCTTGGTTGTTTCTTGGTATCACATGTGTCTTGTCTCTTTTCTGCCTTTTTGTTCGAGTTCCAGGTGATGGTGACTATGTCCGTCCTTGTCGCGCGAATCATGGTCGGGCCGATGGTTCCAAGCGGTTCCGTACGTCTAACGTTGCCGAAGCTAGTGTCATTTCAAAGCAACCTCATCAACAGGTGAAGCGGGTTGTTCGCAAGACTAAGGCTCCCAAAGGCCGTGATGAGATGATCAATGCTGAATTTGTGGAATTTCGCAAGCATAACCCATACCATCTTCCTCGTGGCGATAACATGGTTGGTCGTCCCTTCTGGACCAAAGAGCAATCTATCATTCTTACAGGGAAGTTGATCAACACACGACACATGGGCAATAATCCCAACATTGCCTACTTTGCTGAGGCCAAGGCTCTGTGTGCTCAATGGAGTATGGATCCAATCATCAGCTTCAACAAGGATTTTGATTATGAAGTTGTGGCTCAATTTTAGGCCACCGTTCAGTTTACGCTGATGAGAAATCTCGCTTGACTTGGATGACTGGCGATAGGATTCTTCACTCCGACTGGAAAACATTCATGGACTCTTGGGGCTATGAAGATTGTGGACTAAATGAGCCTATTGGGCTGAGGACACACACTTAGGAGAGTCCCATTCACAAGAACATGTTGATTCGATATTCCAAGGTTGTCCAGACTGCCAAGGGTACTCGCACTGAGCTTGATCATATTCTGGATATTATGCATCGCATCTTCTGCAATACTGTGTTTCCTCGGGTTGGTAACGAGGATCAGGTTCACTTCTATCTTGTGAATCTTGTTCTTGTGATCATCAAAGAGAAAGGCCGTGATTCTTCTTTGGATGTTTCCCACATCATGTGGAATGAGCTTCGGAGTGCGATTCTTGGCGGGAAAGTGCCCATCTATGGGTCATATCTGTTCAAGCTCATTGAGGATACCTGGGCTGCTACATTTCCTCATGAGCTCATGGTGGCTGATCATATGGTGTCTCATGGTGTCCTTAAACTCCATGTGAAGGAAAACTGGGACACTGCACCCTTTGGTCCAGAAATTGCTGCCACCGACTCTGACGATGAGCCTGAGCCACACTACACTCATGACACTTATACTCCTTCTTCTGAGCATGTTCCGTCTTGGGCAGCTAAGCTCAAGACGAAGTTGCAGAACCTTCTGTTCTTTCAAGTCAAAGGGCAGTACAAGGCTCATGTGGACTCCAAGAAAGCTCGCAGGCGTGACAAGATCATCATAAGGAAGATGGGTCTGCCTATTGACAATGAGTCTGAGAACCAAATTACTCATGAGGAGGAATGGGTCAAGAAGATCTGTGTATGGGCTGAATCAGATGAGGATGTTCCTGCTGCCACTAATGAAGAGGAAGATGCTAAGGAGGACTAATCTCTTTAGGCTTGTGATCACCTTCTCTTGATTATCGTTCTCTTTGTCCCTTTTGGTGTCTCAATGCAAAAGGGGAAGATTTCGGGATTTGCCTTGCTGAGTTACGAGTGTGTTTATTTGCACGTGTTTTCTCTACCTCGTGAACTCGTTTATCGTTTGCTTTGGTTTATGTTTGTCCAAGACTCATGTGAACTTATGTATATTGTGAGATCCCGTGTCTCATATACTTGCTTACTTAATTTACTCTTCTTCTATTCACGCAAGTATATAGCCTTGTCTATAAAATATAGTGGGGTATTGATCCTAGTGTGTGCTCTTTGCATTCCAAAAGCATATTCAAATAGAGCATACATCTAGGGGGAGCCCGTCTATATGTCGTAGGTAGTGGGTTTGTCTAACCTTTCTCTTACATTCTTGTGGCAAATCTGGTGTTGTCATCAACCCACAAAAAATGGGGAGATTGTAAGAGCATAATCTTCCCTACACTAGTAGGAGAAAGGCTACGAGTAGTCCTGGTTTTACCCTTACTAGTAGCGTTGGTGCCAGCACTACTGCAATCGCGCTACAGCTAATCTATTAGCAGTAGCACTGAAATTAGAAGCGCTACTAGTATACACATTAGCAGTAGCACTTGTATAAATAAAGCACTACTGCTAATATTCCAGCACTACTGCTAATATTCCTTCTTTTAATATTTAATTTGCGTCGTATTTATGTCCCCCCTACGTATTTGTGCATGCTCTATACAGTGGTTTCATCAAATCATAATAAACATGCATAATTTGCATCACATCATACACATAAGGTAGTGTCTTCATTTATACCATCATCATCATAATCATCACTATCCAACACAAATATCATCAAATCTCGAAAATAGCGGTACACACGAGTCATGGCACACACATAAGTTTCATCATCCCTATCAAAACCATCACGTAGAATGGAAGGGCGGTCCGCATGAGCAAGAGAACGACTATGTAGTACTTCTTGAGGCACCGGTTTTGCTTCGTCTCTTGCCGTAGCATCATTCACCTCAAGTAACTCATTTCTGCTTCGGCTATGCTATCGAACCCTATGTGGCTAGCCCCCGGGTACCTGTCCACCTGGGCCTGAGCGTCTGGCCAGTGGTCGTACACTCCTGGAACCCTCCCAATGAATACGACGTAGCAGCCCTTCGCCATCTCCTATCTATGTACTTCCATTGTAAGTTGATTAATTCAACGATATATAATATGCTACATAATGTACTTGAGAAACACAAGGAGTAAACATATATAAATAACGAAGTTCCTCATACATAAACTAATTAACTAGAGCGATGTACGGTATTTCATATAAACACTAGTGGTATTAATTATAATTGAACACACACATTGTCATCGTCAATCACTATTCCTCATTGAAGTTCCAATCTTCATATTCAGGAATGAAGCAACCGAGCTTCTTGAAAGGATTCATGTTCAGACCCTGAGCGACTAGCACAACTCGGACACTCTCCCGCCTCAATAGCCCATGGTAGAACATCCCTCCTTGTTCGACGACCTGCTTCATGATCACCTGGGCAAGTTCGCAATGGATGTGATAAAACTCAGCTCGGATTCGATGATCCGGTGTGCTTCCTATGCTTATGGCCCATCTAAGAATCTCGTCATCACTGGAATTATATGACATGCGAAGGCGTTGTCTATCCCTTCTGAACTCAATCATGTGATGCATGAGGTAGAATCCGTCATCCCTACTATCGTTTGGTTGCTCGATGCAGCAGAAGTTGGTCTTATGGCCGAAAGTCGGCGCTTTGTTCCTGTACTTTTTCACCTTGATATATCCACCAGTAAGGTTGTAGGTGAAAATGGCACTATCGAGAACATTCTTTACGTGTGTCTAATCCTTCTTCTTGATGTTCATCGATGAGTCCAAGTACAGAGCATAGGAGTATTGAGGGTACAAACAGATGAGTACGCCCCCCCCCCCCCCCCCGCTGCGGAAAATAAGCAGAGCTCAAATTAGCCTACATGCTTGCAAAGGAATGATCAAAACTTACGAAAGGATATCCGCAGATAACTTACGTGAGATGAAAAGGGAGGAGAATCATTTCCATGTCCTTATTAGCGAGCATGAAGTCGCTGATGTACTTGCTCGCAGAGTCCCGGTGCTCTTGGCACTCTACCAATAAGCTCTCGTGCATATAGTACGGGTCAACGATGCACATATATTCTATGTTCTCGCGCCTGATGATGAAGTTGAGATGCAGCGCATACAGGCGGATGAACTGAAAATCCAGCTTGGTCAAGTGCAACATGTCATAGATGTAGTCAAATCGCAGGATGAACTTGTCCGCGGGCCATGTGTCGACGTATCCACTCGCACCCGGAACCTGAACCAGGTAAAGCTGGTATCCTGGTTTTTTTGAGCTGAGAAGTTTCTTCTCTATGGCCAGCACATCATCATGAAGTCTCTTTAGATCATTGTTCTTTATGCTCTCTACCGCTTTCTGAGGTAGGATCGGGTGGCCGGCGACATGGAAACGCTCCGCACCTTTCACACGTATCATGTCTACCTCCCGGGGCTACGGCTGACTGCTTGAAGCAGCTCTAGCGCCTTTACAACTTTTCTTTTCCAGTCTCCTCCTTTGCTTCTTGGCGGGTGGCTATAGTGAGCCCGCCATACCTTCCCTAACCACATCTTCCAGCGTCGTCGGGCTAATTATCAGTGGACGTCCCTTGTGTTGATCTTGCTGGGTAGAGGCAGCATCTGGAGGCATCTCCTACGAGGATCACATGAAGTGAGACTTTTTGCAATCAGCCGTCGGACGTTCCGGCTCTGGCAAATCAGGCATCATCAACTCATCTGCATGCTCATAGTGTGAGTCATGTTGCTGAGCATCGTCACAGTCGGCACTAATATACTGGTTAGGGTCCTCATCATCATCCTCCTCCATGACATCATCAACATTTTCTTCTTCGACGGGGGCGATGTCATCTCGCACTAATGGAGGCTCTCCCTCACCGCGTCGTCCGCTATCTCCCCCCACGCCAGGTGCAGGTAATTGGGTAGGTGGGGTGGTGTTCATACCTTGTTAATGAGTTGTCGTCGGTGTGCATCGGGCGCCTCGACACGAAGGTGAGTCTTTGGCCAAGGCAAGAACCAGTTCTTGCATGCGCCAATCAGTTGAGGGGTCTCGTCATCACCGGCTAGTGCCACAAGAGCCAAATCCTCGAAGCCCGCTTTGACACTGGCCACGCAAACTTTGAAGACGGCATGGGGCATCTACTTGTTGTGGAGCATGCGGTCCTTCGGCTTGATTATCATTGCCTTTCCCACGTCCGCCTTCTGGCCATTGATATCGTACAGTAGGGTGCACGGGGTTTCGTCGGCCTGCGAAGACATGACTACGACGTAAAACATCTGAAAGACAATTGAAATGGAAGACTATATAGATATGCTTGTGACTAGTGTATGACGCGTAGTTACCGTGATGGCATCAAGCTCAGCCAAAGACGAAACCCAGCCGAGCACGCCAGAGACGGAGGACGGGCTGGTATGAACCGGACTGAGACCAGGTACGGGAGCATTTACGGTTGCGTGAGCAGGTGCTGGTGGTATGATGTTCGCCGAATTGCTCCCGACAAAGCTGAGTAGTGGAAAGTCCTCTGCCCATGCTTCTGGATTCCTCCTCACATACTCAAAAACTGTCGGTACCAATTGGCCCAAGGAAGCTGCCACAGGTGCATTCACCTTATCGTCGACTATCTTGGTCAACTCTTCTTTGGTCTAATCGACCGCCCGCGCGACCTTCTCGTTGATGGTCAGCTAAGTACGCTCCCATCTCTTCTTTCTTTCCTCCGGCCTCTCGTGGTAGCATTTCTTCCACGAGGCGCCATCTTCGACGCTGTGCACACGTCCACCCGACGGAGGTTTGTCCACCTGAACATTTTTCAGTATGTTCAAGGGCCGGTTGAACGGGTTGTCCCACTTGGGCCTCGCCGACGACTGAGACGACTCGTCACTTTCGGTTGCCTTTTGATGCTGCTCTTTCTGCAGAAGGAACATGGATGGTTTACAAATGTGACAAAACTGGTTGTCAAATTAATTAGAAGCTAATTAATATAATTAAGGTGGTAATACAACAATTACCAATAGTCTCCGTGTTCGGGTCTGTGGAAAAGATCTTCTTGACGAGGTCCCACTTGTGCATGGCCCGGATCTAGTCACGCTCCCGCGGGTCGGTGAACTCCGCCAAGGGGTCTGGAATTCCGTGACTATCATGTTCGGCGTCCTCCTTGGCCCATGTGCTCCTCTTCCCCTCGTAACCATGGCTTCCGAGGCGGTGGGCAGGCGTGTTCCTGGCTTGGAGCCCTTCATTTTCTCCGACTTTTGCTGGGCTGCTTCTATAGCGCAAGTCTCTTTGAATTTTTCAAAGTCCTCTTCCATTTTTGACGGAATGTCAGCACGAATCTTGGACCAGGGTTCATTCTTCAGAATGGATTTTTTCACCCGTACTTTCTAGGTGGCCAACGCATTGGTGAACGTCACCACTGCCTTGTTGTTTATCTTTGTCATGTGTTTGTCCTTCCACTGATATTCTACCTTATCATCCCGGCCAGGGAACAGGAACCTGTTGTGCAACTTCGTTAGGAGCATTTGCTCCATATGTGGTATCTTCTTCAACTTTTCGTCGTTCATGTTGGTGGTTTCCCTGAGGATGCATCCTAGTTGATTGTCGTAGCACTTGTGTGCTTTCTCCGGCTCTGTTGGCTCTAATTTCGTGGGGTGCATCGTCGTGACCACGATTTGTCCGGTGTCGAGCTCATTTATTTTTCTTTCCCTCTTCGTCTTTGGTCCTTCACCACCTAAGTCAGCATCCTCGCTGGACTTGGGGGCGGTGTCGGTGCCGGTGCCGGTGCCACTGTTTGTGGCGGTGCCAGTGTAGGTGTCAGGGTTGGTGGCTAGACATATTAATTTCCTACGAGTATTTAATTATAATAGTTTAATTCTAGGCCGAATAACATGAATAATAAAAAGGGACCTATTATAATAGTTCATGTCATTTATAGATAGAATTAACCTAGATAATTCTAAAACAAAATTAACCTAAATAATTCTAAAAACAAAATTAACCTAAAAAATATAATTCCCTCTCCTTCCTCCTCTTCTTCCTCTCCTTCCTCTTCTAGTTCTCCTCTTTTTCTTCTACTTCTCCTATTCTTCTATTTTTCCTCTACTTCTCCTCTTCATTCCCATTTCCAGCAATTCAAGGGCACTCCATATGTCCTAGTTTCTAGCACTAGTCATGCCGAAATTCACGAAAAATTGGGCATGACCTTTGCTAAAGAGTGGACATATGGAGCGCCTGAAATTTGCCGGAACGGAAATGAATCAACATTCCGGCAAAACATAGGCCACTCGGATATAGCAAAAATGAACAATTACAACTCAAAAATCATATACTCTTAACATACATACTCAAAAATCATATACTCGTAACATACATACTCAAAAATCATATACTCCTAACATACATTTATGCTTGGCATTTATGCTTGAGTGAGAAATTTGCAAAATTGAGATGCGCCGTTATCCTAGACATACATATTGTAGATTTTTTTTTCCTAGACATACATATTGTAGATTTAGCTACAAATTTTCCCTAGACATACATATTGTATGTTTTTTTCTAAAACAAATTGTATGTCTCCGGTGGGGAGGTGGGGAGGGCTCCGAGGGAGGTGGCTCCGGTGGGGAGGTGGGGAGGTGGGGAGGGCTCCGGTGGGCGGGGAGCGGGGGGCTTACCGTCCGGGGTGGGGAGGGCTCTAGTGGGCGAGGAGCGGGGGGCTTACTGGGGTGGGGAGGGCTCTGGCGGGCGTGGAGGGCTCTAGCGGCGGCGGCGACAGGGGGGAGTGGAGCACGTGTGGGAGTTAGGGGAGAGGGAAGGAGTGAGGGAGAGGGGGAGTTAGGGGATTTTGGGACGGTTTAAAATAAAGTTAGCAGTAGTGCAGGTTTGGTTCTAGCGCTACTGCTAAATGACCTAGGTTATGTAGCAGTGGCGCTGGTTTGGTTCCAGCGCTACTGCTAACTTATTAGTAGCGCTGGTGCCAAACGAGCGCTACTGCTAACTTTATTTTCTTCCAGCGCTACTGCTAACTTTATTTTCTTTATTGGTTTTCTTTGTTAATTTGTTTTAGTTATTTTTCTTTATTATTTTATTTTTATGGCCTTTCTTTCCTTTTTATTATATTCCTTTTCTTTTTCTTTTTCTTTTGTATTGATTTCTTTCTTTTTGTTTTTTCGTTTTTCTTCCTCCGGCCATTAGGTAGGGTGTGTGTGGGGGTGATAGGTAGAAGAAAGAGAGAAGAAGGGCAAGAATGGTGGAGAAGTAACAATGAAGGAGGAAAGGAGGGCAAAGGGGGAGGAAGGGGGGAGGGGGTGTGTGTGGGTGTAAATGAAGCTGTCCCGTTTAGCTGTAGCGATGGTTCCAAGGACGCGCTACTTCTATTGCACTTAGCAGTAGCACGTTTTACAGGACAGCGCTACTACTATAGATAATGTGGGTTTCCTCGTTGGGCCCATTTAGCAGTAGCGTTGCTTCCAAGGAAGCGCTACTGCTATGGAACGTAGCAGTAGCGCGTTTACAGTCCAGCGCTATTACTACAGATACTGTGGGTGGCCTCGTTGGGTCCCGTTTAGCAGTAGCGCTGGAACTGAAGCCAGCGCTACTACTACGGTACTTAGCACTAGCGCGTTCACTATCTAGCACTACTGCTAAGTAGCAGCAGTGTGTGCTATTTTCCAGCGCTACTACTAGGCTCCTACCTATAAGGTTTTCCATACTAGTGCTAAATTGTTTTGATGGTTGATTACAACACCTTTGAGGACTAATCGTGTGCTTTGAGCTTTCACAGGTTATGAGGTGGCACGAGACGGTTATTCTTCCCCTCGGATGTTAAACTAGAAGATGGAGTGCTTCGTATGATTTAGTGTTGGTGGACGTGAGTCATAGGATAGTCCGCACTATCAAGAGGGGGTCCACATTTGGAAAAGTTGGGAGAATCCTTCACGTACACATCCGTCACCACTTCAGTTCTCATCTCTTTGGATATATCATCGTGTTGTTTAATAAGTGGAAGTACCGCTCGGAGTCGGGCAGTAGTATCGCTTGCGCCGTACTGCCGCTTGCTACTTCCGTCTCATCTTCCACTTAACTTTCCCAATATTTTGATGTTGTTTAGCAATTGTTTAGTAAGCATAAGTAGCGCATGGAGTCGGGCGGTAGTACCGCTTGCGTGGTACTGCCACTCCCTACTTCCGTCCCAACTTCCGCTTAACTTTTCTAATATTTCGATTATGTTTAGCAATTGTTTTTTAGCGGAAGTACCGCCCTGAGCGGTACTTCTGCTCTGTTTCTTCCCTGTCTATGTTGAGTGGTAGTACCGCTCCAGCAGAACTTCCGCTCCTCTCCTCATGTCTGCTTGGCTGCCCGACCCGTTTTTGGGCAGAAAACGGTCACTTTGTTCCTCCACTATATAAGTGGGTCCTCTTCCCCGTGGAGACTCACCTTTTTCCCCCAAAGCTCAATTGTTGCTCCAAGCTCCATTTTAGCCCGATCTCTCTCCCTAGCCAACAAAACTTGTTGATATTCTAGGGTTTGTTTGACAGGGCCTAGATCTACACTTCCACCAAATGAAAATTGATTCCCCCACTAATCCCTTGCGGATCTTGTTACTCTTGGATGTTTCGGCACCCTAGACGGTTGAGGTCACCTCGAAGCCATATTCCATTGTGGTGAAGCTACGTGGTCTTGTTCGGAGCCTCCAATTAAGTTGTGCGGATTGCCCCAACCTTGTTTGTAAAGGTTCGATCGCCTCCTTCAAGGGCACCACTTAGTGGAATCACGACACCTCGCATTGTGTGAGGGCGTGAGGAGAATACGATGGCCTTAATGGCATATTGGGGAACATTGTGCCTCCATACTGCTCCAACAGAGACGTACTTCCCCTCAAAGGGAAGGAACTTCTGAAACACATCCTCGTCTTCATCGGTTCCACTTGTGGTTAGTTCTTACCTTTACTTGTATTTAATTCTTGCTTATTATTGTTGTTGTTAGCATCATATAGGTTGCTCACTTAGTTGCATATCTAGTCAACCTATTTGTTGCTAAACCTAATTTGTTTAAAGAAAATTTCAAAATTGTTAGTTGCCTATTCACCCCCTCCCCTCTAGTCAACCATATCGATCCTTTCACCGGCGTTGTGTGCAGAACTACCTACATGGACAGATTGGGCGCAATGTTCATGCTTATGTTGATGATGTTGTGGTAAAGTCAAGGAATAAGGATAAGTTGCTTGAGGATTTGAAGAAAAACTTTTGCAATCTTCGGGTCTAGAAGATGATGCTTAACCCGGCCAAGTGTCTTTTTGGAGTACCTGCAGGGAAACTACTATGTTTCCTGGTCTCAAAGAGGGGCATTAAAGCTAACCTGGAGAATATTAAGGCTATTACTTCCTTGTCTAAGTTGGGCTGCATTAACGATGTGCAGGGCCTCGCGGGCCACATCGCAGCTATGAGCCGGTTTATAAGTTGCGTAGACGAAAAAGTGATTTCGCTTTACCACATGATGATGAAGACTAACAACTTCGTATGGAGTGATGCTACTAATGAGGCTTTCGAAACGCTTAAGAGGTAGTTGGCTGAGCCACTGGTCTTGGCAGCTCCAATAGACAAAGATCCTATACTCCTATAGGTGGCGACTCATAATGAGGCCGTCAGCATGGAAGTTGTCATGGAACACAAGGAGGCGGGGAACGAGTACCCAGTCCAACGGCCGGTTTATTACGTCAGTGAAGTTTTACCATAGTCCAAGCAAAGGTACCCACATTGGAAGAAATTAGTGTTTGGAGTGTTCATGGATAGTCGTAAATTGAAACAATACTTCCTTGGGCATCCAATCACGATGGTCAGTTTAGCTCTTCTCGGAGATATCATCCACAACCGAGAAGCAACGGGTCGGATTGCTAAGTAGGAAATTGAGCTTGGGCCTCATCATTTGAAATATGTGCCCTAGATTGCTATCAAATCTCAAGCATTGGTTGATTTCATCAATGAATGGACAGAGTTACAAGCACCTGAGGAGAGACCAGATAATACATACTAGACAATACACTTTGACGGATCCACGCAATTGGAAGGCTCGGGGGCTGGAGTTATTTCATCTTCCCCATGAGGTGACAAATTTTGTTATGTCCTACGGCTTATGTTTCCCTGTACAAACAATGCATCTGAATATGAGGCTTTATTACATGGGCTCCACATAGCTATGGAAATGGACTTAAGCTGAGTCAGATGTTTGGGCGACTCAAACCTTGTTACACAGCAAGTTTCGGGGATGTGGGATTCTAAAGACCCGCTCATGGCGGCTTATCGACAAGCAGTGACTAATATTGTTGGTCACTTAAAGGATATCAAGTGGATCACATTGACCGGTGCCTTAATGAGGCGGTGGACGCATTGTCCCGGCTAGGTTCCCAGCGTAAGCCGGTTCCTCCTAATGTGTTCCTAGATGTATTGCATAATCCTACTAACAAAATTCCTTCAGAAAAGGATCTAGCTATCCCAAACTCAGAAGGGAAGTTGGTGGTGGCTCTACAAGCGACTCCAGATTGGGCACTGCCTTATCTGGCATATTTAACCCGGGGTGAGCTCCCAGAGGAAGAGCTACTGGCCCGGTAGATCATCCGGCGATCTAAATCCATGACTATCATCGATGGCGACTTACATCGGTGTAGTGTAACTCGCGTGTTTCGACATTGTCTTTCCCGTGATGATGGCAGGGAGATTTTTCTTGAAATTCATGCAGGTCATTGTGGTCATCACGCCAGTTGAAGATCTTTCGTGGCCAAGGCTTTTCAACATGGTTTTAACTGTCTTTCGGATCATGTTGATGTAGAGGACATCATTCGCAAGTGCGATGGCTGTCAGAAATTTGCACGACAAGCTCATGGGTCGGCTCAAGAGTTACGGATGATTCCAATAACTTGGTCGTTTGTGGTCTAGGGGCTTGATATGGTTGGGTCGTTCAAGAGGTCCAAAGATAAAAAGACTCGCCTTCTAGTAGCAGTTGATAAATTTACCAACTGGGTTGAGGGAGAGCCAGTAAGCAAGTGTGAGGTGGCAACGGCGGTTCAGTTTGTGAAAAAACTGATCTTTCGTTTTGGTTATCCTCATAGTATCATCACTGATAATGGGACAAATCTATCTAAAGGTGCTATGAAGAAGTTCTGTCAACACGAGCATATCCGGCTTGATGTATCAGCAGTAGCTCATCCATAGTCTAATGGCCAGGCTGAGCGTGCTAATCAAGAAATATTTTGAGGGATAAAACACCGGCTCATGGTTCCTTTAGCTCGTACTCCGAGTTTCTCGGTTGAATATATCCCTGTCGTCCTCTTGAGCATAAGAACTACCCTAACAGATCAATAGGATATACGTCGTTCTTCATGGTGTACGGTGCAGAGGCGGTTCTTCCAAGTACATTCGTCATGACTCGCCACGAGTGGTGAATTACGTTGAGACGGACAATGAGATGGCTCAACAAAATTCAATTGATGCCTTGGAGGAGGAACGTGATCTGGCGGCGGCTTGATACGTCCATTTTGCATCATGCTTTTATGTTGATATTTATCGCACTATGGGTTGTTATTACACATTACGGTACAATACGTATGCCTTTTCTCTCTTATTTTATAAGGTTTACATGAAGAGGGAGAATGCCGGCAGCTGGAATTCTAGGTTGAAAAGGGAGCAAGTTTGACATACCTATTCTGCACAACTCCAAAAGTCGTGAAAATCAACGAGTAATTATTTTGGATTTTATAAAAAATACTGGGCGGAAGAAGTACTAGAGGGGAGCCACGAGGAGGCCACAAGCCTGCCACGCACGCCCTACTCCCCTGGCCGCGCCTGGGTGGCTTGTGGGCCCCCTTTTTACCCCTCCGGCTCCCATCTTCTGCTATAAGGAGGGTTTCGTCCCAGAAAAAAATCAAAGAGAGGCCTTCAGGAAGAGATGCTGCCGCCACGAGGCGGAACTTGAGCAGAACCAATCTAGAGCTCCGGCAGGGCCGTCCTGCCGGGGAAACTTCCCTCCCGGAGGGGGAAATCGTCGCCATCGTCATCACCAACACTCCTCTCATCATAGGGGACTCATCTCCATCAACATCTTCATCAGAACCATCTCATCTCCAAACCCTAGTTCATCTCTTGTAACCAATCTCCGTCTCGCGACTCCGATTGGTACTTCTAACGTTGCTAGTAGTGTTAATTACTCTTTATAGTTGATGCTAGTTGGATTACACAGTGGAAGATCATATGTTCAGATCCTTAATGCTATTAAATACCTCTCTAGTCAAGAACATAATTATGCTTTTGAGTAGTTACGTTTGTTCCTGAGGACATGGGATAAGTCTTGCTATAAGTAGTCATGTGAATTTGGTATTCGTTCGATATTTTGATGCGTTGTATGTTGTCTTTCCTCTAGTGATGTTATGTGAACGTCGACTACATAACACTTCACCATTATTTGAGCATAGAAGAAGGCATTGGGAAGTAATAAGCAGATGATGGGTTGCTAGAGTGACCGAAGCTTAAACCCTAGTTTATGTGTTATTTCGTAAGGGGCTGATTTGGATCCACTTGTTTAATGCTATTGTTAGACTTAGTCTTAATTCTTCTTTCGTCAATGCGGATGCTTGCGAGAGGGGTTAATCATAAGTGGGATGTTTGTCCAAGTA
This sequence comes from Hordeum vulgare subsp. vulgare, assembly GCF_904849725.1. NCBI lineage: Eukaryota > Viridiplantae > Streptophyta > Magnoliopsida > Poales > Poaceae > Hordeum > Hordeum vulgare. Next base: position 242,670,798 of record NC_058520.1, on the reverse strand, counting down.
AGGACAGCACCCAAGCACCGGTCCACCCACATATCAAACTATCAAAGTAGCGAACGCGGATCATATGGACATGATGAGAACTAGCTTGACAGAAATTCCCATGTGTCCTCGGGAGCGCTTTACCTTATATAAGAGTTCGTACAGGCTTGTCCCTTGCTACAAAATGGATTGGGCCATCTTGCTGCACCTTTTTTACTATTGTTACTTGCTACCCGCTACGAATTGTCTTATCACACAACTATTTGTTACCGATAATTTCAGTGCGTGCAGAGAATACCTTGCTGAAAACCACTTGTCAGTTCCTTCTTCTCCTCGTTGGGTTCGACACTCTTACTTGTCAAAAGGACTACGATAGATCCCCTACACTTACGGGTCATCAAGACTCTTTTCTAGCACCGTTGCTGGGGAGTGAAGCGCCTTTGGTAAGTGGAATTTGGTAAGGAAACATTTATATAGTGTGCTGAAATTTATTATCACTTGTCACTATGGAAACTAATCCTTTGAGGAGCTTGTTCGGGGTATCTTCACCTCGACCAGAAGCACAAGGAGTTTCTCCTCAACCTACTGCACCTACTTAAAATATTTATTATGAAATTCCTTCGGGTATGCTTGAGAAACTGTTGGCTAATCCTTTTGCAGGAGATGGAACATCACATCCCGACTTGCATCTAATCTATCTAGATGAAGTTTGTTGTTTATTTAAGCTTGCAGGTTTGCCCGAGGATGAGGTCAAGAAGAAGGTATTTCCCTTATCTTTGAGGGATAAAGCATTGACATGGTATAGGCTATGTGATGATACTGGATCATGGAACTACAACCGATTGAAATTGGAATTTCATCAAAAGTTTTATCCTATGCATTTGGTACATCGTGATCGGAATTATATCTATAATTTTCGGCCTCGTGATAGAGAAAGTATCGCTCAAGCTTGAGGGAGGATTAAGTCAATGTTATATTTATGCCCCAACCATGAGCTCTCGAGAGAAATTGTTATTCAGAACTTCTATGCTCGGCTTTCTCATGATAATCGCACCATGCTTGGCACTTCTTGTACCAGTTCTTTTATGAAGTGAGATATTGACTTCAAATGGAATTTATTGGAAAGAATTAAACGCAACTCTGAAGATTCGGAGTTTGATGAAGGTAAGGAGTCAGGTATGAATCTTAAGTTCGATTGCGTTAAATCCTTTGTTGAAACAAATACCTTTTGTGATTTTAGCGCTAAACATGGACTTGACTATGAGATAGTAGCTTCATTATGTGAATCATTTGCTTCTCATATTAATCTCCCTAAGGAGAAGTGGTTTAAATATCATCCTCCCATAGAATTCAATGTAGTAAAACCCAATCCAGTTGAAGAGAAAATCATTGCTTATAATGATCCTATTGTTCCTAGTGCTTACATTGAGAAACCACCTTTCCCTGTTAGAATAAAGGATCATGCTAAAGCTTCAACTGTGATACGTAAGGGCTACATTAGAACACCTACACCCCGTGAGAAAATTAAAGTTGAATCTAGCATTGCTATTATTAAAGATCTCTTGTCCGACAATGTTGATGGGCATGTTATTCACTTCTGTGAAGATGCTGCTAGAATTGCTAAACCTCATGCTAGAGACAAACATAAGCCTGTTGTTGGCATGCCTGTTGTTTCTGTTAAGATAGGAGATCATTGTTATCATGGTTTATGTGACATGGGTGCTAGTGTTAGTGCAATACCTGAAGCTTTATATAATGAAATTAAAGATGAGATTGCACCTGTCGAGATGGAATTTATCGATGTTACTATTCAGCTTGCCAATAGAGATACTATCTGCCGTGTGGAATTGTTAGAGATGTTGAAGTCTTGTGTGGTAATACTAAGTATCGTGCTGATTTTCTCGTTCTTGCTACCACACAAGATAGATTTTGTCCATCATATTTGGTAGACCTTTTCTCAATACTGTTAATGCTCAGATTGATTGTGAGAAGCAAACTGTTATTGTTGGCTTTGAAGGTGTATCACATGAATTTAATTTTTCCAAGTTTGGTAGACAACCTCATGAAAAAGAATTGTCTAGTAAGGATGAAATTATTTCTCTAGATTCTATTGTTGTGCCTCCTACTAATCGTTTAGAGCAATACTTGCTTGAGCATGAAAATGATATGCATATGGATGAAAGGAATGAGATAGATAGAGTTATCTTTGAACAACATGATATCCTCAAGAATAATTTGCATGTTGAATTACTTGGAGATCCACCTCCACCAAAGGGTGATCCTGTGTTTGAGCTTAAACAATTACCTGATACTCTTAAGTATGCTTATCTCGATGAAAAAGAGATATATCATGTTATTATTAGTTCTAGCCTTTCAGAACATGAAGAAAAGAAATAATTGAAAACTCTAAGGAAGCACCATGCTGCTATTGGATATACTCTTGATGATCTTAAGGGTATTAGTCCCACTCTATGTCAGTATAAAATCAAAACTGATCCTGATTCCAAACCAGTTGCCGACCATCAACGAAGATTAAATCCTAAGATGAAAGAGGTGGTAAGAAAAGAAATACTAAAGCTCCCGGAAGCAGGTATTATCTATCCTATTGCTCATAGTGATTGGGTAAGTCTGGTGCATTGCGTCCCTAAGAAGGGAGGTATTACCGTTGTCCCTAATGATAAAGATGAATTGATCCCATAGAGAATTGTTACTGGCTATAGGATGGTAATTGATTTTAGGAAATTGAATAAAGCCACTGGGAAAGATCATTACCCTTTGCCTTTTATTGACCAAATGCTAGAAAGATTGTCTAAACACACACACTTTTGATTTCTAGATGGTTATTCTGGTTTCTCCCAAATACCTTTTGCACAATCTGATCAAGAGAAAACTACTTTTACCTGCCCTTTCGGTACCTTAGCTTATAGACGTATGTCTTTTTGTCTATGTAATACACCTGCTACCTTTCAAAGATGTATGATGGCTATATTCCCTGAATTTTGTGAAAAGATTGTTGAGTTTTTCATGGATGGTTTCTCCGTTTACGGATCTTATTTTGATGATTGCTTGAGCAACCTTGATCGAGTTTTGCAGAGATGTCAAGATACGAACCTTGTCTTGAATTGGGAGAAGTGTCACTTTATGGTTAATGAAGGCATCGTCTTAGGACATAAAATTTCTAAAAGAGGTATTGAAGTCGATAAGGCTAAAGTTGATGCGATCGAGAAAATGCCATGCCCTACAAACATTAAAGGTATAAGAAGTTTCCTTGGTCATGCTGGTTTCTATAGAAGGTTCATCAAAGACTACTCTAAGATTTCTAGGCCTCTTACCAATCTCTTGCAAAAATATATTCCTTTTGTTTTTGACGATGATTGTGAGGAAGCATTTCAAATACTAAAGAAGGCCTTGATAACTGCACCTGTTGTTCAACCACCTGATTGGAACCTACCTTTTGAAATTATGTGTGATGCTAGTGATTATGTTGTTGGTGCTGTTCTAGGACAAAGAGTTGATAAGAAATTGAATGTTATTCATTATGCTAGTAAAAATCTAGACAGTGCCCAAATAAACTATGCTACTACTAAAAAAGAATTTTTAGCAGTCGTGTTTGCATGTGATAAGTTCAGATCTTACATTGTTGATTCCAAAGTTACTACTCACACTGATCATGCTACTATTAAGTATCTCATGGAAAAGAAAGTTGCTAAACCTAGACTTATTAGATGGGTTCTCTCGCTACAAGAATTTGATTTGCATGTTGTTGATAGGAAGGGTGCTGAGAACCCCGTAGCAGATAACTTGTCTAGGTTGGAGAATGTTCTTGATGACCCACAACCTATTGATGATAGCTTTCCTGATGAGCAACTGAATGTCATCAATGCTTCATGTAGTACACCTTGGTATGCTGATTATGCAAATTATATTTTTGCTAAATATATACCACCTAGTTTCACATACCAACAAAAGAAGAAAATATTATTTGATTTGAGACATTACTTTTGGGATGATCCTCACCTTTATAAAGAAGGAATAGATGGTGTTGTTAGACGTTGTGTACCTGAGCATGAACAGGAACAGATCCTATAGAAGTGTCACTCCGAGGCTTATGGAGGACACCGTGCGGGAGATAGAACTGTACACAAGGTATTGCAATCCGGTTTCTATTGGCCTACTCTCTTCAAGGATGCTCGTAAGTTAGTCTTGTCTTGTGATGAATGTCAAAGAATAGGTAATATCAGTAAACGTCAGGAAATGACTATGAATTATTCACTTGTCATTGAACCATTTGATGTTTGGGGTTTTTATTATATGGGACCTTTTCCAAAGTCCAACGGGTACACTCATATTCTAGTTGTTGTTGATTACGTTACTAAGTGGGTAGAAGCTATCCCAACTAGTAGTGTTGATCATAACACCTCCATTAGGATGCTTAAAGAAGTTATTTTCCCTGGATTTGGAGTCCCCGGATATTTGATGAATGATGGTGGTTCACATTTTATTCATGGTGCTTTCCGTAAAACGCTTGCTAAGTATGATGTCAACCATAGAATTGCATCTCCTTATCACCCTCACCCAAGTGGTCAAGTAGAGTTAAGTAATAGAGAGATTAAACTAATTCTGCAAAAGACTGTTAATAGGTCTAGAAAGAATTGGTCTAAGAAGCTTGATGACGCACTGTGGGCTTATAGAACTGCTTATAAGAATACCATGGGCATGTCTCCGTACAAAATGGTTTACAGTAAAGCATCTCATTTACCTCTTGAGCTAGAACATAAGGCTTATTGGGCAATCAAAGAGCTCAACTTTGATTTCAAACTTGCTGGTGAGAAGAGGTTATTTGATATTAGCTCACTTGATGAATGGAGAACTCATGCATATGAAAATTCCAAGTTGTTTAAATAAAAAGTTAAGAGGTGGCATGATAAAAGGATACAAAAACGTGAGTTCAATGTAGTTGATTATGTCTTGCTATACAATTCTCGTTTAAGATTTTTTGTAGGCAAGCTTCTCTCCAAATGGGAAGGTCCTTACATTGCCAAAGAAGTGTATCGTTCCGGTGCCATAAAAATCAACAACATGGAAGGGAATTTTCCGAGAGTTGTAAATGGGCAAAGAATCAAGCATTATATCTCATGTACTCCCATAAATGTTGAAAGCAATATTATTAATACCATAACTTCGGAGGAGTACATAAGGGATATTCACCAGCTCGTTTCAGACTCCAAAAACAAAGAGGTATGTGATTCGGTAAGTAAACCGACTCCAAAACTTTTCCAGTAGCAATTTTTCTCTGTTTTGGAATATTTAGAAAAATAGAAAAATTTAAAGTAGTCCAGAAAGCGTACGAGGAGGCGAAAAACCTGCCAGGCGCGCCCTACCCCCTGGCCGCACCTGGGTGGCTTGAGCACCTCGTGTGTCTCCTGAACTCCGTTTTCTTGTGGAATACTCCCTTTGGTCGGGAAAAATTCATTATATATTCTCCCGAAAGGTCTGACCCATGTATCACGCAAATATCCTCTGTTTCTGTTTCGAGCCTGTTTTAGTAGCAGATTTAGAGCAAGATGTCTTCTCAAGATTTAGAGGGGGGAGCTATGTGGCCGATTAACTTGCTAACCCCATGGTCTATGGGGACTTGGATCCTTATGGTTGGACCACTGATGAGGAAGAAGATTATGATACCAAGGGGAAGGAAGGAACAAGTTCCGATGAAGAGGAGGCTCCTCTACCCCAACCCGGAGACACACATGTGGAGTTCAAGAAGTCGAGCCTCCCTGACTCAAGGAAGAAGCCTAAGATTTTGTTTACCCCTTCTCGTCTTTTGCAGGAGAGTAAGCAAGACCTATGACAAAGGGTGCTGAGGCTTGAGGAGCAATCTGAAGAAGCAGAATCTTATGCTCAAGAGGAAACGAAACAAGTGTAAGAACTCTGCAACAACTCCACCACCATCACCTTTGAAGGAAGATAATTAAGCATGGGTATGGGCACTCCCCTTGGCTTGTGCCAAGCTTGGGGGAGCTGCTCCGGTATCGTATCACCATCACATCTTTTGCCTTTACCTTTATCTTAGTTCGATCCTTTTTGGTTTTATCTTTTCTAGTAGAATAAAGTTCTTAGTACGATCTAGGCTTGAGTTTTGCTTTATGTTACCCCTAATGTAATCGAGTTCGTGAGTTATAATAAGGAGTGTTTTAGTTAAGGGCCTTTCTTGATGCCATGATCTAAAGAAAAGAATAATAAAAGAACAAAAGCATGAAAGATCATGTAATGATATTATGGGAAGTGATGGCTTCACATATAAAAAGAATGTTGATTGAAACTTGTTGTGGGTGGACAAACGTAGACCTTGGTCATTGTTGCAATTAATAGGAAGTAATAAAGAAAGAGAGGTTCACATATAAAAATATCATCTTTGACACCGTCTATGATTGTGAACACTCATTAAACTATTACATGCTAAGAGGTAGATGTTCGACAATGAAGACAACATAATGAAGTATGTTTGCTTAGTTCTGAACAATGTTATATGACTAGAGATCCCTTAGCATATGACGATTGCTTCCACCTCATATCAGCCAAAACTTCCGCACTAAGTAGAGATACTACTTGTGCATCCATAAACCCTCAACCCAGTTTTGCCATGAGAGTCCACAATACCTACCTATGGATTGATTAAGATCCCTCAAGTAAGTTGTCATCGGTGCAAGCAATAAAAATTGCCCCTTAAATATGTATGATCTATTAGTGTGTGGAAAATAAGCTTTGTACGAACCTGTGATGAGGAAGACATAGAAGTGATAGACTGCATAATAAAGTTCTTTATCATAGGAGGCAATATAAAGTGACGTTCCTCGACACTAAGAGATCACACATCCAAACCTCAAAAGCGCATGACAACCTCTGCTTCCCCCTGCGAAGGGCCTATCTTGTACCTTTACTTTTTATCTTTAAAAGAGTCATCGTGATCAACACCAATTACTTATTTCACCATTATCTTGGCTAACGTCATGTCCTAGGGAAAGATCTATATTCATATTTCAACTTGGAAGTAAGTACTCACGAAGTATTATTGTTGACATTACCCTTGAGGTAAATAGTTGGGAAGCGAAACAATAAGCCCCTTTCTTTCTCTGTGTCCAACTGAAACTTTGATCTCATGAGTATCACATGAGTTTCAGCAATTGTAGAAAACTAAAAGATGATTGAGTATGTGGATTTGCTTTACAAGCTCTTATTTGACTCTTTCCGATGTTATGATAAATTGCAATTGCTTCAATGACTAAAGACTATTGGTTGTCAATTCTCAATAAGGTTCTTGATCCATACTTTACATTGTGAAGGAATTGTCACTTTAGTATAAGATTTTATTTGACGTTATTGTTGTTCTAAATATGAGCATGATGCATGCATGTCTGTATTTTGTTTTATCGACACCTCTATCTCTAAACATGTGGGCATATTTATTGATCTCGGCTTCCGCTTGAGGACAAGCGAGGTCTAAGCTTAGGGAGTTGATACGTCCATTTTGCATCATGCTTTTATGTTGATATTTATCGCATTATGGGTTGTCATTACACATTGCGGTACAATACTTATGCCTTTTCTCTCTTATTTTATAAGGTTTACATGAAGAGGGAGAATGCTGGCAGCTGGAATTCTGGGCTGAAAAGGGAGCAAGTTTGAGATACCTATTTTGCACAACTCCAAAAGCCGTGAAAATCAACGAGGAATTCTTTTGGATTTTATAAAAAAATACTCGGCGGAAGAAGTACTAGAGGGGAGCCACCAGGAGGCCACAAGCCTGCCAGGCACGCCCTACCCCCCTGGCCGCACCTGGGTGGCTTGTGGGCCCCCTGTTACCCCTCCGGCTCCCATCTTCTGCTATAAGGAGGGTTTCGTACCAGAAAAAAAATCACAAAGAGAGGCCGCCACGAGGCGAAACTTGAGCAGAACCAATCTAGACCTCCGGCAGGGCCGTCCCGCCAGGGAAACTTCCCTCCCGGAGGGGGAAATCGCTGCCATCGTCATCACCAACACTCCTCTCATCAGAGGGGACTCATCTCCATCAACATCTTCATCAGCACCATCTCATCTCCAAACCCTAGTTCATCTCTTGTAACCAATCTCCGTCTCGCGACTCCAATTGGTACTTGTAAGGTTGCTAGTAGTGTTAATTACTCTTTGTAGTTGATGCTAGTTGGATTACTCGGTGGAAGATCATATGTTCATATCCTTAATGCTATTCAATACCTCTCTGGTCATGAACATAACTATGCTTTGCGAGTAGTTATGTTTGTTCCTGAGGACATGGGATAAGTCTTGCTATAAGTAGTCATGTGAATTTGGTATTCGTTCGATATTTTGATGCGTTGTATGTTGTCTTTCCTCTAGTGGTGTTATGTGAACGTCGACTACATAACACTTCACCATTATTTGGGCCTATAAGAAGGCATTGGGAAGTAATAAGTAGATGATGGGTTGCTAGAGTGACAGAAGCTTAAACCCTAGTTTATGCGTTGCTTCGTAAGGTGCTGATTTGGATCCACTAGTTTAATGTTATGGTTAGACTTAGTCTTAATTCTTCTTTCGTAGTTGCGGATGCTTGCGAGAGGGGTTAATCATAAGTGGGATGTTTGTCCAAGTAAGGACAGCACCCAAGCACCGGTCCACCCACATATCAAACTATCAAAGTAGCGAACGCGAATCATATGAACATGATGAAAACTAGCTTGACAGAAATTCCCATGTGTCCTCGGGAGCGCTTTACCTTATATAAGAGTCGTCCAGGCTTGTACCTTGCTACATAAGGGATTGGGCCATCTTGCTGCACCTTTGTTACTATTGTTACTTGCTACCCGCTACGAATTATCTTATCACACAACTATCTGTTACCGATAATTTCAGTGCCTGCGGAGAATACCTTGCCGAAAACCACTTGTCAGTTCCTTATGCTCCTCGTTGGGTTTGACACTCTTACTTATCGAAAGTACTACGATAGATCCCCTACACTTGTGGGTCATCACGGCTTAGTCTGCAATTTATCAGCAAGATCTTCGTTTTTATCATATTCGAAGAATTCGCAGGCACAGTTTCCAGGAGGGAAACTTAGTGCTTCGTTTGATTCAGGACCAGACAAGCATGCATAAACTCTGACCTCCTTGGGAAGGGCCCTTTGTGGTTAGCAGGAATCTCAATAATGGATCATATTATCTGATCGACATACGTGAACACACCAAATCACGTACCTCTAAGGTGGAGATGCCCTGGAACGTTGCTCCCCTTCAGCCTTACTGCACTTAAAAGCCATTGGGTTCAGTCATTGTATATACCTACATAATGTACTTTTTATTATCAAGAAATAATAAATCTGGCATCCCCACAACTCGGGGCCTTTGTCGTTTAATCTCATAAAATTGTACATGGAGTTCTGCTTTTACTGATCATTGGTCACTTGGGGCTTCCAGCTCATTGAGCTTAGCTTGCTTACCCTCTTGACCCGGTGTAATGCCACAATACAATGGTTCACTTGGGGGCTTCCAACTCATCGAGTTTATCTTTCTTACCCTCTTGAGCTGGCGCAATGCTACAAATACATGGTTCACTTGGGGGCTTCCAACTCATCGAGTTTAGCTTTCTTACCCTCTTGAGACGGCGCAGTGCCACATTGATGGTTAAACCTTCCTGTTTGCAAGATACTTCCCCAAAAAGGTGACCTCGTGTACTCTAGATAAGTCAATCCTTTGGGACCCTGACCTTATCCAGGTTAAAACATGCCTGTGTCACGTGAGATCCAGCAAAATAGAAAGGGAAGATACTCCATGGCCTTATGAGCCACCTTCTTTGAAACTTGGTTAAACTTGTCTGTTCGCAAGCTTCTACTCCATCCTCGTGTACTCTCGATAAGTCATATCTGCACTTATCAGGTTAAAACATCGATTGGGTCAAGTGAGGGCTAGCTTACAGCAAGCGAGGATAAACCAGTGGCTATCATGCTAGTTTCATCGAAGTAAGATTTGAGCTTCACAAAACCTGACTTATAATTTATTCCATATGTAGATATTGTTTATTTACAAAAATTCTTTGATTTATAATCACCGGGTCAAGGAACTTTCCGTGTTATCCTTGCTCATCCTTGAGTATCTTCGACGACGAGTCGCATATTATCTAAGAGATCTCATAAATGACTATAAGTCGTTGGTCGATTACTCACCGGATCTCTCCACTTCAAAGATTTATTGGGTGGAATTTATTTTGAAGGTATGCTATTTATTCTTTAATATTTCTAACATGTGGTTTATCAAACACACGTGCAAGAAATAGGCTGTACAAAATCCAAGTCAACATCAAAAGCAAGTTGAGATGGATCAAAATGTATAATGTGCACGAAGGCACGACATGGGCAATCAGTTGTTTGTGAAGTTTTTACATGGCTTCAAACTAAGCCAGAATTCAAGCTGTAAAGTTTATGAGTAAAAGAGCTCCTCCTATGACCCGGTTGTTGAACCATCCGGGTTAGCTTTGTCCGTGTTAACTCTGGGTTAACTACTCGCGGTGCTGCCTCCGGGTCATCGTGCGCCATCTCTTCTGTGTCTTGAATCTCAAGGTTGTCCAAATCCCAGTTGACATTGATCAAAGCTTGGAAAACAGCCTCTTCATTCAAGATGGGGGATGGGTCAACATGAGGGGCAAAAATATGTTGACGACATTGCGGAGTCAGATCTATAGCTTCAAAGGTGGGCAGTTGAACTCGCCAATTGTTATCATCATAAGCTACCTCATAACTCTTGAAGTCCATCTCTGCAACCAGTTGGCTCGCCAATACTCGAGTCTCCCTTACACAGTGTAGATAATCAACATCAGTAAAGTCTAACCCGTCAACTTTGTACCGAGGAAACCCTCCAGTCATATCTGCATGGCCCATGTCTGTTGAGTAAGCCACGGCCCGGCTTAAAGATGCTATCGCACCTGCTCACATGGTTGACCTTTTAAGCTCCTCAATTTGTTTTGGCATAGTTGATAGGTGTCTGAGTGCATCCTTGATGAACTTCACTGGATTTTTATCACCCATAATTGCTCTGATGGTACAGAGGCTACCAGCATACAACTGTTCAGCCAAAGAGTATACAACTTTTAGCTGCCTCAGGTTGTTGTCTTGAAGATTGCAAGTCCAGATGCCTGCAAAAATTGCAATGTGTGAGCTGCCAGGCGGGTCTAGATTTGTGCAAGATGATACGATCAAGCTATCAAGAATTCATAAAAAAAAACTTATCAAAGATGGCTTGGGTCATGTGAGTGATATGCTGCTTTAGTCGGCTCGGTTCTTCGGAAATTGGCTTCAACTGGTTGTTGGCATCTTCGGCACGCTTGATCAAGCCGGCCCTTTTAGTGTTGAAAGTACTTTTTGCTGCTTCAATTTCTACCTTAACCTTTTCCAATTCTGCCAACGAAGATTGCACGTTCAATTCAGCCTTGGCTTGGGCGGCTTGTTCCAGCTCAAGTTGCTCTTTCAAGCCAGTCACATTTGACTCGGCTGCTCTTACAGCCTCGTGCATAATGAGGGATACAATGTTCAGTATTATTTTAAGCCGACAGCTTGGTGTTGATTATTACTTGAGGGGCTATGACAAGTATAAATTTTGGAAGTCCCAAGCAGATTGCAAGAAACATACTTGGCACTTGGGGGGCTAATGCATATCAGTTTTTCTCCACATGGTGCAGAAAAGACCCAGCCCATTTCAGGAAAATGAGCCGGCTCTTGGGGGCTACATATTAGCTCTTCAAAAGTACTCTAGTGAAAATACCTGGCTCACCTGATGGAGATGAGCTAGCCCTTGGGGGCTACACGTTGATTCTTCAGAAGTTTTATATTTACAAGACCCGACTCTTCTCCTCGAGATGAGCCAACCCTTGGGGGCTATAGGTGTATTCTTCAAAAGTTTTTATATTAACAAGACCCGGCTCACCTCATGAAGATGAGCCGGCCCTTGGGGGCTACGGGATATATACAAGACAAAGTAAAAGTTGAGTATACCTCGTAATTTTTCTTCACCATGCTAACCAAGCTGGCGTCCATGTCGCGGCTTGTAGTGAGGCGGCTTAGATAACCAGCATGCAATTCCTCAGCAGTGAAGTCTTCATAATTGGGAAGCTTCAGTTGCAACATGAGGATTAGGCGGATTAAGTTCACCTACCGGGTTAGCTTCAGCATCCATGGCTTCATGGCTTGCCGGCTCAGTATGCTCGCGCGGTTCTTCTCGGTCATCCAGTTGGTCTTCAAGGTGTTCAGTATTGTAACGCCCCGGACAAACCCGCTGGCAATCATTACTCCTGGCGGGATCTAGACTGGCCCCACATATCAATACTAGTCTTTTCTGCGCACTTTGTCCTCACTCATGCGCACTCGGGATCAACTTCTCGGTCGGTCACCCATCCTAGAACTACTCCAGGCCTGGCAGGTTCTTGCTCTTGAGTAAACTCCTTGCCATGTCAACGACGGTTCGATTGCGCCTTTCAACGACCCCTTTCTTCTGCGGCGTGTAAGATGTTGTGAGGAACCTTTTTATGCCCATCTTATCACAGTAGTCATTGAACTCATTCGACGTAAACTCTCCTACGGGATCTGTCCATAGAGCGTGAACCTTCAACTTGTGTTCCATCTCCGTTGCATCCTTTATCTTCTTGAACGCTTCAAATGCCTCATCTTTAGATCGTAGGAGAACGACCCATGTATATCTCGAGTAGTCATCTGCCACAAGGAAGAAGTACTTCTTTCCTACGTGAGTTGCCGGGGTGATAGGGCCACATAGATCACCACGGAGCAGCTCGAGTGCATCTTTTGCACGATAGGTAGACCGAGCAGGGAAGGGTTTACGATATTGTTTTCCAACCAAGCACCCATGAAATACTCGATCAACATGGTCGATAAATGGCATCCCAGATACCATCTTCGTCTTTGACATCTTCTTCAAGGCGTAGAAGTTAACATGTCCAAATCTAGCATGCCATAACCACGAATCATCATCACTCTTGGTGATCCAACACTCCGGTTGAGATTGATCAAGGTTGAGGATATAGAGCATGTTATGTGTGCGAGTAACAGGAGCTGGCACGTTTTGGAGGTTGTCGAAGATCGTCATCACTCTGTTCTCAATATCCGCCTTGCATCCATTATCGTCAAGCTTCCCTATAGAGATGATGTTGTTGCGAAGCCGTGGGATGTAGTACACTCCGGTGAGTATGTGATGTTTGCCTGTGAGACCCTCGAAGAGGACAGATCCTTGCCCACAAATCTCCACAGTTGAACCATCACCGAACTTGACTGAGCTGTCAACATCTTATTCCAGCTCAAGGAATTTCTCCTTGCACCCCATCATGTGGTTAGTGGCCCCCGTGTCGATATTACCGTGACACGTTCTGATCACCGGATAACTTCAGTGTCACTTTCTTCTCATGAAAGTGGCACCTTCCAGCTTGGTTACACAACCACCATTTTAGCGAGATCACAAACTTCAGCCATCAGAAGACCTGGACCTTCGCCTTCCTGCTTTGCCAAATTTGCCTTGATCTCCTGATTGTTAGGCTTCAGACAATCCTTCGCAAAGTGACCCATATCATTGCGGTTATAGAACTGGACCTCGGACAAGTCCAAGTTTTGTGGCTTCCGCTCTTTAGATTAGTCTACCTTACCACGACCTCGTGGTTTGCCTTTTACTTTGCCTTTTTTGGTTTGTCCATCGCTCTACGTGTTGCTTGAGCCTTCGCCATTGTCACGCCATCCTTTGCTACTTGGGGCCTCCCAATCTGCGCGAGAGTACATGAGTTGGTCACTACCTCTTCCTTTGCCTTTTCGACAGCCCCGAGCATTCTCTTCACATGTCCGCAAGCGTCCAATCACCTTCGTTATGGTCATGTCGTCGATGTCGTAAAGCTAATCGAGTGTGCCGATAATGTACGTGAATTTATGAGTCACCAAGCTGAAATAATTCTCCACAATCTCGGTCTCCTCGAGATTTGCACCAAGTGCGTGGATCTCTCCCACCAAAGTAGTAAGACACATGGCATAGTCGTTCACCGATTCAGTTTCCTCCATCTGCAACTTGTGAAATTGGCAATTCAGCACTTGTGCCCAAGACTTGGTGATGCGATCTTCTCCAATCTTCATCTCCTTGAGTGTGTTACACGCCTATCTTGCCGTCTTGAACTCCGCCAATGTCATCAGCACGAAATCTAGCACGGGTTAGGCTATGGTGGGCATGGCACCTCCGTCGCGCTCTTCGTCCACGTCGTCGTCCGTGATGGCTTCCCACACTCGAAGGGATGGGAGAATAATCTTCATCTTCACCACCCACACACCATAGTTGGTGTCGGTGAGCATCGGGTACTAGATGAGGATGTTGCGATGCGCCTGGATGTTGGCGCCGCTCATCCCTCCACCACTGGTTGCTGGCTTGCTGCCCTTCTTCACCTTGTCGACGTTCTTGTTTGCCTTGGAACCGCCATTGCCGGACCTAACCGACTTAGCGTCTGTCTCCGTCATCGTAGAATGTAGATCGTCGAGGCTCTAGATACCAATTGTTGGTTTTGATCCCTAGATCAAATCACCTAGGAGCTACACGGTGTGTGTACTTCCAAGCTAGCAAGAACATAAGCTGCTGGATGGATTTCAGTTGCACTCTCGTCATATACGCGTACGTGAGTATCCTGATCGTAACCCGACGGCATCGACGAAACTTGCAAACTAAAACGAATCGATGGCCACAGGCTCATATTGAGCTTGTTATTTCTGTATTACTTTACTGATCTGTTGTAATACAATGTGGATTACATAGGTATATAAAGATACCCTGTCCCTATACAAAACCCATACGGTCACTATTTCCAGTCGAAGCCGGACTCAGACATCGTGGTTAATTCCAATAGATCACATCAACACAACACAATATATTTATATACGCCATGGTAATTTCTAAGATCAAGTTTCTTTTGGGTCAAAAAGAGTGTGTAGTTACTCATATTCATAGAGAGCAAAATAATGTAATTCATGTTCTAGCAAACTTTGATAGAACGAGAAACTGCATGGTTGTTTGGCTCTGTTCTGAACTAGCTAAGGGCATCTCCAACGGAACCCACAAATTTTCTCCCGTATTCCTCCGCGGACAGGGGGTAGTCTGCGGACACGGATGCGGAAGCATGACATCCAATTATAGCCAATAGTTTGAATCAACCTCATGACATTTGATTAAAAGGGCGGATTTCATTCAATTTCAAACTTAATTTACATAAAAAGGCTGATATTTCGAACGTTTAACTAAAAACAAGATCAAACATAAACCCCATACCGGACGACCACCTCGTATGTGTGGCCGCCAAGCCTTCTTGCATCGCCGTCTCCAACCGTGTCGTCGTAGTCCCTCCAGCGGTGGAAAGGCGTCGGAGGGCTGCGGCAACCTTGTCCGACGGCAGCCTGTTGCCACTTGTGGAAGAGCCGCTTCACCTCTTGATGTATCATGTGGAGTGTCGCCACGACTAGTGAAGACTGTTGGGGAACGTCGCATGGGAAACAAAAATTTCCTACGCGCACGAAGACCTATCATGGTGATGTCCATCTACGAGAGGAGATTTGGATCTATGTACCCTTGTAGATCACACAGCAGGAAGCGCTAAGAAACGCAGTTGATGTAGTGGAACGTCCTCACGTCCCTCAATCCACCCCGCGAACCCTCCCACGAACCGTCCCGCGATCCATCCCACGATCCGCTCCGATCTAGTGCCGAACGGACGGCACCTCCGCGTTCAGCACACGTACAGCTCGATGATGATCTCGGCCTTCTTGATCCAGCAAGAAAGACGGAGAAGTAGATGAGTTCACTGGCAGTGTGACGGTGCTCAGGTGGTGGTGAAGGACCTACTCCTGCAGGGCTCCGCCCGAGCTCCGCAGAAATACGATCTAGAGGTAGAACTATGGTCTCTAGATATGAGTTGCACGTGGCCAAAGTTGTCTCAAATCAGCCCTAAATCACCACTATATATAGGAGGGAGGGGAGGAGGCTTGCCTTGAGGTCCAAGACCTCAAGGGTGCGCCGGCCAGGGAGGAGGAGGAGTCCTACTCCAATCCTAGTCCAACTAGGATTGGAAAGTGGAGTCCTTCTCTTCCTTCCCACCTTTCTTTTGTTTCTTTTCTTTGGTTTTTCTTTTCCTGGCGCATAGGCCCTCTTGGGCTATCCCACCTACCCACTAAGGGCTGGTGCGCCACCCATAGGTCCTTTGAGCTTCCCCCGGGAGGGTTGCCCCCCTCCCGGTGAACTTCCGAAACCCATTCGTCACTCCCGGTCGTTTCCCGGTAATGCCCGAAAACTTTTCGGTAACCAAATGAAGTCATCCTATATATCAATCTTCGTCTCTGGACCATTCCGGAAACCCTCACGACGTCTGTGATCTCATCCGGGACTCCGAACAACTTTCGGGAACCACACATATAACTCAACTATACTAAAACATCGCCGTACCTTAAGTGTGCAGACCCTGCGGGTTCGAGAACTATGTAGACTTGCCCCGAGGTACTCCTCGGTCAATATCCAATAGCGGGACCTGGATGCCCATATTGGATCCTACATATTCTCCGAAGATCTTATCGGTTGAACCTCAGTGTCAAGGATTCATATAATCCCGTATGTCACTCCCTTTGTCCTTCGGTATGTTACTTGCCCGAGATTCGATTGTCGGTATCCGCATACCTACTTCAATCTCGTTATCGGCAAGTCTCTTTACTCGTTCCGTAATACAAGATCCTGTGACTTACACTTAGTCACATTGCTTGCAAGGCTTGTGTGTGATGTTGTATTACCGAGTGGGCCCCGAGATACCTCTCTATCACACGGAGTGATAAATCCCTGTCTTGATTCATACTAACTCAACGGACACCTTCGGAGATACCTGTAGAGCACCTTTATAGTCACCCAGTTATGTTGTGACGTTTGATGCACACAAGATATTCCTCCGGTGCGAGTGAGTTATATGATCTCATGGTCATAGGAACAAATACTTGACACGCAGAAAACTATAGCAATAAAACGACACGATCAATATGCTACGTTCATAGTTTGGGTCTAGTCCATCACATGATTCTCCTAATGATGTGATCCAGTTATCAAGCAACAACACTTTGCATATAGTCAGAAAACCTTGACTATCATTGATCAACTGGCTAGCCAACTAGAGGCTTGCTAGGGACATTGTTTTGTCTATGTATCCACACATGTATCTATGTTTTCATTCAATACAATTATAGCATGGATAATAAACGATTATCTTTACACAGGAAATATGATAATAACTATTTATCATTGCCTCTAGGGCATATTTCCAACAGTCTCCCACTTGCACTAGAGTTAATAATCTAGTCCTCACATCGCCATGCGATTTACATTGTAATAAATCGAACACCCATACAATTCTTGTGTTGATCATGTTTTGCCCGTGGAAGAGGTTTAGTCAGCGGGTCTGCTACATTCAGATCCGTTAGCACTTTGCAAATATTTACGTCCTCTCCTTCGACGTAGTCGTGGATGAGGTTGAAGCGTCGTTTGATGTGTCTGGTCTTCTTGTGAAACCTTGGTTCCTTTGCTAAGGCAATGGCACCAGTGTTGTCACATAACAGAGTTAAAGGATCTAGTGCGCTTGGCACAACTCCAAGATCTGTCATGAACTGCTTCATCCAGACACCCTCCTTTGCTGCCTCCGAGGCAGCCATGTACTCCGCTTCACATGTAGAATCTGCTATGACGCTCTGCTTGGAACTGCACCAGCTTACGGCACCCCCATTAAGAATAACTGCGTATCCGGTTTGCGACTTAGAGTCATCCGAATCGGTGTCAAAACTTGCGTCGACGTAACCTTTTACGAGGAGCTCTTTGTCACCTCCATACACGCGAAACATTTCCTTAGTCCTTTTCAGGTACTTCCGAATATTCTTGACCGCCGTCCAGTGATCCACTCCTGGATTACTCTGAAACCTGCCTGCCATACTTATGGCCAAGCTGACGTCTGGTCTAGTGCACAGCATTGCATACATGATAGAACCTACGGCTCAAGCGTAGGGGACGGAACTCATTTGTTCTCTATCTTTCGCAGTTGCTGGGCACTGAGTCTTACTCAATTTTATACCTTGTAATATTGGCAAGAACCCTTTCTTGGACTGATCCATTTTGAACTTCTTCAAAACTTTATCAAGGTATGTGCTTTGTGAAAGTCCTATCAGGCGTCTCGATCTATCCCTATAGATCTTAATGCCTAGAATGTAAGCAGCTTCTCCTAGGTCCTTCATAGAGAAACTTTTATTTATTTAAGTAATCCTTTATGCTCTCCAAAAGCTCCACGTTGTTTCCAATCAGCAATATGTCATCCACATATAATATTAGAAATACCAGAGAGCTCCCATTTACTTTCTTGTAAATACAAGATTCTCCAACCACTTGTATAAACCCAAATGCTTTGATCACCTCATCAAAGCGCTTATTCCAACTCCGAGATGCTTGCACCAGTCCATAAATGGATCGCTGGAGCTTGCATACTTTGTTAGCATTCTTTGGATCGACAAAACCTTCAGGTTGCATCATATACAACTCTTCCTTAAGAAAATCGTTAAGGAACGCCGTTTTGACATCCATATGCCAGATTTCATAATCGTAAAAGGCAGTTATTGCTAACATGATTCGGACAGACTTAAGCATCGCTACCGGTGAGAAAGTCTCATCGTAGTCAACTCCTTGAACTTGTGAAAAACCCTTTTCCACAAGTCGAGCTTTATAATCGGTCACATTACCATCTAGTTCTGTCTTCTTCTTATAGATCCATTTGTTCTCAATAGCCTTGCGGCCTTCAGGTAGTACTTCCAAAGTCCACACTTTGTTCTCGTACATGGATCCTATCTCGAACTTCATGGCCTCCAGCCATTTGTTGGAATCCGGGCCCACCATTGCTTCTTCATAATTCGCAGGTTCATTGTTGTCCAACAACATAATTGTTAAGACAGGATTACCGTACCACTCATGAGCAGTACGTGATCTTGTCGACCTACGAGGTCCGAGAGTAACTTGATCCGAAGTTTCATGATCATCATCATCAACTTGCTCCTCAATCGGCGCCGCAGCAACAGGGGTTTCCCCTTGCCCTGCGCCACCATCTAGAGGAATTATAGGTTCGACAACCTCATCAAGTTCTATCTTTCTCCCACTCAATTCTTTCGAGAGAAACTCCTTCTCAATAAAAGCTCTGTTTTTAGCAACAAACACTTTGACCTCGGATTTGGATAGAAGGTATACCCAACTGTCTCTTTTGGGTAACCTATGAAGATGCACTTTTCCGCTTTGGGTTCCAGCTTTTCAGGCTGAATCTTTTTGACATAAGCATCACATCCCCAAACTTTAAGAAACGACAGTTTTGATCTTTTGCCATACCACAGTTCGTATGGTGTCGTCTCAACGGATTTTGATGGTGCCCTATTTAAAGTGAATGCAGCTGTCTCTAATGCATAACCCCAAAACGATAACGGCAAATCGGTAAGAGACATCATAGATCCCACCATCTCTAATAAAGTACGATTACGATGTTCGGACACACCATTACACTATGGTGTTCCTCGCCGTGTCAACTGTGAAACAATTCCACATTGTCTTAAGTGAGCACCAAACTCGAAACTCAGATATTCACCCCCATGATCAGACCGTAGGAACTTGATCTACTTGTTACGATGATTTTCAACTTCACTCTGAAATTGCTTGAACTTTTCAAACGTTTCAGACTTGTGCTTCATCAAGTAGACATAGCCATATCTACTCAAATCGTCAGTGAAGGTGAGAAAATAACGATATCCGCCGCGCGCCTCCACACTCATCGGACCGCACACATCGGTATGTATGATTTCCAACAAGTCACTTGCAAACTCCATTGTTTTGGAGAATTGAGTCTTAGTCATCTTGCCCATGAGGCATGGTTCGCACGTGTCAAGTGAATCAAAGTCAAGTGACTCCAAAAGTCCATCGGTATAGAGTTTCTTCATGCGCTTTACATCAATATGACCTAAGCGGCAGTGCCATAAAAACATGGCGCTATCATTGTTAACTCTAACTCTTTTGGTCTCAATGTTATGTATATGTGTATCATTGCTACTTCTCAAACAACAGCACCAGAAATTGACACGTTGACGGAGATTGGGCTTGCATTGGTTTTTCCCTTGAAGAGAAAAGGCTGATGCAGCACAAGAGCAGTAAGTATTTCCCTCAGTTTGAGAACCAAGGTATCGATCCAGAAGGAGGGTCTCGTCAAGTCTAGAGTACCTGCGCAAACACAAACAAGCTTGCACCCAACGCTTCAAAGGGGTTGTCAATCCCTTCAAGATTGTTTGCAAAGTGAGATCTAAAGCCGGAAAGTGCAACGAAGTAAAAAGTGTAAGGCTGAAAATATGGTGTGGAGTAGACCCTGGGGGCCATAGTGTTCACTAGAGGCTTCTCTCAAAATAGCAAGTAATACGGTGGGTGAACAAATTACTATCGAGCAATTGATAGAACCGCACAAAGTCATGACGATATCTAAGGCAATGATCATACATATAGGCATCACGTCCGAGACAAGTAGACCGATACTTTCTGCATATACTACTATTACTCCACACATCGACCGCTATCCAGCATGCATCTAGTGTATTGAGTTCATCACAAACAGAGTAACGCTTTAAGCAAGATGACATGATGTAGAGGGATAATCTCAAACCAATGATGAAAACCCCATCTTTTTACCCTTGATGGCAACAACATGATGTGTGCCTCGCTACCCCTTCTGTCACTGGGTGAGGTCACCGCACGGTATGAACCCAAAACCAAGCACTTCTCCCATTGCAAGAATCATAGATCTAGTTGGCCAGAAAAAAAACCCACAACTCAAAGAGAATTACGAGGATATGAAATCATGCATAAGAGAGATCAGAAGAAACTCAAATAAGATTCATAGATAATCTGATCATAAATCCACAATTCATCGGATCTCGACAAACACACCGCAGAAGAAGATTACATTGGATAGATCTCCATGAAGATCATGGAGAACTTTGTATTGAAGATCCAACACAGAAAAGAAGCCATCTAGTTACTAGCTATGGACACGTAGGTCTATGGTGAACAACTCACGCATCATCGGAGAGGTCATGGTGTTGATGAAGAAGCCCTCCATGTCCGAATCTCCCCTCCGGCAGGGCACCAGGACGTGCCCCAGATGGGATCTTGCAGAGACAGAAGCTTGCGGCGGTGGAAAAGTAATTCGATCGTCTCTTGATTTTCTGGGAATATATGGGAATATATAGGCGCAAGATCTAGGTCAGGGGACCTCCAGGGGGCCCACAAGCCTGCATGGCGCGCCCCCTGGCTGGGGGTGGGGGCTTGTGGGGCCCCTGGGGATATTCTGGCTTGGCTCGCAAGTCCTCCGATCTTCTTCCGTTCCAGAAAAAATCTTTTCGGGGATTTTCTTCCGTTTGGACTCCGTTTCAAAATCTCCTCTGGAAGGGGTCAAAACATGGGAAAAAACAGGAACTGGCACTTGGCATTGAGTTAATAAGTTAGTCCCAAAAATAAATAAAAAGCATGCAAAACATCCAAAGTTTGACAAGATAATAGCATGAAACCATCAAAAATTATAGATACATTGGAGACGTATCAAGCATCCCCAAGCTTAACTCCTGCTCGTCCTCGAGTAGGGAAGTGATAAAGAATGAATTTTTGATGTGGAATGCTACCTAACATAGTTGTCCTTTGCAACTTCTTTCACGTGGCATGAATGTTCAGATCCGTAAGATTCAATACAATAGTTTGCTATTGACATGAAAACAGTAATACTTCAAGCAAACTAGCAAAGTAATCATGAACTTTCAAAATAATAAGGCCAAAGAAAGTTATCCCTACAAAATCATATAGTCTGGCTATGCTCCATCATCCTCACACAACTAATGTAAATCATGCACAACCCCGGAATTGGCCAAGTAATTGTTTTCACACTCTTACTTTCTCAAACCTTTTATAACTATCACGCAATACATGAGTGCGAGCCATGGATATAGCACTATAGGTGGAATCGAGTGTGGTGGTGGTTGTGATACATAAAGGAGGAGATGGTCACACTGACTCGGCGTATCAATAGGCTATGAAGATGCCCATTAATAGATATCAATGTGAATGAGTAGGGATTGTCGTACAAGAGATGCACTAGACCTATAAGTATGTGAAAGCTCAAGAGGAAAACTAGTGGGTGTGCATCCAACTTGCTTCCTCACGAGGACCTAGGGCAATTTTGAGGAACCCCATCATTGGAATATACAAGACAAGTTATATAATGAAGATTCCCACTAGCATATGGTAGTGACAAAGCAAGAAGCTCTCAATCATGAAGAACATGGTGCTAACATGAAGCACAAGTGTGGAAAAAGATAGTAGCATTGTCCCTTCTCTCTTTTTCTCTCATTTCTCTTTTTTTTTATTTGGGCTCTTAGGCCTCTTTTTTCTTATTTTCTTTTCTCTTTTTTTTTGTTTTTGGACTCTTTGGCCTCTCTTTTTTCCTCACATGGGACAATGCTCTAATAATGATGATCATCACACTTTTATTTACTCACAGATCAAAGATCACAATGATGATGACTCCATAGGAAATGCCTCCGGCAATGTACCGGGATGTGCAACGATCTAGTACGATCATGCAATGGCAATATGAGAGTGACGGCACAAGTCATGAGACGGAACGGTGGGAGTGGCATGGCAATATATCTCGGAATGGCTATGAAAATGCCATAGTAGGTAGGTATGGTGGCTGTTTTGAGTAGGGAATTTGGTGGGTTTGAGTACCGACGAGAATTGTGCGGCACTAGAGAGGCTAGCAAAGGTGGAAGGTGAAAGTGCATCTATACCATGGACTCACATTAGTCATGAAGAACTCACATACTTGTTGGAAAAGTTTTTATTAGTAATCGAAACAAAGTGCTAAATGCATACTCCGAGGGGAAGGGTTGGTAGGTGTAAACCATCGCGCGATCCCGACCTCGACACAAAGGATGACAATCAATAGATCAATTATGCTCCGACTTCCTAACATAGCGGTTCACCATACGTGCATGCTACGGGAATCGCTAACTCCAACACAAGTATCTCTAGATTCACAACACCCTACTAACATAACTCTCAATATTACCGAATGCATATCTCAAAACTAATTGAGAGGAATCGAAACTTCTCTTTCTACTCAATGCACATGAAGATGGAGGTTTATGCATCCTCTTTGGGTACCTAGCACATGGGACTACTTTCATAGCATAAGCCAACTACCAAATCACGCACCGTCGTGCTCTAAAGATATAAGTGAAGCACAAGAGCAAAAGTATATAGCTCCAAAGATATAAGTGAAGCACAAGAGCAAAAGTATCTAGCTCAAAAGATATAAGTGAAGCACAACGAGCATTCTAGCAAAATCATGATGAGTGCATGTATCTCTCTCTCAAAAGGTGTGCAGCAAGGATGATTGTGACACAACAAAAAGGAAAGACTCCTAAGATACAAGACGCTCCAAGCAAAACACATATAATGTGGTGAATAAAAATATAGCTCCAAGTAATGTTACCGATGGATTGAAGACGAAAGAGGGGATGCCTTCCCGGGGCATCCCCAAGCTTAGGCTTTTTGGTGTCCTTGAATTTGGCTTGGGATGCCTTGGTCATCCCCAAGCTTGATATCTTTCCACTCCTTATCTCTTTGTCCATGAGAACATCACGCAAAACTTGAAAACTTCACAACACAAAACTTAAACAGAAACTTGTGATAACATTAGTACAAGAAAACAAACTACCACTTCTTTTGGTACTGTAGAAATTCCATCTATATTGATGATGGGATACTATATTCTCACTTTCCCATGGCTGGTACCCCCCCCCCCCCCCCCCGATACTAACCATAGTTTCATCAAAACAAGCAACCAACTCAACAAAAACATAATATGTCGAAAACAGACCAATTTGTATACTTCCTATACTTCTGGTACCTCACAAACTCTGAACAATTACGAAGGTCTGGGGAAAAAGCATATCAATCAGCAGCAAAAAGAATCAACTCAAAATCTCTTTCTGAATAAAAATGAAAAATCATCTCGTGAGCGAAAAGTTGCTGTCTTTTTCCAGCACAACCATTACCAAGACTAATCATAAAGGTTTTGCTTGGCTCAAACACAAAAAGAAACACAAAAAACACAATCACAACAGAATTATCAAAGTGTGGACGCAACAAAACAGAAAGAAAAGGATAAATTCATTGGGTTGCCTCCCAACAAGCGCTATTGTTTAACGCCCTTAGCTAGGCATAGGAGTGATAGAATCACGTATCGTCGTCTTTGGTGCTCAAACCATAAGTGGCCCTCATTATGGATTCATAAGGCAATCTTATTTTATTTCGAGGAAAGTGTTCCATGCCCTTCCTTAAAGGAAATTGAAATCTAATATTCCCTTCCTTCATATCGATAATAGCACCAATAGTCCTTAGGAAAGGTCTACCAAGAATAATAGGGCATGTAGGATTGCAATCAATGTCAAGTACAATGAAATCCACGGGTACATAGTTCCTATTTGCAATAATAAGAACATCATTGATCCTTCCCATGGGTTTCTTGATAGTAGAATCAACAAGATGCAAATTAAGAGAACACTCTTCAATCTCATTAAAACCCAGAACATCACATAAAGACTTTGGAATCGCAGAAACACTAGCACCCAAATCACACAAAGCATTGCACTCATTGTTTTTTATTTTGATTTTGACGGTAGGTTCCCACTCATCATGAAGCTTTCTAGGGATAGAGACTTCCAATTCAAGTTTCTCTTCAAGAGCTTTTATCATAGCTTCGACGATATGATCGGTAAAGGCTTTGTTTTGGCTATAAGCGTGTGGAGAGTTCAACACGGATTGCATCAAAGAAATGCATTCAATCAAGGAGCAACTATCATAATTGAATTCCTTGAAATCCACGGTAGTAATTTCATTACTACTCAAAGTTTTAACGTCTTCTACTCCACTTTTAATGCTTTTAGCATCATGGTAGATGGACTCCGAATCATTGGGGCACTTTTCAACCAAAGTGGATTCATATCCAGCCCCATAATCATTAGGTTTGACATAAGAAAACAAAGATTCAATGGGAGTCTCACCAAGCACTTTAAGATCTTCGTGATTCTCATCACGAGTTTCGGGTTTAGCAGCCATTTTATTGACTAAAGTAGCTTGCTTATCAGAAATATGGCCTACTAGCTTTTCAAGACGAGCAAACTGAGAATTAAGCGCAAGGAATTCTTTGGCCATATCATCAACTTCTCTACTCATAAAAGCCAGAAAAGAATTTTGCTCCTTCAGCTCTCTACGGAAGTAACTATTATATTCAAACTGTGTAGACATGAAGCCTTTAACACTAGTTTCAATCTCTTCTAACTTCGCAAAGCGAGCATCAAAATCCCTTAGTGGGGCCATTCGGGCTTTAGCAGGCAAGCAAGCACACAAACAAACAAAAATCAGGCGAGAAAAAAGGCGAACGAAAGGGCGAACGAAAAGGCGAACGAAAAAGGCAAATTGGTGAAGTGGGGGAGAGGAAAACGAGAGGCAACTAGCAAACAAAGTAAATGCAAGAGATGAGTTTGCGACACCTACTTGGATGAGTTCTTGACTTGATCTTCCTCCCCGGCAACAGCGCTAGAAATCCTTCTGCTACTTCTCAAACAACAGCGTCAGAAATTGACACGTTGACGGAGATTGGGCTTGCGTTGGTTTTTCCCTTGAAGAGGAAAGGGTGATGCAGCATAGGAGCAGTAAGTATTTCCCTCAGTTTGAGAACCAAGGTATCGATCTAGAAGGAGGGTCTCGTCAAGTCCAGAGTACGTGCGCAAACACAAACAAGCTTGCACCCAACGCTTCAAAGGGGTTGTCAATCCCTTCAAGATTGTTTGCAAAGTGAGATCTGAAGGCGGAAAGTGCAATGAAGTAAAAAGTGTAAGGCTGAAAATATGGTGTGGAGTAGACCGTGGGGGCCATAGTGTTCACTAGAGGCTTCTCTCAAAATAGCAAGTAATACGGTGGGTGAACAAATTATTGTCGAGCAATTGATAGAACCGCGCAAAGTCATGACGATATCTAAGGCAATTATCATACCTATAGGCATCACGTCCGAGACAAGTAGACCGATACTTTCTGCATCTACTACTATTACTCCACACATCTACCGCTATCCAGTATGCATCTAGTGTATTGAGTTCATGATGAACAGAGTAACGCTTTAAGCAAGATGACATGATGTAGAGGGATAATCTCAAACCAATGATGAAAACCCCATCTTTTTACCATTTATGGCAACAACATGATGCGTGCCTCGCTACCCCTTCTATCACTGGGTGAGGTCACGGCACGGTATGAACCCAAAACCAAGCACTTCTCCCATTGCAAGAATCATAGATCTAGTTGGACAAAAAAAACCACAACTCGAAGAGAATTACAAGGATATGAAATCATGCATAAGAGAGATCAGAAGAAACTCAAATAAGATTCATAGATAATATGATCATAAATCCACAATTCATAGGATCTCGACAAACACACCGCAAAAGAAGATTACATCGGATCGATCTCCATGAAGATCATGGAGAACTTTGTATTGAAGATCCAAGAGAGAGAAGAAGCCATCTAGTTACTAGTTATGGACCCGTAGGTCTATGGTGAACTACTCACGCATCATCGGAGAGGTCATGGTGTTGATGAAGAAGCCCTCCGTGTCCCAATCCCCCCTCCAGCAGGGCACCAGGACGTGCCCCGGATGGGATCTTGCGGAGACAGAAGCTTGCGGCGGTGGAAAAGTAACTGCGATCGTCTCTTGATTTTTTTGGGAATATTTGGGAATATATAGGCGCAAGATCTAGGTCAGGGGACCTCCAGGGGGCCCACAAGCCTGCATGGCGCGGCCCCCCTGGCCGCGGGGTGGGGGCTTGTGGGGCCCCTGGGGCTCTTCAAGCTTGGCTCCTAAGTCCTCCGATCTTCTTCCGTTCCAGAAACATCTTTTCGGGGATTTTCTTCCGTTTGGACTCCGTTTCAAAATCTCCTCTGAAAGGGGTCAAAAACATGGGGAAAATAGGAACTGGCACTTGGCACTGAGTTCATAATTTAGTCCCAGAAAATAAATAAAAAGCATGCAAAACATCCAAAGTTTGATAAGATAATAGCATGAAACCATAAAAAATTATAGATACGTTGGAGACGTATCAATCATCGCTATCAAGATTCAATATGAACAATCCTCTCACATTGGGTGCATGACCATAAAAGATATTACTCATAGAAATAGAACAACCATTATTCTCTGACTTAAACGAGTAACCGTCTTGCAATAAACAAGATCCAGATATAATGTTCATGCTTAACGCAGGCACTAAATAACAATTATTTAAGTTCATAACTAATCCTGATGGTAACTGAATTGAAACTGTGCCAACGGTGATTGCATCAACCTTGGAACCATTTCCCATGCGCATCGTCACTTCATCTTTCGCCAGCCTTCGCTTATTCCACAGTTCCTGTTTCGAGTTGCAAATATGAGCAACAGAACCGGTATCGAATACCCAGGCACTACTATGAGAGATGGTTAAGTACACATCAATAACATGTATATTGAATATACCTGATTTTTCCTTGGCCGCCTTCTTATCAGCCAGATACTTGGGGCAGTTCCGCTTCCAGTGACCCATACCCTTGCAATAATAACACTTCGTTTCAGGCTTAGGTCCAGCTTTGGGTTTCTTCGTCGGATTGGCAACAGGCTTGCCGCTCTTCTTGGAATTACCCTTATTTCCTTTGCCGTTTCTCTTGAAACTAGTGGTCTTATTCACCATCAACACTTGATGCTCTTTACGGAGTTCTGACTCTGCGACTTTCAGCATCGCGAATAACTCGCGGGGTGACTTGTTCATCCCTTGCATGTTATAGTTCAACACAAAGCTCTTGTAGCTTGGTGGCAGTGATTGAAGAATTCTGTCAGTGATAGCCTCTTGCGGGAGTTCAATCCCCAGCTCAGTTAGACGGTTTGAGTACCCAGTCATTTTGAGCACATGTTCACTGACAGACGAATTATCCTCCATCTTGCAAGCATAGAATTTATCGGAGGTCTCATACCTCTCGATATGGGCGTTCTTCTGAAAGATAAACTTCACATCCTGGAACATCTCATATGCTCCATGACGCTCAAAGTGACGTTGAAGTCCCGGCTCTAAGCCATAGAAGACTGCACATTGAATTACTGAGTAGTCCTCCTTGCGTGCTAACCAAGCGTTCTTAGCATCTTGGTCAGCCGCGGCGGGTGGTTCATCTCCTAGCGTAGCATTAAGGACATAATCCTTCTTCCGACCTTGCAGGAGCAACATAAGATTACGAGCCCAGTCTACAAAGTTGCTTCCATCATCTTTCAACTTAGCTTTCTCTAGGAACGTATTAAAATTCAGGGTGACTATCGCGTGAGCCATTGATCTACAACACAAATATTTTCAAAGTGGACTTAGACTCTGTTCAAGATAATTAGAGTTTAACTAATCAAATTACTTGCTAAACTCCCACTCAAAAAGTACATCTCTCTAGTCATTTGAGTGGTGCATGATCCAAATTCACTAGCTCAAGTCCGATCATCACGTGAGTTGAGGATAGTTTCAATGGTAAGCATCTATATGCTAATCATATCAACTATACGGTTCATGCTCGACCTTTCGGTCTCATGTGTTCCGAGGCCATGTCTGCACATGCTAGGCTTGTCAAGCTTAACCCGAGTGTTCCACGTGTGCAACTGTTTTGCACCCGTTGTATGTGAACGTTGAGTCTATCACACCTGATCATCACATGGTGTCTCGAAACTACAAACTGTAGCAACAGTGCATAGTCGGGGAGAAGACAATTTCGTCTTGAAATTTTAGTGAGAGATCACCTCATAATGCTATCGTTGTTCTAAGCAAAATAAGGTGCATAAAAGGATTAACATCACATGCAATTCATAAGTGACATGATATGGCCATCATCATGAGCTTCTTGATCTCCATCACCAAAGCACCGGCACGATCTTCTTGTCACCGGCGCCACACCATGATCTCCATCAACGTGTCGCCATCGGGGTTGTCGTGCTAATTATGCTATTACTACTAAAGCTACGTCCTAGCAATATAGTAAACGCATCTGCAAACACAAGCGTTAGTTTAAAGACAACCTTATGGCTCCTATCGGTTGCCGTACCATCGACGTGCAAGTCGATATTAACTATTACGACATGATCATCTCATACATCCAATATATTGCATCATGTCATTGGCCATATCATATCACAAGCATACCCTGCAAAAACAAGTTAGACGTCCTCTAATTTGTTGTTGCATGTTTTACGTGGCTGCTATGGGTATCTAGTAGATCGCATCTTACTTACACAAAAACCACAACGGAGCTGTGCAAATTGCTATTTAACCTCTCCAAGGACCGCCTCGGTCAAAACCAATTCAACTAAAGTTGAAGAAACCAACACTCGCCAGTCATCTTTATGCAACGAGGTTGCATGTCAAGCGATGAAACCAGTCTTTCGTAAGCGTACGAATAATGTCGGTCCGGGCCGCTTCAATCCAACAATACCGCCGAATCGAGAAAAGAATAAGGAGGGCAGTGATGTCAGCAGTGCTTCCCTTGCAACGGCGCCAAGAATAGTCGTGTCGACGGCACCAGGAATCCTTCAGCTGCGGCTACGCCTTAAGGGACTTCCTAGGCAAGTATGCAAAGGATTTCCCCCGTGGCCTTGGAGCCTTGCGGTTGTGTTCCCTCGAAGCGAAAAGGGTGATGTAGCACAGCGGTGGTAAGTATTTCCCTCAGTTTGAGAACCAAGGTATCAATCCGGTGGAGGAGTATCACAAGATCCTGCACAAACACAAAAGCTTGCTCCCAACGCTATGAAGGGGTTGTCAATCCCTTATAGATTGTTTGCCAAGTGAGAACTGAAAGCAACAAAATAAGAAAGCAAAGTAAAAGCGGAGGTGTAAACGATGAATGTGAATAGACCCGGGGCCGTAGTGTTTACTAGTGGCTTCTCTCATGAAAGCAAGTAGACGGTGGGTGAACAAATTACTGTCGAGCAATTGATAGAACCGCGCAAAGTCGTGATTATATCTATGCAATGATTATATCTATACGCATCACGTCCAAAACAAGTAGACCGATACTTTCTGCATCTACTACTATTACTCCACACGTCGACCGTTATCCAGCATGCATCTAGTGTATTAAGTCCATAAGAGCAGAGTAACGCCTTAAGCAAGATGACATGATGTAGAGGGATAATCTCAAACCAATGATAAAAACCCCATCTGTTTACCCTTGATGGCAACTACTTGATGTGTGCCTTGCTGCCCATACTGTCACTAGGAAAGGTCACCACATGGTAGAACCCAAAACCAAGCACTTCTTCCATTGCAAGAATCATAGATCTAGTTGGCCAAACAAAACCCAAGACTCGGAGAGACTTACAAGGATATCAAATCATGCATATAAGAAATCAGCAAAGACTCAAATATATATCATAGATAATCTGATCACAAATCCACAATTCATCGGATCTCGAAAAACACACCGCCAAAGAATATTACATCGGATAGATCTCCATGAAGATCATGGAGAACTTTGTATTGAAGATCCAAGAGAGAGAAGAAGCCATCTAGCTACTAACTACGAACCCGTAGGTCTGAAGTGAACTACTCACGAGTCATTGGAGGGGCGATGATGATGATGAAGAAGCCCTCCAACTCCAAAGTCCCCTCCGGCACGGTGCCGGGAAGGGTCTCCAGATGAGATCTCGCGGAAACGGAAGCTTGCGGCGGCGGAAAAGTATTTTCGAGCCTCCCCTTATTTTTTGCTGGATAATTGGGAATATATAGGCCAAGGATCTAGGTCAGGGGGGCGGCCAGGGAGGCCACAAGCCCTGACACCGCCGCCTCCCCCCTGGTGGCGGAGTGGGGGCTTGTGGGCTCCCTGGAGCCCACCTGGCTTGGCCCAAAAGCCCCCTAATCTTCTTCCGTTCGGGAAAAAATCATTTCAGGGTTTTTATTCCGTTTGGACTCCGTTCCAAAATCAGATCTGAAAAGAGTCAAAAACACAGAAAAAACAGGAACTAGCACTTGGCACTGAATTAATAAGTTAGTCCCAAAAAAGATATAAAAGGTACATAAAACATCCAAAGAAGACAAGATAACAACATGAAACCATCAAAAATTATAGATACATTTGAGACTTATCAAGCATCCCCAAGCTTAACTCCTGCTCGTCCTCGAGTAGGGAAGTGATAAAGAATGAATTTTTGATGCTTTCATGCTACCTAGCATAGGTGTCCTTTGTAATTCCTCTTATGTGAGGTGAATGTTCAGATCCATTAGATTCAAAACAATAGTTTGCTATTGACGTGGAAACAATAATAATTCAAGCAAACTAGCAAGGTAATCATGAACTTTCAAAATAACAAGGCCAAAAGAAAGTTATCCCAACAAAAGCATATAGTCTGGCTATGCTCTATCATCATTGCACAACGAATTTAAATCATGCACAACCCCGGTATTGGCCAGGTAATTGTTTCACACCTTTACTTTCTCAAACCTTTTCAACTCTCACGCAATACATGAGCGTGAGCCATGGTTATAGCACTATAGATGGTGTGGAGTGTGGTGGAGGTTGCAAGACAAAAAGGAGAAGATAGTCACATTAACTAGGCATATCAATGAGCTGTGGAGATGCTCATCAATAGATATCAATGTGAATGAGTAGGGATTGCCATACAAATGATGCACCAGAGCTACGAGTATGTGAAAGCTCTTAAAGAAAACTAGTGGGTGTGCATCCAACTTGCTTGCTCACGAAGACCTAAGGCAATTTTTAGGAAGCCTATCATTGGAATATACAAGCCAAGTTATATAGTGAAAATTTCCCACTAGCTATATGGTGGTGACAAAACGAGAGACTCTCAATCATGAAGATCATGGTGCTTAATATGCACAAGTGTGGAAAAAGTGGTAGCATTGTCCCTTCTCTCTTTTTCTCTCTTTTTTTATTTGGTGGGCTCTTTGGCCTCTTTTTTTTGGTGGGCTTTTTTGGCCTCTTTTATTTCTTCACATGGGACAATTCTCCATTAATGATGATCATCACACTTTCAACTCAAAACTTAGAGCAACTATGACTCTATATGGAATGCCCTCGGTAGTGTACCGTGGCAATGATCTAGCATGGCATAGACATCAATGGAAACATCATGCTAGCTATCTTACAATCATGCAATAGCAATGTAGACGTTGTGGCACATGTCATGGTGGTAGTTGCATGGCAATATAACTCGGAATGACTTCGAAAAAGCCATAGTAGGTAGGTATGGTGGCTGTTTTGAGGGAGGCTAATGGTGGGTTTTGTGCACCGGCGAAAGTTGCACAGCACTAAGAAGATAGTGATGGTGGAAGGTGAAAGTGCATCTAAACCATGGACTCAACATTAGTCATGAAGAACTCATATACTTGTTGCAAAAAATTTATTAGTAATCAAAACAAAGCATTCAACGCATACTCCTAGGGGAAGGGTTGGTAGGTATAAACCATCGCGCGATCCCGACCGCCACGCAAAGGATGACAATCAATATACTAATCATGCTCAGATTTCATCACATAGAGGTTCACCATGCGTGCATGCTACGGGAATCACTAACTTCAACACAAGTATTTCTAGATCCACAACACCTTACTAGCATGACTTCAAAATTACCATAACCACAACTCAAAACTAACTAAGATGAATCAAACTTCTCTAACTATTCAATGCACATGAAGGTGGAACTTTTCGTATCCCTTTGGATAACTACCCCTTTTGAGACTACTTTCAAAGCATAGATCAACTACCAAGCCACGCACCGCTGTGCTCTAAAAGATATAAGTGAAGCACATAGAGCAAAAGTATCTAGCTCAAAAGATATAAGTGAAGCACATGTGAGTTGAATTGTCTACCAAAAGATATAAATGAAGCTCAAAAAAATCAAGGTGAGTGCATGTCTCTCTCTCTAGGTGTGCAGCAAGGATGATTGTGACACACACAAAAAAGACTCCTACGATACAAGATGCTCCAAGAAAAAACACATAACATGTGGTGAATAAAAATATAGCCCCAAGTAACGTTACCGATGGATTGAAGACGAGAGAGGGGATGCCTTCCCGGGGCATCCCCAAGCTTAGGCTTTTACGGCATCCTTGAATCTCTTGGGGTGCCTTGGGCATCCCCAAGCTTGATCTCTTGCACTCTTTATCTCTTTGTCCATAAGAACTTCACCCAAAACTTGAAAACTTCACAACACGAAACTTAAACAGAAACTCGTGATAACATTAGTACAAGAAAGCAAACCACCACTTCCATAGGTACTGTAGAAAACTTAAATTCTACTTATGCTGATGTTGGGTTACTGTATTTTCAATCTTCCATGGCTAATACCCCCCGATACTATCCATAGTTTCATCAAAATAAGCAACCAACACAACAAAAATAGAATATGTTAACAGCAGACCAGTCTGTAGAAATCTGTATATTTCGCATACCTATGGTACTTCAAAAATTCTGAAAACTTACGACAGTCTAAAGAATTTGCGTAGCAATCAGCAGAAAAACGAATCAACTCAAAATCTCTTACAGAAAAAAAATTAAAATTCTTTCGTGAGCAGAAAGTTTCTGTCTTTTCCAGCATGACCAAACGATCATACCCAAGACTAATCATAACGGTTTTGCTTGGCACAAACGCCAAAAGAAACACAAAAAACACAATCATAACAGAATTATGAAAGTGTGGAAAACACAAAACACAAAGAAAAAGGATAGATTCGTTGGGTTGCCTCCCAACAAGCGCTTTTGTTTAACGCCCTTAGCTAGGCATTGAATGATGCTCTCATAAAAGACAGGAATTGAAGCACAACGAGAGCATCCTAAAGCATGTGAAAATCACATCTAAGTCTAACATACTTCCTATGCATAGGCGTTTTATAGGAAAACAGATTGTCAAGACAACCAATAGTTTCCATATGCAAGGAAGAAGAAAGAGACAATGGCAACCTCCACATAACGAGAGGTAATTTGGTAACATGAAAGTTTCTACCAAAATATTTTCCTCTCTCATAGCAATTACATGTGGGATCATATTCGAATTCAACAATGTAACTATCACATAGGTATTCTTTTCATGATCCACATGCATGCAAAGTTGACGCTCTTCAAAAATAGTGGGATTATCATCAACTAAAGTCATGACTTCTCCAAACCCACTTTCAATATTATTGCAAATATCATATTCATCATGAGGTTTAAACAAATTTTCAAGATCATAAGAAAGATCATCACCCCAATCATGATTATTGCAACAAGCCGTGGACATAGCAAAACTAGCATCCCCAAGCTTAGGGTTTTGCATATTTTTAGCATGATTGTCACTAATAGAATTTATAGTGAAACCATTGCAATCATGCTTTTCATCCAAGGAGCTCTCGTGAATCACTTCATGAATTTCTTCATCACGATTTTCGGATTCACGCATCTGAAGCAAAACTCCATAAAGATAGTCAAGTGTTCTCAACTCACTAGCAATTCGTTCCACATAAGTGGGTCTCTTAAAGAGATTAGCTAGTGGATGAGGATCCATATCACTAGATTTCCAGCAAGCGAAGATGCAAGCATATTGAAGGCACATGGCACACAAGCGAATAGAAAGCAAGCGAGAGAAAAGGGCGAACGAAAAAGGCAAAAGGCAAAAGAAAACGGCAAAGGAGAAAGGCAAATGAAAACAGCAAATGTGAAGTGGGGGAGAGGAACACGAGAGGCAACTGGCAACAAAAGTAAATGCAAGAGATGAGTTTGCGAGACCTACTTGGATAGATCTTGATCTCTCCTCCCCGGCAACGATGCCAGAAATACTTCTGATGTCACCTGTGCTACCCTTGCAACGGCGCCAAGAATAGTCGTGTCGACGGCACCAGGAATCCTTCAGCTGCGGCTACACCTTAAGGGACTTCCTAGGCAAGTATGCAAAGGATTTCCCCCGTGGCCTTGGAGCCTTGCGTTGGTGTTCCCTCAAAGCGGAAAGGGTGATGTAGCACAGCGGTGGTAAGTATTTCCCTCAGTTTGAGAACCAAGGTATCAATCCGGTGGAGGAGTATCACAAGATCCTGCACAAACACAAAAGCTTTCTCCCAACGCTATGAAGGGGTTGTCAATCCCTTATAGATTGTTTGCCAAGTGAGAACTAAAAGCGACAAAGTAACAAAGCAAAGTAAAAGCGTAGGTGTAAACGATGAATGTGAATAGACCCGGGGGCCGTAGTGTTTACTAGTCGCTTCTCTCATGAAAGCAAGTAGACGGTGGGTGAACAAATTACTGTCGAGCAATTGATAGAACCGTGCAAAGTCGTGACGATATCTATGCAATGATTATATCTATAGGCATCACGTCCAAAACAAGTAGACCGATACTTTCTGCATCTACTACTATTACTCCACACGTCGACCGCTATCCAGCATGCATCCAATGTATTAGATCCATAAGAACAGAGTAACGCCTTAAGCAAGATGACATGTTGTAGAGGGATAATCTCAAACCAATGATAAAAACCCCATCTTTTTACCCTTGATGGCAACTACTTGATGTGTGCCTTGCTGCCCCTACTGTCACTGGGAAAGGCCACCACATGGTAGAACCCAAAACCAAGCACTTCTCCCATTGCAAGAATCATAGATCTAGTTGGCCAAACAAAACCCAAGACTCGAAGAGACTTACAAGGATATCAAATCATGCATATAAGAAATCAACAAAGACTCAAATATATATCATAGATAATCTGATCACAAATCCACAATTCATCGGATCTCGACAAACACACTGCCAAAGAAGATTACATAGGATAGATCTGCATGAAGATCATGGAGAACTTTGTATTGAAGATCCAAGAGAGAGAAGAAGCCATCTAGCTACTAACTACGGACCCGTAGGTCTGAAGTGAACTACTCACGAGTCATTGGAGGGGCGATGATAATGATGAAGAAGCCCTCCAACTCCAAAGTCCCCTCCGGCAGGGTGCCGGGAAGGGTCTCCAGATGAGATCTCGCGGAAACGGAAGCTTGCGGCGGCGGAAAAGTATTTTCCAGCCTCCCCTTATTTTTTGCTGAATATTTGGGAATATATAGGCCAAGGATCTAGGTCAGGGGGCGGCCACGGAGGCCACAAGCCCTGACACCGCCGCCTCCCTCCTCCCTGGTGGTGGAGTGGGGGCTTGTGGGCTCCCTGGAGCCCACCTGGCTTGGCCCAAAAGCCCCTGATCTTCTTCCGTTCGGGAAAAAATCATTTCGGGGTTTTTATTTAGTTTGGACTCCGTTCCAAAATCAGATCTGAAAAGAGTCAAAAACACAGAAAAAACAGGAACTAGCACTTGGCACTGAATTAATAAGTTAGTCCCAAAAAAGATATAAAAGGTACATAAAACATCCAAAGAAGACAAGATAACAGTGTGAAACCATCAAAAATTATAGATACGTTTGAGACGTATCAGGCAGCAAATCAAACATCACCGTCCACAAAACCCTTTGTGTTATACTCGAGATTACATCTACGCATGAACCTAGCTCATGATGCCACTATTGGGAACGTCACATGGGAAACAAAAAATTTCCTACATGCACGAAGACCTATCATGGTGATGTCCATCTACGAGAGCAAATTTGGATCTATGTGCCCTTGTAGATCGCACCCCAGGAAGCATTAAGAAACGCGGTTGATGTAGTGGAACGTCCTCACGTCCCTCGATCCGCCCCGCGAATCATCCCACGAACTGTCCCGCGATCCGTCCCACGATCCGCTCCGATCTAGTGCCAAACGGACGGCACCTCCGCGTTCAGCACATGTACAGCTTGACGATGATCTCGGCCTTCTTGATCCAGCAAGCAAGATGGAGAAGTAGATGAGTTCTCCGGCAGTGTGACGGCGCTCTGGTGGTGGTGAAGGATATACTCCTGCAGGGCTTCGCCCGAGCTCCGCAGAAATATGATCTAGAGGTAAAACTATGGTGTCTAGATCTGAGTTGCACGTGGCAAAAGTTGTCTCAAATCATCCCTAAATCACCACTATATATAGGAGGGAGGGGGAGGAGTCTTGCCTTGAGGGGTGCGCCGGCCAAGGAGGAGGAGGAGTCCTGCTCCAATCCTAGTCCAACTAGGATTGGAAAGTGGAGTCCTTCTCTTCCTTCCCACCTTTGTTTTTTTCTTTTCTTTGGTTTTTCTTTTCCTGGCGCATAGGCCCTCTTGGGCTGTCCCACCAGCCCACGAAGGGCTGGTGTGCCACCCATAGGTCCTTTGGGCTTCCCCCGGGAGGGTTGCCCCCTCCCGGTGAACTTCCAGAACCCATTCGTCACTCCCGGTACATTCCTGGTAATGCCTGAAAACTTTCCGGTAACCAAATGAAGTCATCCTATATATCAATATTCGTCTTAGGACCATTCTGGAAACCCTCGTGACGTGTGCGATCTCATCCGGGACTCCGAACAACATTCGGTAACCACACATATAACTCAACTATACTAAAACATCGCCGAACCTTAAGTGTGCAGACCCTGCGGGTTCGAGCACTATGTAGACATGCCCCGAGGTACTCCTCGGTCAATATCCAATAGCGGGACCTGGATGCCCATATTGGATCCTACATATTCTTCGAAGATCTTATCGGTTGAACCTCAGTGTCAAGGATTCATATAATCCCGTATGGCATTCCCTTTGTCCTTCAGTATGTTACTTGTCCGAGATTCAATCGTCGGTTTCCGCATACCTATTTCAATCGCATTACCGGCAAGTCTCTTTACTCTTTCCGTAATACAGGATCCCGTGACTTACACTTAGTCACATTGCCTGCAAGGCTTGTGTGTGATGTTGTATTACTGAGTGGGCCCCGAGATACCTGTCCGTCACACGGAGTGACAAATCCTAGTCTTGATCCATACTAACTCAACGGACACCTTCGGAGATACCTGTAGAGCACCTTTATAGTCACACATTTACGTTGTGACGTTTGATGCACACCAGGTATTCCTCCGGTGCCAGTGAGTTATATGATCTCATGGTCATAGGAACAAATACTTGACATGCAGAAAACTATAGCAATAAAACGACACGATCAATATGCTATGTTCATAGTTTGGGTCTAGTCCATCACATGATTCTCCTAATGATGTGATCCAGTTATCAAGCAACAACACTGTGCATATAGTCAGAAAACCTTGACTATCATTGATCAACTGGCTAGCCAACTAGAGGCTTGCTAGGGACATTGTTTTGTCTATGTATCCAGACATGTATCTATATATGTTTTCATTCAATACAATTATAGCATGGATAATAAACGATTATCTTTAAACAGGAAATATAATAATAACTATTTATCATTGCCTCTAGGGCATATTTCCAACAAATACATGGCCTTCGGAGCCCTCGCGACGGCCTTGCCGCGACCTGCATTGGCGGAGCAATCGCTAAGTGATCACTCCTCGCCGATCTTGGCAGCTAGTCGTCAAGGCGGCAACTACGTTTGGTGTCCCTCTTCATGGTGGTCATGGAGCGGTCAAGCGCCCATGCCGCCACGAGGTCCGGGTCATTCGGACCCATTTCGGCGCCACGTCCATCTTGGTGAACGTGCAGCAGTGACCGGCAATACGCCGCTCGTACCTCGCTTGTTGTCGTGTTGCGCGCTCTATCTCGGATACCACGGCCCGAGATTCGGGGCAGCATGGTAGCCTCCCGTCTCCCAGGTACTGGAGTATGCGGCCACGCACCTTGGCAATCGCGAGCGACACCTCCTGGGGGCAGTGACATCGAGATGGCTATGAAGGCCCATAGATCCACACGTAGCGGTTGTGTTGTGGTGATGGCAGCTCGGGCTTCACACGGCGAAGGAGCTCGGGCGTCACGGTCTCCTGCTTCATGTGGCCGCCGATGTAGAGGCCACGGTTGCGCGGCGAAAAAGTTTTCAGAATCGCGACTCAAGTCTTAGTATCTTAAGACCTTGGAATCCAAACTATCCCCTCCGATTCTATGATTTTGCTCATAGAATCTAATTAAGTTTCTACGATCCTGGTAGTTATGATTCTATGACTCACGATCCTACCAACGGAGCCCCGATCTGATTCAGAAACGTGATTCTGGTAACTTTGCGCGGCGGGGGCGGGGGCTCGTCCTTGACCTGCCGGAGCGGGGATGTCGGATCATTCTTGACGCGGACCCGTGGCGGGGATGGTGGCTCATCCTTCACACATGCCACTAATGGTGCCGCCGGACCCATCTGACAGACGAATTCTTCGTCTGTCAAAGCCGCCTCTGGTAGCACATGAGGCCGCTACTGCGGCTGCACCTCCTTGCCGAACTAGCCCGTCGTCATGGATGGCGATGGTCTCGGTGACCGAAGGCGACAGCGCCATGATCTGCCAGACGACGGGCTCCCACCGAGGCCGTCTACTAGCGCAGAGAATCACGACTTCGGCATCGCCGCTGGCTTGGCTCAGAAAGGATGTAGCGAAGGAAAGACATGGGAGGGGTAGGAAGAAAATCCGATGATCTGGACTGCTCCAAAGCGCAACCTAAATAGCCGCGGCCAGGCCAGTCGATGGGGCGGTCACCCCGCTTCAGTGTGGCGCAGCTACGGGAGTTGGTTCCTCGGGACGCGACGTCTGCATTGAAGCGGCGAGGCCCGAGAGGTCGCATCTGTCTGTGCCGCCTTTCCCTCCGGTCAAATCACGGTTTCAATGACGGCTACTGCATGATCTATGTCGGCATGAATGTGATGCGGCAAGCGACGCGTGGGATGGAATGTGTGGGAAGGGCGGGTGGGTTTTTTTGGTGGGTCGGGACGGTCAGAATCGTGCAAAATAGCGTCCCCAAGTCCCGCAAAGCTCCCCAGCGTTTTTCTCCGGTTAACGGGAGAAATCGTGTGAAGACCGCCCCGCGGGCCGATACGTGACCGCGTTGGATAGTTTTCGCGGTCCACATCGCGCGGTCCGATTCATTGCGGGAGGTTTGTGGGTTCTCCTTGGAGATGCCTTAATATCCCTAGTATGTCTAGGGATGAACTTACTTTCCCTTGAATAATACACATCTTTTACCACAGAAAAGAAAAAAGGAAGTGAGTTGGTAGAGACGCGCCGACCTTGAGCACATCGGAACTCGAAAGGCACTAATGTGTCGACCATGCATGATAAATGACAAGCCATATACTAACATCATCACCATCACATCATAGTTTAAAAAATCGAACTGGTAATTGAACTAGTAAGCCTATTGGTTCAGGTTTTTATCGGTCGATGTTCACTCGTTCAATTGTCGGTTTTTAAGTAATAAAATAGTATATTTTACCATTAAATAAACCAAGCAATAGATAAAACTATTATAATCACATGACATAGTAACCAGTAACTACATGTTAACATTCAATTCGTATATTCCTTCCATCTTAAAACAAGTGCATCAAGTTTAGTACAATTTAGTACTAAAGTTAGTACAAAGTTGAGACAGTTATTTTGGAACAGAGGGAGTACTTGATAAACAAATGTGTTGTTAATACCGCACAGAACCAGAGTGGCGAGGGGGAGGCAGTGTCGCTGTGCCACGATGCCTATCAAGGGTGGCTGTGGAGGGGCCGGTGGCAGCCAATGGGTTTGTCTCTATGGACAAAAGCATGAGATAAAACTCCCAATCGTTTGAAACCCTACCAAAAGAGGATGTGCTATTCGTCACAAAAAGAGGATGGCAATGCGAGACCAAGTGGAATGATGAGGGATTTCTGTGAATGCCTTATGGATTGTGGACTAGAGGATTTAGGCTACATTGGTGACCCTTTTACTTGGAGAAGAGATGAGATTTAGGAGCTCCTTGATAGAGCAGTTTGTAATATTAGATGGGCACACAAATTCCCTCGAGAATTGTGATTAATGAAGAACATCTTCATTTTGACCATCGCCTACTAGTCCTGGATATGGATTTTTTGGATGAAGGTATGTATCTTCAAGCGACCTGACAGGCGTTTAAAATGTTTTGAAGCTAGGTGGTTAAAGGAAGAGACACTCACAGAAATTGTAAAAGCCTCATGGGAGAGAGCAAAGCTAGCGGGAATTGGCTCTTCTCTTGCTGATCGAACAAGAGTTGTGCATGATGACTTACATTCCTGGGATAGGGAAATTCTCAAAAGCCTGAAACGTAGAATTAACAAATTAAAGAAGGAGTTTGAAAAACTGAAGCGTGGCCCCGTGAATACAGAATCTCGTGGTCATCAAGTGGAAGTTATTGTTTTAATTGAAAACCTATGGGATCAAGAGGAAATCCTTTGGCTACAAAGAGGTCTTGCTAACTGGTTGGTGCACGGGGACCGCAATACGTCTTTCTTCCATAATGCAGCGATGACACGAAAAAAATGAAATAACATTAAGAAGCTACTAGATGACTCTAGGATTTGGATAAAAGAAAAGGAGTTGAAGGACCATATTACTGATTACTTTTGTAAGCTTTTCGCTTCGGAAGTGCAGGAACCGAATAAACAAGTGCTATCCCTTGTCAAGAAGAGAGTGTCGGCTAAAATGAACAATGCTCTTACTGCCCCTTACACCGCTGAAGATGTTCGTAAGGCACTTTTCGATATTGGGGACT
Source organism: Hordeum vulgare subsp. vulgare (assembly GCF_904849725.1). NCBI lineage: Eukaryota > Viridiplantae > Streptophyta > Magnoliopsida > Poales > Poaceae > Hordeum > Hordeum vulgare. Next base: position 242,629,019 of record NC_058520.1, on the reverse strand, counting down.
TAAAAGCTCCAGGTCCAGATGGACTCCATGCCATTTTTTATAAAAGTTTTTGGCCCATGCTTGGGGATGACTTAATTCAGGAGGTTTTGCAAGCAATAAACACATGCTCTATCCCATCGGGGTGGAATGACACGGTAATTGTAATGATCCCAAAGGTTAACTCACCGGAGAAGGTAACACGGTTTAGGCCTATCAGCTTATGCAATGTGGTGTATAAAATTATTACAAAAATGACGGCATCTCGTTTGAAGGTTCTCCTACCTGGAATTATTGGTCCAACTCAAAGTGCTTTTGTGCCTAGTAGATCGATTACGGAGAACATTTTAGTAGCCTATGAGTGTTTTCACACAATCAAAATTAAAAAAGAAGGTAGAGAGGGCTTGTGTGCTATAAAACTCGATATGCACAAAGCTTATGAAAGAGTGGAGTGGCCTTCTTGAAGGGGATTATGTTGAGATTGGGCTTTCGTCAGGATTGGGTGAATTTTATTATGGAATGTGTCTCAACTATTGAGTACAGAGTTAGGATTAACGCGGAGGAAAGTGAGAGTTTTAAGCCTTCAAAGGGACTGAGGCAAGGAAACCCGTTATCACCATACATGTTCTTGATGTGTACACAGAGGTTGAATGCTTTACCGACAAATGCAGAGGAAAATGAAAATATTACAGGAGTAAAGGTTTGCAGAGATGCCCCACCCATCACAAACCTCCTTTTCGCGGATGACTCATTAATTCCTATGAAAGCCAACCAACAGAGTGCGGATGTTCTAAAATTAGTGCTAGATTTATATTGTGAGGCATCGGGTCAATTGGTAAGCGTTGAAAAGTCTAGCATTTTCTTTAGCCCTAACACGAAGGTGGAGCTTAGAAAACAAATGTGTACAAAACTAGATATTATGACTGAGGCTCTCAATGATAAGTACTTGGGGCTGCCAGCAAATGTGGGGTTAGATAAAACTAATTGTTTTCAATTTTTGATTGAACGTATTGTGAAGAGAATTAGTGGGTGGAAAGAAAAATTACTATCTACGGGGGGAAGGAGATCCTACTTAAGCCTGTTGTCCAAGCCATACCCACCTATGCAATGTCGGTCTTTAAAAATCCTAAAACAATTTGTAAAGGAATCATTGACGCAATGGTGCATTTCTGGTGGGGAGACGAGGAGAACTAAAGGAGGATGCATTGGATGGCCTGGTGGAAGATGTGCGTTCCTAAAAATAAAGGAGGGATGGGGTTTCGCGATATTCATTCCTTTAACCTGGCACTACTTGCTAAACAGGCGTGGCGCCTCCTTGATAAGTCGGATTTCCTTATGCGCCACTATTCTGAGGGCTAAGTACTATCCTAATGGCGATTTGTTGAACATCAAGCTAAAGAAAGGCTCTTCCTTTACGTGGCAAAGTATTATGATAGGCATAAATACTCTAAATCGTGGCCATATATGGTGAGTGGGGAATGGACAAAATATCAACATTTGGGAAGACGCCTGGATACCAAATTGTGCAACAAGGAAAATTGTGACGCCTAAGGGGAGACAACTGTTATCCAAAGTGAGTGATCTTATTAATCCTATCTCCAATGGCTGGGATCAAGACCTGATCATTCAATTTATGTGGCCAATTGATGTACAAAGAATCCTTTCAATTCCACTCTCGCAACATGAAATGCCAGATTTCATTGCTTGAAGTTACACAAAAAAGGGTATATTCTCGATTCAGTTTGCTTACTGTGTGGAGTGGGCTCACCAATATGGGAGTAAGGTAAGACATTCTAATGGGATGGGTCGAACTATAGTTAATCCTATTTGGAGTCAGATTTAAAAGTTAGCTCGCCCGGCAAAAGTAAAAAAATTACATGGCGCACTCTACACGGCACGCTTCCATGTTGGGTTACTCTCGCAAATAGACATATGAAGATCTCACCCATTTGTCCTACCTGCTCAGAAGGGTAAGAAGATACAAAGCACATGTTGTTTATGTGCAGAAAAGCAAAGGAGGTTTGGAGAAGGCTCGGGTTGGCGGATATTATTGAAAAAGCTTGCAGGGTGGACCGTGCGGGAGAGGCAGTTATGGAATACTTACTTCGTCTACCAGACCAAGAATTGAGGATTTTGGTCCATCACAATGTCCGGGGAATGATTGCAATCTCGGCATGATATTTATGATGGGAAAGACGAAAGTTGGTGCATAAAGAGGTAACTCAAAATGTTCATCAGATCTCAATGGGGATCCTAGACCTTACATCAAATTTCGCTACTGCCTTGTCCCCAAAGGCTGACATAAAAAAATGGGGGTTAGCCGAGGGGTTTTGTAAAACTGAATGTTGACGCCTCCTTTGACCATGACCTAGCGGTTCCATGGGAGCGGTTCTGAGAGATAACAAAGGCAGGTTCATCAGAGGAGGGAATGGGAAAACTGATTTCTGCACGGACGTACTGACAACAGAAGCTTCAGCACTAAAATTTGTTATAACTTTGACACAAAGGGCGGGATGTAATCATCTTATTATTAACTCGGATAATATGGAGGTAATTGAGACCATGCAGGACGGAGGATAATCAGCAGGAGCGGCAGCGGCAATCTTCGATGACTGTTTTCCATGGAACTTCTAAAAAGACTTATATTTAGGAACGGAGGGAGTATCATTTTTTGCAACAACCATTCAGTAAAAAAGTTGCATACACGTTCATCAGAGTTGCAACCCAAGTTCATCGGATTGTTTTTGTTACAACCCACATTTTTGTTTTGCTACTACGCACCATCAGCGTTGTTTTTTTGCTACGACCACATTAATATTTTTTATTACAACCATATTTTTGCTGCATCCGTGATCAAATTTGCTACGTCGCTGTTTATTTTTGCTTCAATCAATGATTTTCGTTAATTTTGTTGCATGAATAGATCTGACGGTCCAACCAGATTCGATCTGGCGGATCAGGCGGCTGGCCGAAAGTTTCGACCGACGCGCCGACGGAGAACACTGCCCTTTTAAAAAGGAAACAAACTAAGTTCAGGAGAAAATGTCAACACAGCTTGACCAGGAATTCTATAGCAGTTTTGCTGTCAAGTCCACACCCTGTTATTTCATATATATACTACCTCTGTTTTACAAAATATATAAACTTTCCCAATAACAAATGCTCCCTGCGTAACATAATATTTCATCTTATATTATGTTACTGAGGAAAAAAATATATCCAATGTTGATTATAATGGCAATGATTTGGTATTGTGGATGTTAACAATTTTTTGTATAAACTTCAGCAAAATTTACAAAGGTTGACTTGAGACCAAGCTAATATACAAAGTAAAAAAAAACAAGGGGGTACTACACCCCGTCTGGAAATATAACATGTTTTCAGACATTTGTTTGACCAACAATATGCATACAGTACAGCAAATAAAAAAGGCCAGCACTCTGCTAGGCGCGCCGGCCCAACTGTTGGGCCGATCGACCTGCAGCCGTTAGATTTGCCTCTCCCGAGCCGTCGGATCCTGTCGTCCCCAACCTCCAGAACGCGCACGGGAAAAGGAAGAGGTCCGCCTCGCACGCGCCGAGGCCCCAGCACGCGCCGACCGCCTCGCATCGCCTCCTCACCGATGGTCGCCCTCACCGCCGGTCGCTGCCTCGGCCGCTCGTCGAAGCACCATGGATGCAGCTCCGCGACTCAGCTCGTCCAGACCGCTCACTGCCCCGGCTGCCCCGTGCTCCGGGACTCAGCTCGCCCACCGTTCGCTACCTCGCCGCTCGCCGGCATACTCGCCGCTGCTCATGCCCGTCGGTCTTCACCTCGTCGGTCGCACCTCATCCCCCTGTGTTGCAAACGCTGGAAAAAAAGTTTCAACTGTGTATAGAAAAGCTTCAACCGTTAAGAAAAAAAGCTTCAACCAAAAACGAGGGAAAATTGCAAACGTTGACAGAAAAAGCTTCAACCGTATATGAAAAAAGTTTCAAATGCCGCTCCGACTGCAGTATCTCGCGTGGTCACTCGTCAAAAAGTTTCAACCGTGTATAGAAAAGCTTGAACCATTAAAAAAAAACTTCAACCAAATACTTCAACGAGGAAAAAGTTGCAAACGTTGATAGAAAAAGCTTCAACCGTATATGAAAAAAGTTTCAGCCATCGCCCCGGCTGCAGCATCTCACGTGATCACCTTCGGTCACCTCCATCAGACGCAGCAGCTGCCGGTGAAGAAGCCACGGCGCTCGCCGACAGCAACTGAGGTTGGAGGGGAAGGGGGAGAGGAGGGAAGAAGGAGAGGGAGGAAGGGAGGAAGACCCGGTGCCACGCAAGATCTAAGAGATCGTCGAACGCCAGCCACGCGACCGGCCGAACGTTTCGGCCGGCGCGCTGGCGAAAAAGTTTCCCAATAAAAAAATGTGTACGTTGCTTCTATTAAATACAAAAAAAACTGTACCAAACTTTAAACTAATTATCCATCACATGTAAAGCTGGACAAACGTGCGCACCTTACATTTTTGGATGAAAGGTGGCTGTTAAGCCCCGTACTAACAGAGCACACGCTCAACAAGTGGATGAGAGGAATAATTCCAACAAGTGGATGAGAGGAATAATTCCAATCTCACCATAATCACAAGTCACAAATATATTATCCAGTACATAATGGTACAAATACAAACATACCGTATCAATCACAGCACTCAAATTCAAGGCAACCAAATGGTAATATACAGTCAGTAGATTAGCCTGGCATTGTACAACATGATGTCAAAAGTACCCAGCAGTCAATAAATCCGATTAGCGACAAAAGTTATAAATGTGCATCTAATGGGATGGTTCTCTGCAAATTAGGATTTTAAAAATTACTTGGCAACCATTAGATACCAAATTTACAACGGTTAACGGTACGACAAGGACCCGGCCCTAATGCACTCAACTTCACTATATGGCTAAGCTACCTGAACACAACATCTCTTTGGATTACAGTATGTGCAAGTTTCTCTGAATCAAGTCGTTGCATGACTGCCATCACCATCAACCCCCAAACTGCAAAAATGCATTGCAGTCAAATCACACGGACGGACTTGTTATTCCTTCGGTCGAGCAAGCCAGAGAGAACTTAGGGCACGAAGCCGTGATGAGTAATCACTTATAACAAGAAGTGCACGGGCAGACTGCCTTGTCGTCAAGATCCTTTGCATCTGCTGAAGAGTCTGCTGCCGCAGGTTGTCAGCCTTGATGGTATTAAAACAAGAAAGGATGTCATAAACACACAAGTCATAAGGGCATATAGTTAAACAAGATTTTGCAGATGATTTTGAATTGAGAAAAGTCTATTTTTCGTCCCTCAACTCTTTGCAAAGTGCAGACTTCGTCCCTCGACTCTCAAACCAGACATCTTGCACGCTTAACTCTTCAAACCGGACACCTTTGGTCCCTCTCCAAAACTGAAAGCGGTTTGTTTCATAACATGGCGCGGTTTTGACCGGGTTCTGTCCACGTGGTAATATATCTATTTCCTTCCATCTACCTCCAATGTGGACATTTAGTCGAGCATTTGGTGTCCGTCGTATGCCGCAGCCACTCCGTCCCAGCCGCAGCCAGTGCAGTTCCCCGCAGCAGAGTACGCACCACCTCGCGGCAGACATATCGGCCCTGGTCTATGACTGCACCGTGCACGGGGCACGGGACACCGCAGCAGCTCGGGGCATGGGGCGCTCCTCTGAACCAAAGAGACGATGGTCAACGCCACCGCCATTCCTACCCCGGTGTGAGGCCTCGCCTGGAAGGAAGCGAGGACCACACTTGGGAAGGGGAAGCCGCCCTCTGCATGCTGAGCCGCCTCAGCCACCATCTCCATCCACAACGGGGTCTGTAGCATGGTCGCCTCACGCTACCATGGACAGGAGCTGGATAGTATGGTGGCGACAGAAGAGGACGGGGTGCTAGCTGCTACTGGTGCTCGGAGAGACGGACACCTTTTTTTTATCGTTGTGCGGTAAAGCGTGGCTGTGCGCAAGACTGAAGGGGTGGAGCAGCGGATGTCGGCGGCTGGCCCCCCTGGAGGCCCTAGCCAGTGGCGCACGATCCATCGGTCGGCAAGGGCGGCCGTGGCACCGCAGGTGACGCGGAGGCACGCGGGCCACCAGCGAAGCGTCGAGGCTGGCTCGCTCGAGGAGCGGTCATGTCCGGCTGCACAGGAGTCGACCAGGCGCACAAGGTAACGGTGGCTGAGGCTACCGAGGACCACCAGCTCGGCACTGAACTCGCGATTGCCAGCACCGGTGGCATGGTCCAGGGAGAGGCGCTTTACGGCTTGTGCGTGTCCAACCCATGTGACGCGTACCGCACCACCATTGAGCATTGGCAACACAGACGAAGCCGGCGAACCAAGGCGCCTCCGCCACAGCTACCATCGTCGATGTGACGAGAAGCCAAGGCCCGGACCCAGTGGCTGTCGTTCATGACCAGCCAAGACGTGTAGGTCCGGCCAGTGGTGCTGGTGGCATGCTCCGAGCTGATGTTGCCTAGTCGGATGACGAGGTGGTGCCTGTGGCGGAAATGCATGTGTGTGACTTGCTTGATCAAATGCGCAATAGAGACATGAGAGGAAGGTTGTGTTTGGTTAAGCTTTTTTATCCAACTTCTGCTTTGAAGAAGCTATTAGCTAACCAAAGGGGTAATTTTGACAGCGAGCTTCTCAACCAACCGTTTTCAGCTGTCCCCTAGGAGTTGGATAATATTTACCACCTTTGCCACTCCCAAGTGAATGTAACGCTTTAATCTGTTCCTCTCAGCAGCCTCGCAGAAACGAAGGGAGCCCCCTCACCTGATTCAGGTATTGAGCGAGGGCGCGACGCTACCTGCTGCACTCATCAATTTTTCCGGCTCCAACAGATCGTACTACTATTAATCTCTCTCGATCCTCATCTTGTATCATTGTTGAATGGAATCGATTGATACATCAGAGTTTTGTTGTTTTGATTGTGTGATTTGTGACACTATGATTCTATGAAAACTTCAAAACTTCCTATTCCGTACATGTCCTAGAAATTATCACGATCATGATGCAAATTATTTTGTACTAGTTCCTATCTTTGATGCAAAAAAAAATGTTGAAATTAGATCGCAATTCAGCAGCTATAAAGACAAATACTTCTTCTGCCGTACGTCGTCGCGGTTTTGCAGAAAAGTCCCCATCTTTTCAAGTAATTAACCTACAGTCCTTTTTAAGTCGGGTCGAACCGGGTTTTTCACATTTTGCGCACAACCCCCTATATTTTATCCTAACTAACCCGCAGTCCCTCTTTAAGTGACAATGAACGTTTTTTTCAGTTTTACACAAAACCCCCTAATATATGTGTTAATCATCCCGCATCTATTAAGAATTAATATATATTTTCAAATAAACATATCTCTTAAACCGTAACTCCAATTTTAACATGTTATATATGAAATTTGATTAGAAAAATGACTAGAATTTGAATATGGTGTTATTTTACAGGTTTATTTTTTAAAATGCAATTTAGGGTGCAACGTTAATCGATGGTACACGATTCGTCTTTATTTTGTACCGGCGTTGGTTGGCAAGGAGCGAGCGAAGGAAAAAAATATAGTCCTTGGACATGCTATACTTGCATGAGGTTCTCTCTTTGTACATGTTGCGTGATCTAGGACCCTACGTACATACCTTTTTTTGGTGAAATCCATGTGCATACTTACCATCGGACTACACTATCTTTTTATAGTGAACATATAAGCAATTTTGTGAATGTAGATACATTTATAAATTCATGAACATTATAAGTACATGATGGTTTATTTTAAAAATATCCAAACTATTTGTGTGATAGTCATGAACGTTAATATTGAACCGATAAGAACGATCTTAATTTGTGTTCCATCCGGTGTATGTGAAAGTGATACATATAGGCTTTCTTAAATAAACTTAATTTATAAGTCGGACTCGTTAGTGTCGAACGGCCCACCCAGATGTTGTGTGAGTGATCGTAAATGCACGCCATCAATATGATGAGTCAGAATCAAAATTGAATGAAAATTAAAATAATGGCTTAGATAAAAATCGTAAGTGCACGCCATCAATATGATGAGTCAGAATCAAAATTGAATCAAAATTAAAATAATAGCTTAAATAAAATAAAATGTTTACTCCCCGTTGCAACGGGCATGTTTCCTAGTTTAAACTAATACAAATATAATTATACTTTTGTGTGGCCGAAGCAGAACCTTGTTCTATAAGATAATTTTTTGCACCGGATTTTTTTTGTCTACTTGACTTGCCCCCCACCCCCCTATATCTAAATCCTGGCTCCGCCCCTGCACCCCCTAGTCGCACTCCCGGACGACCAAGCAACCGCCAGCCGCCAGCTACTGCAAACGGACTCTCCCTCCAACCCCCGCTGCCGCCCGAAGCAGCGCACCACTGCCAGCCCAGGTACACTCTCGTCCCTCCACCACTCCCCTCCCTCCCTCCTTCCTCCCTCTTCCCTCTTTTATCCCCGTTCGCCGCGGCCCTAGTCTAACCGACCGGCCGGCGCCGGCGTCCCTCCTTTCTCCTCCCCCATACTCCCTCCTCCCTCCACCATTCCGCGTCGTCGGCCCTCCTTTCTCCTCCCCCCTCCACCCTTCCGCGCCACCGTCCCTCCTTTCTTCTCCCCCCTACTCCCTACTCCTTCCACCCTTCCACGTCGCCAGCCCTCCTTTCTCCTCCCCCCTACTCCCTCCTCCCTCCACCCTTCTCCTACCACTTCCTGAATCAGCCGGATCTGGGCCAACCCTTCACTTGCTCGCTGCAGGCCATTCCTCCGACGCCAATGGCCACATCTGACTGACCTTCTCCTTCATCCTCACTCCTTTTGCATCCCTCCTTCCCTCCCTTGTTATGTAAATTATTTTTGCCTATCTTGTGCATGCACGGTTGTTCAAAACAAAATGATGGGAGTTGTATTGGATGAGTAATTGTTTTACCCTGGATATTTTGAGAGAACGTGCAATGCACGTTGATATCAGACAGAAAATTTATTGCATGTTAGTATCAAGTAGGATATCAATTACGGGTTAATTACATGGATAGTCTATATTTGGTATGTTATTAATCACACATTAAACATGTTGAGCACTCGCCAATGGAGAGCAATATAGGTCGTTAGATCATGAAGATAACAGTGGCTCAGGCTACCGAGCACCTCCCACTCAGCACTGGATTCACGATTGTCGGCAGAGAGGCGCTTCACAGCTTGTGCACATCCTCCGCGTGAACTTTCTGTGTTCACCCACCGTGCCACCATCGAGCATCGGCGACGACAGGGAGAGAGTCGGCGAACCCAGGCGCCTCCGCCACAGCTACGCCGACGACGTCGACAAGAGGCCGAGCCCCGGACCCGGTGGCCTTCATTGACGACCAACCAAGACGTGTAGGTCTGGCCAGTAGTGCTGGTGGCGTGCTCCTAGCTGATGTGGCCTAGTTGGACGACCAGCTAATGTTGGTAGCAGAAGTCATGTGTGTGAGTTGCTTGATCAAATGCCCACTAGAGAGATGGGAGGAAGAAGATATAGTAAGAGTAGAAGAGAAATTTTGCCACGTGAGCGAAGACCGGTCACAGACGGGCCGAGTCAGCAGCGATACCTGGTCGGCTGAGACAAGGGACTAAACTTTTCCGGTTTGAAGAGTTAATGGTCAGTGTACGATTTTGAAGTTGAGGGACCAAATCTAGACTTACGCAAGAGTTGTGGGACTAAAAATAGACTTTTCTCTTTTGAATTATATAGCCTACAGAGGTATATACTCCTGCCCAGCTCCTACAGTATCATATCATAATACTCTCTACTAACCATATATTCAGAGTAAAGTAAATACCTGGCGAAGGAAATTCTCAAGAGTTCCAAGCTTTCCCATGGCCATGGCCATTTGACCCATGTAGTTTGCCACATTTCCTGTTGATCCAGATCCAGAAGAGCCGATAGACCCAGCCAATGTTTCTGCCAAAGACTGTTGAAGGGCCTCCATTCCTTGTGAAAGAGCATCCTCAGCTTGTTGTGATGATTGCTGAAGGTTGCATATCCCTGACAGCTGCTGCTCAGTTAGAGGTTCAAGCTGGGTTGAAAGAAGCTGCAGTTTCTTTGACTATTAGTAACCCGTCAATAAATACATAAGCATTTCAAACAAATAAAGGAGACAAAGTATCAAAGAGAATGCAAAACAAGACACGTGATGTTGCGTTCTCGAAATCTGCAATTCTCCTACATCCCCATATAGTATTATTTAGTGTAACCTGGTAATATATACTCCCTCCATTCCTTTATGTAAGGTGTATTATTTCCGGCACGGTGACCAAGGCGCATAATTATACACATGTTAAGACGAAATTAACCTTGGCCAAATCATTGATTAGAGGCAATAAAATCATTTAGGCTAGGAAAGTAAGAGATACACACAATCATGAGAGAGATTCTTTCCTTTTTCTCTTTATAATAAGAGATACATGCAATCAGGGGAGAGATACTTTCCTTTTTTTGAAGGGCTAATGATGGAATTACAAAGAGTTGGAAGAAATGCACCTTACATTGTGGAATTTTATCAAAAAATAAATACACCTTATATAAAGGAACGGAGGGAGTAGCACAGAGGAAGATGCACAGATACTCCCTCTATTCTCAAATAAATGTCGTTTTAGAGTTGGGCACATGAATTAAGAGTGAGTAAGATGTCTATATTGCCCTCCGTTTATTTTCATGTCCATTGCTTTCTTCTCACCGAGGCATTAAAATGCCCTATTTTTCCTCCTCAAAGCAAGGCATGCAAGCATGACTCAATTAGTTCCCATTTTTATGGCATTGATGAAGGGTAAGGGTGTGTACAATAGACCTATACAAGCTGTATGTAACAGGCGAGGCGCCACATAAGAATTTTGATGATGTGGCAGAAAGAGAAAAAGGAGAAAGAGTGTCACAGCCTGTAGAGTTTTTACAGACAAGACGAGTTTTTTCTATTGTCTGAATGGTCTTTGTAACTTTTAATCAAAATTACCTATGAGTAGAAAGACTACTAACAGGCAGATCATTGTACAGGCTATCTAATAGCATGGTCTGTATGTGACATGGAGGGATATTATGAACAGTACCTGTCTGTACTATTGTACATGCCCTAATAGAAACACAATGACTCAAGTTGTAATGGAAGTGCACAAGGACAAGTATTTGAGAGAAGTTGGATAGCCTAAAAGGTCATCTGTTTTGAAACAGAGGATTTGTACTGACAATTTTTTCAGACTATATTCTAGAGCAACATTGGTCATGCTAGATGGGTTTGATATTCCAAAGGACTACAAGTAAAGCACAAGGCTGCATTACACACCTTTAAAAGCTCAGAAGGTCGGAAACCTCCAAGCCATAGGAAACACCTCTCAGCTGGTGTCTTCCACATGCCTGATAACACATGAAAGACATCTGCTTTGGCCGCATTTCCTTTTTGCTTAAAAATCTCATCATAGTGTGACATGATCTTCTCAACAACACTGCGCAGCTCAGTATCGCCTGCATGAGCATTAACTGCAGCTCTCAGCTCATTAACTTGTCGATTGTGTTCTTCCAACCACCGTGCGTACTCCGTGTCAAAAGCCAATGCCCCTGTAACAAAAGGTAGCATAGTCATATCTTATTATACAAAAAGAAGAGAATGTGGCATGTATTTGTTGGACACGTCCATGGTGAAGATTAAGAAAATAGTTCATGTGGCATATAAAGATTACATATTAATCACTGTAGAGATCTGATATTACCATTTCCACTCATGGAATGGGACTGGTCTGCTGAACTAGATATAAAAATGCCCTGTGAAGGAAATTTCAGTAAGCAAACTTCAAATGAAGTCTTGTAACCAGAACTCAAGACAGTGACAAGCAATAAAAGCAAACTTGTTGACGAGCTCGTTGCAACTCCTGCTCTAGCTGGGTAAGCTTTAGCCTGCTATTCTCCAATTGTTGAACATATGCCTACAAAAGAGAGCAACATTACAAAAACAAATATACAATACACAGGCCACGGTCAATCTATAGTAGAACTGTGAAAATAATGACTTTTTATGAGGACCATGCCCCGCTCCCCGCTCGCTCCCTAGCCTAGCCTAGCCCACCAGCCTCGCCGCCGTCGAATCCCCGCCGGTAGCCCTCCTCCTCCCCCTCCCTCCGGTCATGGCCTCCGCCGACACCCGCTCCGACGACTCCAGCCCCGACGGTCGCATCCGCTGGAGCGGCTCTGCGGGCGAATCCTCTGACTCGCGCTCCTACCGCGAGGTCCTCAGCACCCCGCCGGCTCCGCACGGCCCCCCGTCGCCGGCCGCGCCGCGCCAGGCCCCTGCTTCCTCGGCCCTGGTGCCGCTCCGCTCGACCGCGCCGGCCGCCCGCGTGGGACCGCGCTCGGAAGTTCACCGTGCGTCTGGAGGCCCTGTACTCGACGCCGATGGATTCCAGCAGCCGCGGAGGAGGAACCGTCACCCGCGCGTGCGTCGCGCGGCCACCCCTCCTTCCCAGCGCCGCCGCCGCAGCCCGTCGCCCGAGGAAGTCGCCGGCCTGTGCTTCAGGTGCCTGGAAGGCGGACACCGGGTGCGTGCCTGCACCAACCCCGTGCGCTGCCGCCGCTGTCTCATCTCCGGCCATGAGTCCAACTGCTGCGAGACACGGCTGCCCGGCGACCACCGTGCGCAGCCTCAGGCGGTTCACCAGCAGGTGCCCAACTCCCCGCCGCGCAACCCTCCTCCTCGACTCCCCCACGACGCCGCGCAGCCTCGTAACGCAGCACCGCCCCAGCCGCCCGCCCCCGCGCCAGCGCGTATCACCATCGCTCGTTCCATCGAGATGGAGGAAGCGGAGGAGGTGCTCGCGCGTGGCATGGTGGCCACCATCACCGGCACCAGGCCCTCCGTCTCTCCAGCCGACGTGGAGGCTTCCCTGCATGCTATGTTCGAACTGCAGCACGACAACTTCACCGTTCACAAGCACACCCCGGAGGACTTCCTCATCATCTTCTCCTCGCGGCTGATCATGGACCGGATGGCCGGCGACCACCTCATCAACGCCGCCCGCTTCTCCCTGCTGCTCCGCCCCTGGTGCAAACTCGCCCACGCCACTGCTGGGAGCTTTGCATACTCCGTGCAGCTCGAGCTCCGCGGCATCCCGGCGCAGGCGTGGCACCTGTCCACGGCCGAGCACATCCTCGGGACTGGTTGTTGGGTTGAGCGGCTGCACCCAGGCACGCGCTCCCGTGCGGACCTTGCCGTATTCCGGCTCACCGGGCGCGTGCGAGACCTGGCCTCCATTCGCAGGGATGCCATCCTGGAGATTGTCGAGCACATCCCCGCCGTCCGGCCTGACCTGCCTCCGGCCGTCCGCACCCTGGAGTATCCTATCTCCATCCGGCTGGTGCGATCCGCCGCCCTTCCCAGGGTGGTTGAGGATGCTACCAATGGCGATGGCACTGGAGATGGAGAGGCTCATGGCAGCATGCCTGACCCCGCAGGCCATGGTCGTGGACGCGGGCAGCAACGCCGCCGTGGCCGGAAACGTCGCCGACCAACCTCCGCCCCTGATGGACGCGCCGACGGCATGGCAGTTGACGCTGCCGGCTGGACTTGCTCCAGGGGCCGCCTACGGGCCGATGGCGAGGCGGTCGACCCTGGCTGGCCGGCGCCCCGCGGCTGTGCATGCGCCCCCGCCCGTACCATCCCGTGCCAGATGCATGGATGCATGGCCCCAGGCTGGGACCCACCTGCCTCGTCGCAAAGCCAAAAGAGGAAAGCGTGGGGGAAAGAAAAAGCACGCCAGGATTCAGGCTGCGCTGGCCAAAGCTGCAGCTGCAGCGGATCCTAGGCCGACCGGGTCGCCAACCCCACCGTTGGTCCCTGCCACCCGGACAGCTGGCACCTGCCTATTGGCGGCCGCCCGCCCTCCTCCTGCAGCTGGACCCGCAAAGCCCCGGTCGTGCGCGTCGCCTAGCGCACAGGGAGACACCCCCTCGGGCGATGGACCCACCACGTCCAATGTTTGCGCGTCTGGGGATCAGGACGGCCCATCCTCACCACCTGTGGCTCCCGAGGCTGATCCGCTGTCGGGGCAAAGCGATGCTTCGCCCTCGTCAGCTCCTGTGGCTGATTTGTCACCTACTGCTTTGCATGCCGGCCCCGCCACTACTACACAGGATGCAGTGCCCACGTCCACCCCTGCGGCCCTGCCGGATCTGCATGGCCCCCTCTCCTCGCCATCGTGGGACGCGAGTGGTGGGACACCATGCATCTCGCCTTCCACCGCGCCTCTCGGAAACGCTGACTTGGGCTGCCCCTCCCCCGCGGCCCAGGAGCCCAGGAGCATTCTGCGAAGGCCCATGCCCGCTTCTCCAAGCCCGTCCACGCCACAATCCACCCCTGCGTCCCATGCGACTCTCGTGCGCAGCGCAGGGCGGTTTGCCACGCCGCCAATCACCCTGCGACGTGCCAGGCAGCCGGCCTCTGCCAGCTCCTGGACCCTTGGAGACTTCCTCGCCGCGGCAACTAAGCAAACTTGCTCTGCCCTTCCCAACCCCGGATGCAAACGTCGCCGACAGCCCCTCAACTTCTCGCCGCGCAAAGGACGATCTGCCACCGCTGTGAAGACTAAACCCGGCGTGCCACCCACCGCTGAGCGCCGTGCGCAGGTTCAGATACCGCGCACCCTCGGCATCATCGGCACTGATCAGGTGATCTCTGCCGAGGCCATGAAGGCTTATGATGGGGTCTTTGTTGCGCCCCTCTCGCATGCTGTGTTGACGGCCATTGCCGCGCTCGTTGGCCGCGCGCTGCCCGCCGACCCGTCCACGGCGCCTGTCACCACGGTGATATCGGGCAGCCCGATAGAGGCCTAGCTGAGCCGTCGCGTGCCCATCTGTCGACCTCTGCCTAATGGATCACGGCCTCAAAATCATCAACTGGAACGTTCGGGGCCTCAACGCCCGTGCCAGACGTACGGCAGTTCGCTCGCTTGTTGTAACTTCCAGCGCTTCGATCGCTTGCTTTCAAGAGACTAAAATGGAATTCGTCTACTCGTCGACTGTCCTTGAGACGTTGGGCTCTGAGTTTGATGAATACGTTTATCTCCCAGCGAACGGCACCCGTGGCGGGATACTACTGGCGTGGAAGAGCCGGGACGTGACGATCACGGACCTGATGTTCACCACCAATACCATCTCCGCCCGGGTTCACACAACTGGTAGCACGAGCTTGCCATGGTGGCTATCTATCGTCTATGGCCCCCAGGACAACAACGCCAAGATAGCCTTCCTGCAGGAGATTCGCGACGTCCGCGACGCATGCCCCGGGCCATGGCTCATCTGCGGGGACTTCAATATGATCTATCGCGACGAAGACAAGAACAACGGCAATCTCAATCGGAGAATGATGGGGTGGTTCCGTCGCGTTCTCAACGACCTCGCGCTCAAGGAGATTTATCTCAGCGGCCGGCGCTTTACATGGTCCAACGAACAGAACCCGCCCACCCTGGTCCATCTTGATCGGGTGCTGTGCTCCACGGACTGGGAGGAGCGGCACGGCGAATGCCACTTGCGTTGCCTGGCCTCGGTCCTCGGATCACTCCCCCCTCTTGCTCGACTGCTCGCCACTCCCAACAACGCGTCGACGATTCCACTTCGAGGAGTACTGGACTCGTCTCGCCGGTTTCTCGGAGATCGTAGCGGCCTCGTGGCATTCGGTGGATGAAGCCGACCCGTTCCAGCGGTTCATGCGGCGCATGCAGGCCACAGCGCGCAAGCTCACTAGCTGGAGCGCGCGCTCCGTTGGCAACGTGCGAGACCAGCTCGCGATCTCGCGTGAGCTGCTGCTCCGTTTCGACGCCGCGCAAGAGCAACGGGCCCTATCACCACAGGAGGACTGGCTGCATCGTCAACTCAAGCTCTCTTACCTTGGCCTTGCCTCCCTCGAGCGGACGATCGCCCGGCAGCGCGCTCGCATTGCCTCCCTCAGAGATGGCGACGCGAACACGACATTCTACCACCGCCAGTGTGCATACCGCGAGCAGAAGAACCGGATACATGGCATCTCTGTCGACGGCGCCGCTATCACCGATCCTGCCGGCATGGCCGCGGCCACTTTCGAGCACTTTGACAGCCGGATTGGGACAGACATGCAGCGTGACTGCACCATTAACCTGTCACAATTCATCGAGCCCTCAAACCTGGAAGATCTTGACGCGCCATTCAGCGAGGATGAGATTTGGCAAGCCATCAAAAGCATGCCGTCCCGCAAGGCGCCCGGCCCCGACGGCTTCACTGCGGAGTTCCTCCGATCCTGCTGGCAGATCATCAAGCATGACCTTCGATGCGTCTTCGACCAGATTTACGTGCTGCGTGGACGAGGGTTTAGCTGCCTTAACCAGGCGCTGATCACGCTCCTCCCCAAGCGCGCCGAGGCCACTGGCCTGGGGGATTATAGGCCCATAAGCCTAATTCACATCGTCGCCAAGGTCCTGGCCAAGCTGCTTTCGATCCGCCTAGCCCCCAGGCTCAACAACCTCGTCAGCAACGTCCAGAACGCGTTCATCCCTGGGCGAAGTCTTCACGACAACTTCATCCTAGTGCGTCAATCCGCACGGCTATTGCATCAGCTGGGTGCCCCTCGAGTGCTGCTGAAGCTTGACTTAGCACGGGCTTTCGACTCCGTCTCGTGGCCCTTCCTATTCGAGGTGATGCGATGCCATGGCTTCGGCAACCGCTTCCTTGGTTGGATCGCCCTTCTCCTGTCGTCGGCCAGCACCAAGGTTCTCCTCAACGGCAACCCTGGACCAGCGATTTGGCATCGCCGTGGAATGCGCCAAGGTGACCCCGTCTCCCCGCAGCTCTTCGTCCTTGTTGTGGATACGCTGGGCAGGCTCTTCCATCGCGCGGTCGAGCTCCGAGTCATGCAGCAGCTGCATCCGCGCCGCGCCATCCCCGCCATATCCCTCTACGCCGACGACGTAATTCTTCTCTGCCACCCATCGCCGGACGATATCGCGGCGGTGAAGGAGATTCTGCAGCTCTTTGGGCGCGCCTCGGGCCTGCACGTGAACTTCCAGAAGAGCGATGCGGCCCTCATCCGCTGCGACACCGAGGACGCTGCTCATGTTGTCGCGCACCTGGGCTGCCCCATCGTCGACTTCCCACTTACTTACTTGGGCATCCCGCTCACACTGCGTCGCCCCACGGCTGCCCAACTGCAACCCGTCGTCGATAAGGTCGCTGGGAAGCTGCCCTCCTGGAAGGCCTGGCTAATGAACAAAGCCGGCCGCCTTGCCTTCGCCAAGGCTGTCTTGAGCGCGATTCCCATTCATCAGAGTCCTCGTGCTTGCGCCGCCAAAGAAGACCATCAAACTCCTGGAGAAGATTGAGCGAGGATTTCTCTGGGCTGACCGCGCCGAGGCCCACGGCGGCAATTGTCATGTCAACTGGCGGCGCGTCTGCCGGCCTATCCAGTTTGGGGGCCTCGGCGTCCACGACCTCGAGCACACTGGCCTCGCCCTTCGCATGCGGTGGCAGTGGCTCAGCCGAGTCGATGCTGGCAGGGCCTGGAGCGGCCTAGACCTGCACTTCGCATCCGAGGAGCGCGCGCTCTTCTTTGCCTCTACCACCATGGCTATCGGCAATGGCCAGCGCCCCCTGTTCTGGGAGGACCGATGGATCAACGGGCGTGCAATCCGAGAGATCGCGCCTCTCCTTTTTGATCTCATCCCCAAACGGCGTCGCAAGTCAAGAACTGTTGCGGACGGCCTTCACGAGAACCAATGGGCCGCGGACATCCACGGCATGATTGGCATCCCGGAGATTGGAGAATACCTGCGCCTCTGGCACATGATCGTCGAAACCGTCCTCACTGACGCACCAGACAACATTCGCTGGAAGTGGACCGTGAACGGCGAGTACTCCGCCAAGTCCGCATACCTCGCCACTTTCCACGGTTCCGCGAGATGCCAGGCTTGGAAACTTACCTGGAAGTGCTGGGCACCGCCTCGGGTGCGCTTCTTCCACTGGCTTGCCAACCTTGATAGGTGCTGGACGGCCGACCGCCTAGCGAGGCGCAACCTGCCGCACCCACAGCGCTGCCCTCTTTGCGATCAGGCTCCGGAGACGATTCATCATCTTCTCTTGGAATGCCCTTTCAGCCGCGAAGTGTGGCACGAGATCCTCTCATGGTTGCGCCTCTCTTGCCCGCTGCCCAACAACGATGCCACTCTACACGATTGGTGGTGCTCTGCGCGGCACGACACCCCTAGGCCTATGCACAAGGGATTGGCTTCCGTTGCTTTGCTCGTCCCTTGGATGATTTGGAAGCATCGCAACGGATGCGTGTTTGAGGGTGTCACACCGTCGGTTACCTCCCTGGCGGCTACGATTAAGGAAGAGGCCGGCCTATGGGCCAGAGCGGGCGCCTTGGGGCTCCGGGCCATCTTGCCACAGACATGGGACGTCCACTAGTGTGCATGTGTTCACCTTGTAAATATGCCTCCTAGGAGGATTGTACTAAACCCCTTCTTTTCAATACAATGAACCGCAAAAGTCTTTTGCGCTTTCTCGAAAAAAGAAAAAAAAATAATGACTTTGCAGCAATGAATTAAATTTTGTGATGTTCTCCATAACCGAACTACCGTTTGATTCTCAACAGTGCAACAGTTCACCCGAAACCTCCGCAACATGCTCACCGGAAGCTCCTTAAGAAGCCAACCAGTAGAAACTTTGAACCTTTTTAACGGGTTACAGGCAAAACCACTAGACCTGCTTCTGTCCTTGATCTAATCTAAAAATTATATACAGGCCTACACGAGTTTATCAATCCTTTCTATATTTTTCCAGCAATATAATGTGTATACCGCACTAGTGCCAACAATAACTGAGCCCCACAACAACAACAACAACAACAAAGCCTTTTAGTCCCAAACAAGTTGGGGTAGGCTAGAGGTGAAACCCATAAGATCTCGCGACCAACTCATGGTTCTGGCACATGGATAGCAAGCTTCCACGCTCACTTGTCCATGGCTAGTTCTTTGGTGATGCTCCAATCCTTTAGATCTCTCTTTACGGACTCTTCCCATGTCAAGTTCAGTCTACCCCGACCTCTCTAGAGGCCTGCGCTGAATATGCCCAAACCATCTCAGACAATGTTGGACAAGCTTCTCTTCAATTGGCGCTACCCCAACTCTATCTCGTATATCATCATTCCGGATTCGGTCCTTCCTTGTGTGGCCACACATCCATCTCAACATGCGCATCTCCGCCACACCTAGCTGTTGCACATGTCGCCTTTTAGTCGGCTAACACTCAGCGCCATACAACATTGCGGGTCGAACCGCCGTCCTATAGAACTTGCCTTTTAGCTTTTGTAGCACCCTCTTGTCACAGAGAATGCCAAAAGCTTGGCGCCACTTCATCCATCCGGCTTTAATTCGATGGTTCACATCTTCATCGATATCCCCATCCTTGTGCAACATTGAACCAAAATAACGGAAGGTGTCCTTCTGAGGTACCACCTGCCCATCAAGGCTAACATCTCCCTCCTCCTCGTGCTTAGTAGTACTGAAAGCGCACCTCATGTACTCGGTCTTAGTCCTACTAAGTCTAAAACCTTACGATTCCAAGGTTTGCCTCCTTACTAACTCCAACTTCCTGTTGACCCCCGTCCCACAATAATTGAGCCCCAACAGAAAAAAATATATAGCAAAATACCGTTTAATCATATGAGTAGCATAATTCAAGTACTAGTAGAATGCAATACCAAGTGAACCAAAAGTCTCATAAAAACAAAAGCACTGTCATTAGTAAAGAAGCTAAAAGTAACATCCAGGTACCTTTTTCCTCAAACGACTTTTCCTTGCAGCCTCGCGATTTTGAGCAAGCCGACGCATTGTCTGCAATATACGCTATTAGCAAAGTGTTTCTTGCAAGTTGCAGGAGCGATAATGTGAAATGAAATGGAGAAAGCTACTTGAAAACTTTCACCTTTTGATCTCCGTTTCTGTCTCTGGATCTGTCACTAGAGTCAGAAGCAACAGCAAGAGCAGCATTCCCTGGTTCAAGCTGCGGACGACAAAATACTATCAAGCTTGTGTTATTCTTATTTTAAACAATTAATTTCCCTCTCCTAGATTGCTGAAAAAACTGGTTCAAGCTGCGGATGACAACATAACTATCAAGCTCGTGTTATTCTTATTTTTAAACAATTAATTTCCCTCTCCTAGATTCCCAATGTTTCAGGATAAATTTTGAACAAGATTTTCCACTACATAACTGAAAAGCAAAACTAGTTTACTTTTCTTTTATGCTTCTGCTCCTGAAAAACTAGTGGACCAGTTAAGGGTGTTAGGGCATCTTCCTAGTCACTTATATGCAAAAAATGAATATGGCCACTTATCATAGCAGCTCCCGTTTTGTGTATCCTTTTGTTTACTATATTGTTTTATCATCTATCAAGGACATGTATGTTCTGCATCGCAGACATAAGGTATTTCGAGTGCCCATATCATAACTGTCAAAATTACCATTATCAACTACCACATAATCTACATGGACCTCAGAAGATGAGTTACAAGATCTATGTTATATGTGTTTTGTAATTGTACATGTGATGCTCTTGATTGTCCAATTTAACAACCTATCATAAAGATAAAATACAAATAAATGGTTATTGAGGAACTAAGACAAGGTCAAGAGGTCTGAGGATCGTATCAAGCAGTGAGCCAACTTAACAAGTGTTATACTCCCTCCAATCCATATTACTTGTCTTAGGTTTGTCCAGATACAGATGTATCTAGACAAGTGTTGGTGTTAGATACATCTGTATCTAGACAAATATAAGACAAGTAATATGGATCGGAGAGAGTATTATATTTCAAAAATAATATTGTGCTAGATATCTTAATAGGTAAAGACAACTGTTCATGTTTTGTTCACTCCTAATTTGATGAATATCTATGTGAACTGTCAATTCACAACACATAGTTATATTGGATTGGATTATGAAATGTGAAGGTTATGTTCTATTGTGTAGTATAATCTAAACAGGCCTGATGGATACCATACAAATTCTCCAATCTACCCAGCATTCTAAGAGTGCCTCTTTCATAACAAGATCTCAAAAAAAAAGTAGCAGCATAGTGCAGATCACTGTATACCGATTTTTTAGTTTACACATCTCCCGCGAATTTAGACCATTGAATGAACCGCAAGCAAATAGAAATATCTTACAGAACATCCTCTACATTTGGTCAACCCCTCTTATTTCAACTTCTGTTGCTACTATTGCTCACATTCTTAAATGTAATAGTTGATCTCATAACCACTGATTCTGTTTCCAAATGAAAATGATAAACCTCACTATTGATATCGTTGGTTACCATCATCGTATCATCACTCATATACATTCAGTAAAAAAAGTCAGGCTGTTGTACATACAATAGCTGGGCTAATTAAGGTAAGAAAAGACTTACCATAAGATTTTCATCAGTATCATCTGACGTTTCTGTTCTAGGACTGGCCTCTGCCATTGCAGATTATTCCTAGTGCTCAATGTAACTCCCAGAGAGATTCCTTTGTTGTGACAAAGCTGCAGATATATGCCTAAACACTGATGAACAGACCATTTCAATGACACATACTCCCTCCGTCCCAAAATAACTGTCTCAAGCTTAGTACAACTTTGTACTAGAGCTAGTACAAAGTTGAGACACTTATCTTGGGACGGAGGGAGTAATATCTATGCAAAGATTAAAGACCGATGTAAGCCAGACATGATCAATCTGCCAATTTCTTACTAATTACTCAATATCTAGGTGGCACTTAGCAACAGATGATTAATTAATTTGAAAAACAGACTGAAATAACAAGATTGGTAAATAACATGCATTTATATCAGAGAACATAGTTCAACAAGCAAAACTTATATGTGACAAATAAATTTCTACATGCAGCATAGTAAATGTCAGCCTGGGGAGACACCTGACATGGATACTCATGACTTCCACGCAGGCTTGAGGTGTTAATTTCTGTAGTTACACAATTGGAACCAAGAAATAAATTGATGACTCAAGTAAGTGCCATTGCCAGGTAACGTGAATCTTATTACTCATATTTCCATTTGTGAATAGCTGAAACCCAAATAATATAATCTATGGCACAATCCCCTCCAAATATAAGGCGGTTCCATTTATAGTTTCCACTTTTCACGTGAACAAATCCGCCACTGTTCATGTTAGATTGGAAGTGAAGGATTGGAACCAAACACGTTTCAGTACAGTATATCTTGTGGTCATCATTTCCTTTTTTTTTAAAGGTTGTGGTCATCATTTCCTAACATAGAAAATGGTCAACATTCTGGTTTAAAATTGTTGAAGCATATGTGGAATGGAAGACCTTCTCCATAAGTTCAGACTTTTGGGTGAACTGGTTGGTGCGTGAAACATAACATGGTATCAGGGTCAGAGTTCTCAAGTTCGAGTCCTGGCTAAGAAAGACTTTCCACTTAGAGTCAGAAGTCCACGCTGGATGACCGATCTTTATGACCTTGAGGAAAATTACCTATCTTGAATTAATATACACCAGCTCGTTTGGTCAACCGTATTCACAAACATGGAGGCAAGAGTGCCTGTCATGCCCACTTTGAGGCGAGAGTGCCTGCACACGTGAGTGGTGTTGAAGTATGTGTGCAATGCCTAACCTTCTCCATAAATTCTGACTTTTGCCGAAAAAGGCTTTCGCACCGCTTTATAAATAAAGCAAACCGCCAGATCACAACATTCGACACAAGTTCAACACACACACACGCACATAAGTAGCACAAGACACCAGCAAAGGGTTCCGCTGAGGGCACAGCTCAACAAGCCCTAAGAAACACACACACCCACACCCGAACCCAACAAAAATATCGTATGACTTCAATATTGTATTAGAGCTGGAGCTAAGCTGGCGCAACAATCTGAGTAACTGGTTGGTGCATGAAACATAACAAAAATATCGTGTGGGCTGGCAATTATCTAGAGTATTCGTAATTCCGTTCTAAACAAGAACCGGATGATACAAAAAAATGTAATGCTACGACTTACGAATACCTCCACAGCGAACAAAAAATGGAATCAACTAAAAGGCAGAATTGCCAAAAGCAGGCTATATCGACAGCCACAAAGACTAGACGCTTATTTATCATGACCTAAAAAAGAGAACTTTTTAACATTCCGATCACTTAAAGTTCGCACAACTCATAGTAGGCTACTAAGTCTAGGAACCGATTGCCTTCCTATCATTGCAATCTACTGCAGTACGTAGAACATGACTGGAGCTAAGCTAGCGCAACAATCTGGAAAGACAACCAAAATGTAACCGTGTAAACTCGCTGCGAGCTAGCAGTAAATCCATCCCGCAGCAAAACAAGGGAACGAGATGAGGGGCCTCGAATCACCTCGAACAGGAAGAGGGGCCTCTATCGGAGGCTACGGGGTAGTAGGGTGCCGCCGTCGCCGATCCTTTTGCGGCCACCGCTGCTGCAAGCTCCCCGAGCTACCGCGGCCGCCGCTCCTGGCCGGCACGATGAGCCCAGCGACCAGTACGCGACTGCGGCTTCCTGCCGCCGTAGGTCCCGACGACGACGACGCGTCTTTGGTTGCCGAGTTGGGGGGGAGGGGGGCTCCCCGGAAACGGACTGGAACAAACCCTAGTTTTCTTTTCTTCCCTTTTCTTCTTTTTACGTGAGCAAAAAAGGAAACATATGTATTGCCTCTCCTGGCTCCTCATGGCCCATACCATCCTTCGATGTGGAGCGAAAGCGGATTTTGTGAACATGGTTCAGCCCACACCTTTTACAAATAATAGTACAAATGTCCGTGCGCTGCATCGGACGAAAAAATCCGTGTGTTGCAACAAGTAACAAAATTATGTATTCGTCACTTATCAAATGGAAGAGAATATTTTTCATTATGAACTAATTAATGTATATTTTAAAATATATCTATATACATCGTATATAATTTATAAGGTAAATCTTTAAAAGGTTCTATATTTAGAAACATAAAGAGTAGATTGAAATAGACATATAGACATATAGTGAGATATCATATCACGAGTCTTTACTGTCATTCAATCTACTTCATGTAATGAAGGAAACAACACAACACAGCAAGTAGTTCTTAGCACCCTCACATTCAGAGCCATTACAAACAGAACAATATCCCACAGAAATATACTGCAGAAACATCGGAAGTAGAACTACCAGTACGCAAAGAAACTTTGATGTGTTGATGCAAACACGTATGTCTCGTAAATCTGTCCATTCTACACACCCATTGTGCCAGAAGCACAACAATGAAGAATGTAAACCAGTTTCATGGAACCATTACATGTGAGGTTTCTCTTCTGATAAGCTTAACAATCCAGCTTTGTGTTTGAGCTATATACTACCAAAGTTCTGGTATGTGATTATATATTGATTCAGTAGTTCTGGTATGTGATTATCTATTGATTCCAAGATAAACACATGAACAGACTAAAACATTCCGAGGCAGATTTGAAATTTCTAGCACATGGTAAGCTAATACTTTCAGGTTTTGTTCTAACAGTTTGGCCAACAAAAAATTCAGGCATTGAAAATTGCAACCTCGGGTGGAGCATGACCGCGTTTCGGCAAAGTGTCGGCATATGGGTTCCAGCTAAGTAAAATGTGTGCAACGTGGTGTTACTTTCAGCACGATCTTTGCACATAAAAATTGCATTTTCTCTATCGTTCACTGCCTCCCCAAACCGCTTACATGAAAGGTGCTACAAAAATCCTTATGTTTCTCTTTTCTTCAGTCTTCACCCGAGTTCCACCACCACAATTCCTTGCCTATTATTCTACCAATCATTCTCAAGTCTCAACTGATTATTTCCTCGCTCGATCTCCTACAGACGCATAGGAGGAAGTAGGACAGAGGAGCTTTACCTCCACCTAAAAACTTAACATTCATCTCCATCCCCACCGCTCTCTCTGCTATCAAAAGCAATAAAAAAAACTACACCGCTCCTCTCTTCCATTCTGTTGCTCCATCTGCTTTCTCGTTCCTATCCACAAAACATTAAGAATTCTTTACAAAACAGAATGCAGAGGAATAAGAGAATACATGATCAGAAGCAGTTATTCCTTCCATGGCACCACTGACAACATGTTGAGCGGCAACATCATATACCTGTTGTGTTGTCGTAGTTGGTCCAAACACACAATCTGGTTGCAAATTTCACATTAGCCACTTAGAAGAGAAATTTGAAATTAAAAACAGAGTTTGCTGTTACTTAATGAATGCGGCAACGATTTCAAGCAGAAACATTTGATCATTCCATTGAACAATATGCCTACACAATTATATATCAACATTTCTGTATAATTTATCGACCGTGTTACACTATTACTCAGCATATGTGCAGAAGACCAGAATCGTGGCATTGTTCAGAAGGTAGCAGTTATGCTTCTGTTACTACTTCGGGCCCTCAAGCAATCCACTCATCCTCCAAAACTTCAAATTTAGTGAGTCTCACCATCAATCACTCGGATTTACATACCGTAGGCATAAGCGATGTTGGGATTGTGCTCGCCGTGCACGACAGTCTCGCCGTCCGCGTACCATGCGATCTTCTCCCCCTGCCGAATCTCTGGCGAGCTTCCACACACACACACACACACAAACACAAATTTCCTTCCACCACTCCCCTCCCCTCCCCTGCTCCGACGACCGACCAGCCGGCCAAGAAGCCCACCGCCTACCCCTCAAGCCGGATCCGCCATGGCGCTGTACCGCCACGCGGCCTCCGCTATCCGGCAGCGCCGGGCCCCGTCCATGCTCCCGGCGCGGGCCATGGCGTCGCTCCTCGGCCACGTCGAGCCGGCGCCCAAGGACCCCATCCTCGGCGTCACCGAGGCCTTCCTCGCCGACCCCTCCCCCGACAAAGTCAACGTCTGCGTCGTGCGTCCTCTCTCTCTCAGGACGGGAATGGATAAGTCGAGGAGGGGGGTTTATGTAAATGAGCGAAACGTTTTTTATAACTTAAAAACATACTGCGGCTTGAATACCGAAAAAGCAAGGGGTGTTTCTGCAAAATGACCGACAACGTACGAAAGAAGCACTGCGTGCTTTATTATTAAGGGAAATAAATTTAAATTGTCTCAAAAAAATAAATAAATTAAAAAATCAGTATCTATTTTATGTAATATACGTAATCAACCAGTATACTCGCGTATGAAGTTTCACGAAAAGATCACATCCATAGTAATCTGGGCATAAAAAACAAAATCGATGCTATATTAAAGAAATGTTTTTTGATGAATAGTGTGGTCATAATTATATGTTCTTTACTAGAACTATTATGGGTGTCGACACACTACAAAACTTCCCACGTGAGTAGAATACCGTGAAATTAAAAAAAATGTTTTTCAGTATTTTTATGAATCACTATTCGCATAGGTGCGCGTGATATCATGTTTTCCTTCGTATTTTCGGTATTGGAGCCTATATTTTGTACTACTCCCACTCCATATTATAGCGTATGGATTCTTTTAAAAGTCAAACATTATAAGGTGTTGAAATATGAGGGTGGATCTAGGGCCCATCTAACAGTTTCAAAAAATCTACAAGGACTCATATAGCAATGGATGTGGTTGAAAATTTAGTCTCACATTGCTAGTTGAAGAGGAATTAGATCTCCTTATAACAGATTCTTTTCCGCATGCTATTGGAGCTTAAGAATGGAAGTAGCTCCTCCAAGCTCATCGTTCGCCTCCCGCCACGCCATACCACGGGTTGCGGGAATGAGTCAAGCAGAACTCTGTGTTGAAAATATGCCCTAGAGGCAATAATAAATTAGTTATTATTATATTTCTTTGTTCATGATAATCGTTTATTATCCATGCTATAATTGTATTGATTGGAAACACAAATACATGTGTGGATATATAGACAAAACATTGTCCCTGATAAGCCTCTAGTTGACTAGCTCGTTGATCAAAGATGATCAAGGTTTCCTGACCATAGACAAGTGTTGTCACTTGATAACGGGATCACATCATTGAGAGAATGATGTGATGGACAAGATCCAAACTATAAACGTAGTATATGATCGTGTCAGTTTATTGCTACTGTTTTCTGCATGTCAATGTATCTGTTCCTATGACCATGAGATCATGCAACTCCCGGACACCGGAGGAATACCTTGTGTGTATCAAACGTCGCAACATAACTGGGTGACTATAAAGGTGCTTTACAAGTATCTCCAAAGGTGTCTGTTGGGTTGGCATGGATCAGGACTGGGATTTGTCACTCCGTGTGACGGAGAGGCCCACTCGGTAATACAACATCACCACAAGCCTTGCAAGCAATGTGACTAAGGAGTTAGTTACGGGATCTTGTATTACGGAACGAGTAAAGAGACTTGCCGGTAACGAGATTGAACTAGGTATGGTGATACCGACAATCGAATCTCGGGCAAGTAACATACCGACGGACAAAGGGAATAGTATACAGGATTATATGAATCCTTGACATAGAGGTTCAACCGATAGAGATCTTCATAGCATATGTAGGAGCCAATATGGACATCCAGGTCCTGCTGTTGGTTATTGACCAGAGAGTGTATCAGGTCATGTCTACATAGTTCTCGAACCCGCAAGGTCTGCACACTTAAGGTTCGGTGATGTTTCGATATAGTTGAGTTATATGTGTTCGTGACTGAAGTTTTGTTTGGAGTCCCAGATGAGATCTCGGGCGTCACGAGGAGTTCTGGAATGGTCCGAAAATGAAGATTGATATATAGGAAGTTGGTATTTGGATTCCGAAAGGTTTTTGGGCATTGACGGCAGTGTACCGGGAGTGACGAATGGGTTCCGGGGGCCCACTGGGTGGGCCCACCACGCCCCAAGGGGTCCACATGGGGTTTATTGGATGCACAATAAGGCATAATGGGCTGACAAATTCATCCAAGGAAAGCCCATGAGGAAAAAGTGGAAATTCCAAAAGAGGTGGGAAATTAAGGAAGGGGTCCTAATCCAAGTGGAGTTGGAGGACTCCTCCCTCCTCCACTTCGGCCGACCCAAGGGTCTCTCCCTTGTGGCGCCAAGGCTGCCTCCTCCCTCCTCCTATATATACTAGAGGTTTAGGGCTTTTTGAGACACAACTTTGCCACGTGCTGCCCTCTCCTCTAGATCGTAGTTCTTCCTCTAGATCGGTTTTTTGCGGAGCTCGGGCGGAGCCCTGCAGGAATAGATCACCACCACCACCGGAGCGTCGTCGCGCTGCCGGAGACCTCATCTACATCCCCATCTCTCTTGATGGATCAGGAAGGCGGAGATCGTCATCGATATGTACGTGTGTGGAACGCGGAGGTGTTGTCCGTTTCGCACTTGATCGGGACGGACCACGAGACGGTTCATGGGACGGATCGTGAAAACGTACCACTACATCAATCGTGTTTATTAACGCTTCCGCTTAGCGATCTACAAGGGTATGTGGATCCGATCTCCCTCTTGTAGATGATCATCGCCATGATAGGTCTTCGTGTGCGTAGGAAATTTTTTGTTTCCCATGCAACGTTCCGTTCACTCGGAACCCCGTCTTTCCATGATGTACGAGAGAGAGGTGATTAGGTTTTTGGGGAGCGTCTCCTATGTGAATGCTCGTCTGTGTTCGTGTGCTTCCACTACATAGTATACTTGTGTGTTGTTTCCATCATCATCATGTCCAACACCAACAAAGTCGACCGTCTCGCCGAGGAGACTATCACCGTCGACGCAGCTTCTACAATGCCTACTGGAGTTTATAACTCGTTGATTCCGCTCATGTCTATTTGTGTCTTAAGAGTACCAACTATGTCCATAGATGTTTCAACTATATGTGTAGTACGTGATTACTTGGATCGTAATCAGTATGTAATTAATTCTGTCAACGATGTGCTCATGATTTACTCGTGGATTAAATTAATTGAAATATTGCTAATAGACTCAACAATCCAAAAACCTAATATGTGTAGGCAATTTTCGGTCCATGGCTTTGCCCCTGCACTGAAACCGGATAAGTTTGTCGGTACATACTTTAAGCGTTGGCACGACAAAACCACCTTATGGCTCACATCTATTAACGTGTTCTCGGTCGATAGTGTTACTCCCACGGGAATGGTTATTCTTGATAAGGAGAAGGCGTTAAGGGAGGCCATCATCATCTTTCACGAAGCAATTCTTAGTGTGATCGGGGATAAGTTGGTCGATGCATATTTACATATGGAGGTTGTCAAGGACTTGTGAGAGGTGCTCGACTCTAAATTCGACGCGACCGATGCTGGTAGAGAGATGTATGCCATCGAGCAATTCCGCGATTAAAAAATGGTTGAGAATCGTTATGTATTGGAACATGCTCATGAGATAAAGTGCATCGTTAAGGAGCTCGATATTCTTAAGTGTGTTTAACAATTAAATTTGTTGTGGGATGCATCATCGCTAAACTCCCAACTTCCTAGAAGAACTTTGCTACAACTCTGAAACATTAGAGACGAGAATTCTCAGTCGAGGATGTCTTTGGTCATTTGAGTGTTGAACAGAAGTCGAGAGCAAATGACTCGCACGAAAAAGGGATCGATGGAACTTCTGTTGCAAATATGATACAAAGGCTCTCCAACCCCCACAAGTTCGAGGAAAAGAACGACGTCCAACATAATGGTGATTTTAAGAAGAAGGGTAAGAAGACCTTCAAGAAGAACAAGAAGAAAGATGGCTGCTTCACTTGTGGTTTGGACGAATGTTGGCCAACAAGTTTCGAGACAAGTACAAGACGACAGAGCAGGACTCCAAGTCTGCTATTATGATTGTGAGCAACAATGAGAGTGGTGCATCTAGGTATGGTAATTTACTTACTATATTTTCAGTCCGTCAGTCCACCGATATATTAATGGGTGGATAAAAGTACAAATATTCATGTACGTGCTCACATTTCATTGTCTCATTCTTATCAGTCCACATGTCACGGGTCCGCATTGATGGGGAATGACATGAGTGTTTTTTTCTTGGCTTTGACACGGTCGATCTGAAGTTTACTTTGGGAAGGATCATGCAGTTGAAGAACGTCCAACATCCCTGTCATCAAGAAGAATCTCGTTAATGTCTCCCTTTTATGTAGAGAAGAGTTTAAGTTGTTCTTCAAGTCTAGTAAAGTAGTTATTACGAAATATGGAGTATTTGTTGGAGAAGGTGAAAGCACAACTTATCCCTAAGGTGGTTTTGATAATTAATAACAACACATGTGTCATTGAACTAATGATTCTATCTAAGTATATTTCAGAAAATTTCCAAGATGCATTGGCTAAGGACTGTGAGGAGAACCCGTGGTTACAAAGAAAGGAATAGGATTGGCCAAGCTTCAAGCTACAAGACTCTACATTTTATATTTGTGAGGAATCACATTTGAGTCCATAGGAAAGCCAATAGTATTAAAAGGGGGTGAGGTATCTATGATGAATTGGTTGCTCAAGTGCTTAGAGATGGCCACCAAAAATACTCATTCATTCTCCCACAAAAATATCTCTCCAAAGCATAAACATCAAAATCGGTGCCACCAAGTATTTCCATTCGGCCATACCGATTTTCCACTAGACGGAACCTTTGCCAAACCCTAGAGTATAGGTACCACCAACATTCCTTCCGGTGCCACCAAAAACAGTGACCAAGTTTCTCGTATGTCATTTTCAAGAATTGAAAATTCTGAGTTTTTGAATCGGACCCACCATGATTTGGAAACTGTCATAGGTCACCTGTATCGGTACCACCAAGATTCCTATATGGTCTCACCGAGAATACAAAAGTTGCCGCATTTTGTGCAAGTTGGTGCCATCGGGTTTCACTTCGGTTTCATCGAGTTGGGCAATAATGTTGTAGCAGTTGGATTTTGGGAGATGCCTATATATACCCATTCACCACCTCTCATTCAGAGTGGAAGCACTCAAAACACACATACATTTGACATATCCATTTTTCTGAGAGAGAGCCACCTACTCATGTGTTGAGATCAAGATATTTCAATCCATCCATTTGAAACTTGATCTCTAGCCTCCCCAAGTTGCTTTCCACCCAATCAATCTCTTCTACCCATGCCAAATCTGTGAGATAGTGATTGAGTATTGATGAGACTATCTTTTGAAGCACAAGAGCAAGGAATTCATCGTACAACTGCATTTATTACCATTTCGAGGGTGGAGTGAAAACACAATTGCTCCCTAGGATGGTTTTGATATTTGATCACAACATATGCTTCATTGGACTAATGTGTTTTCCAACTGTATTTCAAAAAAGTTCGAAAGATGCTATGGCTTCAGGTTTATGTGGAGATACCCCTAGATGCAAGAAAGGAATAATATTGGCTCAAGCTTCAAGCTATAAGACTCTTCATTTTATATTTGTGAGAAATCACTTTGAGTCCATAGGAAAGCCAATACTATTAAAAGGGGGTGAGGTAGTAAAATGAACTCATTACTCAAATGCTCAAAGTTAGCCACCAAAATACTCAGTCATTTTTCCCACGTATCCACTCTGTCAAGTTCCACATTCACAAATTTGGTATCACCAACATTTCCACTTTGGACCCACCGAGTTTGAACCTCACACACAACCCTAGCCATTTCCACCAAATCTGTGCAACCGAAACTGCATCGGTGCTACTGAGTTCAGTGTGACCAACATTTTGTCGCCAATATACACAAAATCGGAATTTCTGAGTTTGAGTACCGGTGCCATCGAGTTTGGTCATCTGACCCTTAGTCACCTTTTCGGTGCCACCGAGTTCTATATATCGGTCTCACCCAGATTCAAAAGTTCACACCTTTAGTACTAGTCGGTACCACCGAGTTGTCCACTTCGGTGTCACCGAGTTTGCACTTTTGTGTGTAATGGTTGGATTTTGGCTGCTGCCTATATATACCCCTTCACCCACCTCTCATTCGTGGGAGAAGCACTCAGAACACATACTTCATTTCCAGATCCATTTTCTGAGAGAGAACCACCTACTCATGTGTTGAGGCCAAGATATTCCAATCCAATCATTTGAAACTTGATCTTTAGCCTCCCCAAACTACTTCCCACCAAATCAACCTCTCCTACCCATTCATATTCTGTGAGAGAGTGATTTGTGTTGAGGAGACTGTCTTTAGAAGCACAAGAGCAAGGAGTTCATTGATCTACCCCATCTATTACCTTTTGGAGGGTGGTGCCTCCTAGATTGGTCAGGTGTCGCTTGGGAGTCTCCTACTTCGTGTTGTGAAGATGAACCAAGATGTTTGCAAGGGCAAGGAGATCGCCTACTTCGTGAAGATCTACCGTGAGTAAGGCTACTCCTGTGTGGACGGAAGCCATGGTGGAATACACAAGGCCGCTTCTTTGTGGACCCCTTGTGGGTGGAGCCGTGCGTGGACTCTCACGACCGTTACCCTGTGTGGGTTGAAGTCTCCACTAACATGGACGTACGATAGCGTCACCTATCGGAACCATGCCAAAAATCGCCGTGTCAACCTTATGCATTTGATCTCCATACCTTACTCCTTTATTTACACTTGCATGTTTACTTTCCGCTGCTATACTATTAGAACTGCATGTGTAGGGTGTACTTGACTTGTTATAACTGTCGTAGCTGCCTCTCAAGTAAAATTGGGAGAAGGCAAAAAATTATCTTGTCAAGTAGTCTAATCACCCCCCCCATCTAGACATACTTTCGATCCTACAAGTGGTATCAGAGCTTTGGTTTCTATTTCATTGGTTTGGCAACCTAGGAGAGTATGGCATCTAGTGAGAGAAAATATCATCGTAGAGGTCCTTACTTCGATGGCACTAATTTTGCTAGTTGGAAGCATAAAATGAAAATGCACATACTTGGCTTTAATCCTCATGTTTGTGCTTTTATTCGTGTTGGTGTGCAAGGTAACTTCTTTGGAGATGGGCATGAACCAAGTCGTGATGCGACAACTGATGAACTGAAGATGTTGCAACTTAATGCTCAAGCCTACAATATCATCTTCAACTGCCTTTGCCCCGAAGAATTCAACAAAATCAGTCGTCTTGAGAATGCAAATGAAATTTGGGATACTTTGGTTGATATGCACGAAGGTACTGATTCTATCAGGGAATCTATGTTGGATGTGCTTCAAAGTCAGCTTGACAAGTTCAAGATGAAGGATGGTGAAGGAGTCGCTGAAATGTACTCTAGGCTAGCTGTCGTCACCAATGAGATTGTCGGGTTAGGAAGCGAAGAGATGACCGAAAAACTCATCATCAAGAAAATACTTAGAGCTCTTGATGGCAAGTATGACACAGTGTGCACATTGATCCAAATGATGCCAAATTAGAAAGATCTCAAGCCAACTGAAGTCATTGGTAGGATTGTTGCTCATGAGATGTCACTCAAGGACAAAGATGAGCTGCAAAACAAGTCAAGCGGTGCTTATAAAGCTTCATGTGATTCTCTCGCTACTTCAAAAGACAATCTTGTCACTAATGAAGAGATAGCCTCATGGTCAGAAAATTCAACAAGTTCTAAAAGAGTAGAGGCAAAGATAGAAGCTCAAGTTCAAGACATGATGAGAAGCGTCCGTCCAGTCGTGACCGAAACTGCTACAATTGTGGGAAGCCCGGACACTACTCAAATGAGTGCTCGGCTCCCTACAAAAGAAGAGAAGAGTCACCTCGAAGACGAAGCTCAATAGATGAGTCACCTCATAGAGAGAAGGAGTAGAGAAGATCACTATGAACGAAGACACTCACAGAGAGGCAAGGAATCGGAGAAGAAGGACAAATACACCTAGAGCAGTTCAAGAAGAAGACATCAAACTCATGTTGGTGATTGGGTCTCTAGCTCCGAGTCTGATCACCACTCCGAGAGAAGCTATCACTCCAACTCCGACTATAGTCAAGATGAAGGTGTTGTCGTGATTGCACTTGTTTCCACCACCTCCTATGACTTATTTGATTCATCAAATGGGGGATTCGGAAATTGCTTCATGGCTAAAGGCCCCAAGGTATCACATCCTGAGTATCTTGATTTCAATAGTGATGAGGATGACTTGTTAGGAGAAGATGACTTGCTTCTAGATAAAGCTAGTGAATGCACTGAAAATGAACTTGCTATTTATCATGCTAGTCAAGATAAATCGAATGATGATGATAAGAAGGAAATTGAACGACTAACTCAAGAATAAAAAACCATTAAGTCAGCTCATGAGACTACTCTAGAAGATCGTAGAGAGCTTGCAAGAACCCATGAGAAGCTACGCTTCGAGAAGCTCAACTTGGAGCAAGAGCATGAGTTCTTAAAAGCAATCAATGATAATCTTCGAAAGAAGTGTTCTTCTTATCGAGCCAAATGATTACTCTTGTCTAACTTTGTTCCACAAGTTGAACCTAGGAACACTAGTAGCAAAGGCAAGAAGGTTTCTTCATCTAGTAACAACAATGTTAAAGCTAAATCCAATAATGTTGTTGTTAGTACCTATATTGATTCCACTAACGATTCTCTCAGCCGAGTTACACTTGAGCAAGAAAATGATCTATTGAAAGGGATTATAGAGAGAGGTGTCTTCAAGAGTCTTGCCGGAAGTAAGAAATTTTAGGAAATTGTGCGCAAGCAAGGAGGACATCAGAAGAAAGAAGGTGTTGGCTACTTCAACGGCAACGGAGATGTTTGGGAAGAAGGTCCATATCCCACTCCCAAGTTTGCTCCCCAAGAGGAGAAGTACACTCCCTCCGAAGGAACAAGCTCACAAGATGGCCTTCTACCACAAGACCACAAAGGCAAGGGCAAACTTCAATATGACATTGACCTATTTGAAGAAGAACCCCAAGCTAAGGTCAAGTGGATTCCCAAGGATACTACTAGCTCTACCTCAAAAAGTGCTACCACAACTCCAAGGATTCCCATCAATTTGGCATGGATTCCCAAGAGGAAGAACTAGAAGTTCTTGAGGGGTGCCTCTGCCAATGAAATTCACTCTTATTTATTTGGGCAATAACTATATGCAATCAACCTCAACCATATGCATTAGTTCAATGAGTCACACATTCCATCGAAGGTAAGCAAGGAACAAGGTAATTAATGCATCTTTGGACATTATCCCATGTGTGCTTCACTTCATGTCCATAGATATTCTTGCATATGTTCCTTTTGCTTTGGTACTAACCCATGTAGGTGAGAAGAGTATGAAAACAACAAGGATTGCTCCCAACTCAAGATGATCTTCATCAACATTGAGCATCCACCACTACTTCACCTACTCGAAGTCTTCTACGACAAAACCCAAGGTTAGTTGATCCCTCTTAGTGGGGATATCATATCAAGATGGAGCTTTACTCTAAGACTTGAGTATAAGAATCTCCAAAGGATATGAACACATTAATGCTTATGTAAAAGTGGTAACCCCACTTGTGCTTAACGATGAGTATGACCTATGATCAAGTATTCTTAATTGGCTCCTATGTCAATATACTCATATATAGATAACTTTGTCATCGCCCAAGTGCTTGATAGCTGCTAGGATGTGTGTGCATGTTCACCATGTTTTATTCATCATTCCTATTGTGTGAGCATGTTGGTCTGCATGTGTTTGATCATTCGAGGACATCCAATTTTGTTATTTGGCTTCTAATTTATCTTTTGACAATTGGATGGACAAGAATGCGTATGACCCTTCTCTAGCTATCTATGCTATCTCATCTCAAGTTGTATTCATGCTTCATCACAAAACTTGAACAAACACTTGTCGATCCCTCTGTGTGAAGGTGCACTCGAAGTTCCATATCGTCAAAGACCGCCTTCCAAAACCTCTTGGAGAAAATCGGTGTGACCAACTCCACAAACTCGGCGCCACCGATTTTTCAAAGTTGATCAGATTTTGAATCTCGGTACCACCGAACTCGCCAACTCGGTTACACCGAGTTTCCCTGTCTGCTGATAGTTGAGGAACTCGGTGACACCAATTTTGCCATCTTGGTGACACCGACAGCGCACGGGTATATATACTTGCGGACCGAATCTTTGACATCACTTTATCAAAACATTTCATTCGCCAAAACCCTCGCTGCCCCCGAGACCCGAGGACATCACCTTGACTTCCCGAGCACCGCCGCCTCCGGGATTCGCCACCGTCGACGCAATCTGCTCCGCTGTCGTCGCTTTAGCCGGACCGCCGCCAAGTTAGGGTATGGATCCGGTTTCCCTTGCGTTCCCTATCTGATTCTTACGCATTGGGAAAGTTTTTCTTCGAGCCACCATGTGCAAACCCTTCCTTCCACCAGATGGATCTCGTAGTGTAGAAGAAGTAGAAATTTTGGATCTGATCTGCCGCAGCATGCAACTCGATGATACCGAGTTTGCAAAATCAGTTCCACCGATTCTTGTTTTAGGATTCCTGAGAAGCAACTCGGTGAGACTGAGCAGCTCTTTTCGGTGGCACCGAAAATGACTGCCAAGTCTATGTTAAGCAAGTAAGCCTTCTCGGTGACTCAAAAAATGCCAACTCGGTGCCACCAATTTACATCCTGCAGAAGATCATACCCTAAGTTTCAGACTTCAATTTTTTTCAAAAACATCTGAATTTTGTGATGCTCATCCATTTTGTCTTTCCTATATCCACTTCACAGGTTCTGCTATTTGCCGTTGAGCGTGTCTCTCAGTATGTCAGGTTCAGATGATAGTGAGAATGACTTCACAGAGCAGAGTGTCGAGATGGACTCAGGCACTAGTCGATAGAAGACTGCTTCAGACCCTAGTTCTCCCAGTTACCACGGCTTGCCCAAGGCAACCACTAGGCAAATGAGGAAGATAGTTTCTGATGAGGAAGACTTAGACTTTTTGCCAGAAGAAACTTCAGCCCCTCCTAAAGCTCCTCCAAGGAAAGTTGTCAGGAAGATATCTGCTAGTGTTGTTGATCTGAGAGCACCTGATTATGCCAAGAAGGGCAAATCAATTGCCAAGGATGCACCTACAAAGAAGGCTGGTGTGAAGAGGCCCTAGAAGAGAACTATCCATCTTGTTGGCAGAAAGACTTCTATGTTTGAAGATCCAGAAGAAGTTGAGGAAGAAGCTCCTGAGGAGATCCCAACTCCTCCCAAGAAGAAGAAGTTGATGGGAGATGCAATGAAGTCTGCTCCTAAGCCCGCTGCTAAAGCAAAGAAGGTTGTAGCTTCCACGAAGACCACGAGATATATATCTGCAACTGCTAAGGGCAAAGGCCCTGCATCCAGTGCCCATGTTGCAGAAGAGGATGAAGATGAGAATGCTCCAGTTCTCAGGAAGCTCAGACCATACCTTCCACTCCACGATGATGCTCATCCTGTAGCAAAAGATATGAAGAAGAGGAAGGATGCCAGACTAAGAAAGTGGAGAGCTACTGATCCATATGTTGTCAGGAGAAGAACTGCTATTGATTGAAGGTTTCACACCAAGGAACAACAAGATTTTTATGAGACTATCTTGTATGACAAGAGTCCTACTGTCAGTGATATGAGGTATGCCGACTGGGCATACATCAAGGAGAATGAGAATTTCTTTCCACATGTTCAAGAGAACTTCAAGGCAATGGACATAGAATATTTTGTTGGGAAAGAGATGACCCCATGGAATGACGAGGTGGTCATGCAATTATATTCAACTATTCATTTCTATGATGACTCTTTAGTCTGGATGACTGACGGTCACAAGTACAAAGCCACAATTGCTGAATGGGCTGCAATCATTGGTGTTCCCAAGCAGGAAGAAGCAGATGTAGATGTGTATGCGGATGCTAAGTAGAATCATAACTCCATGGCCAATGTGTACAAGACCATTCCACATCAGTACTTGGCCAGTCACAAGTTTGGTTCAGTATATTTTTTGCAAGCTGGCATTCCCACGACGAACACTATACTGCGATACACTCTCATGCCTAAGTCAGGAGATGAGAAGATGATTAGAGGATATTCAATCAACCTGTTGCACCTACTTGATACCCATACGAGATTCAGAGAGATGGATTTGATAGTAGAGACTATCCGAAGGACTGTCGTGGATCAGAAGAGATCCTGTGGATATGCACCTTACATTCATATGCTCATCAATGCCAAGCTAGGCAAGCACGCATATAAACTTGATCGTCCCCATCTACCTCTTCGGCCCGAATTTGAATATATTCAGGTTGTGATGGATGACCCAACTCAGCTACAACAATAATGGTAGCTGAGGCTGAAGCTACTAGAAATAGGCCACCTCCAGTTGCACAGCTCATAACTCAAGCTGAGCAAATGGCATTTCTCGTGAGCACTGTTCAAGGCATGGAGAAGAACATCCAGGATATTATGCAAAATCAGAAGAGTCTTGAGAGAGTTGTGGAGACAAAATTCCACAACATGGATATGAAGGTAACTGAGTTGACCACCATTGTCAGACAACTTCAACATGAAGTTGATTCTATGGATATTTCATGCTCAGAAGATGAAGATGAAGATGATGATGATGATGACAAGGATGAGTCTCCTCATCCCACTACTACACAGTTCAGAACCAGGCCTCGCTCAGTTGTTATTCCTGCTCAGGAGACAAGACATACATCTTTAGCACAAGCTCCAGCTCAAGCTCCTTTAGTATCAAGTCCTCCACCTCCACGACATTCAACAGAAGCCTTCGCAGGCATTGTTCTATCGACTCCATCATCAGCTGCCCAGAGAGACGAGTAGTTCTATACTTTTGAAATTTTTGGTAACTTGTTGCCAAAGGGGGAGAAATGCATAGATCATAGACTTCATGTCAGAGAGAGCTTTTGACTTCATTTACTCTAGTTTGGTTTTAGAAACTTTGGTTTTTGGATGACTTTATCATGTGTGATTGATCATATGCTTTATCCTGTGTGATGCTACAATATCATCTTTTAGTTATCCTTGTGATGATCACTCACTTATCTTGTTGGTGTCATGTGCATTGCTATTATTTTTACGCACCACCAAGATGTACGTGACATGGAAGAGTAACCCATGATCCTAATCGATTGTGAATTTGCATTCAAATGCAAATTTTAAATAATGCACAAATTTAGGGGGACCTTTTGCTTTTCACATACTTCTCAAAGCGTCGATGCTAAACATTGATTTTATCTTTTGTCGAAGCTTTGATCTATATGTTGTCATCAATTACCAAAAAGGGGGAGATTGAAAGAACAATGTCTCTCTATGGTGGTTTTTATAATTGAACACAACATATGCATCATTGGACTAATGTGTTTTCCAAGTATATTTCAGAAAAGTTCAAAAGATGCTATGGCTTAAGGTTTATGTATAGATACCCCTGGATGCAAGAAAGGAATAATATTGGCTCAAGCTTCAAGCTAGAAGACTCTTCATTTTATATTTGTGAGAAATCACTTTTGAGTCCATAGGAAAGCCAATACTATTAAAAGGGGGTGAGATAGTCCAATAACTGATTGCTCAAATGCTCAAAGTTAGCCACCAAAACACTCAGTCGTTTTTCCCACATATCCACTCTGTCAAGTTCCACATTCAAAAATTCGATGTCACCAACATTTCCACTTCGGACCCACCGAATTTGAACCTCACACAGTGAAAAGGATCGAGATGGACCTAGAGGGGGGGGGGTCAATAGGTACAGTTCCAAATTTTAATAGTTACTTAGCAATTTTAGGCAATGGCGTGGAATATGAAAGTGAGCCTAATAATTGCAAAGACAAAGAGTAAGCTATTTAGACTAAAGTAAGGCAACCGGTAAACTATAATCAAATGCAGGTACGTAATAAGAATTAACACAAGTAGAGAGTTAGGGTTAGGGATAACCAAAACTCCAAGAGAGACGAGGATGTATCCCGGTGTTCACTTCCTTGGAGGGAAGCTACGTCACCGTTAGAGGGGGCGGATGTTACCACGAAGGCACACCAACGCCACGAAGGCTCACCCTATTCTCCCTTTGAGACAACACCACGAAGGCGTTTCTCAACCACTAGTGGTAAGACTTGAGGTGGCTTCCAAACCCTCACAAACTTTTCGGGGGGGGGGGTAATCACAAAGGTTTGATTCCTCTCCGAAGACTCCTACCGCCTAGGAGTCTCCAACATCCAAGAGTAACAAGATCACGGGGATTGCTCAAAACTTGCTCAAATCACAAATCGCTTTGGTGGAGAGGAGGAGAAGCGGACGATCTATCTTTTGATTGGAACAACACTCAAAGGGGCTCACAAATGCTCTTGGGATCTAAGATTGGGTGTAGGCAAGAGTGAGTGAGGAACAAGGTGTTCTTGTAAGTGTTCTTGCTGTGTTGAACGCCCTCTCACGAAGTGGGAGGGGGTATATATAGTGGGGAGACTAAAATAACCGTTGGGGTCACTTAAGCCTGACAGTGGTCGGACGTCCGACAGGCGTCGGACGACCGAAGGAGTGTTCATATCAGTTTGCCGCTGTGTAGTCGAACAGGGACCGGACGTCCGAAGAGAAGGTCGGATGTCCGAGAGTTCAACTCTGTTCAAGGGCACCGGATTTCCGAAAGTGGTCGAACGTCCGGCCCTCGGACGACAGGGGAAGGCCGGAAGTCCGAGGTATTTGACTCTGGTGCAAGGTTTCGGTTTTCCGAAGTGGTCGGGCATCTGGTCCTCGGACGTCCGGAGGGAGCCGGATGTCCGAGACTTTGGCTCTGGTATAGGGTTCCGGATTTCCGAAGTGCTCGGGCGTCCGGCCCTCGGACGTCCGGGGGAAGCCGGATGTCCGAGGCATTGGTTCTGTTTTGAGATCGAAGGAGAGCAGTGAAGATGTGGTATGAGCAGAAAAGTAGAGATGTAGTTTGAGCAAGTTCATCGCAAAACCCGTGATCCCCTCTTAATAGTGCGGGATCCCTATACTCAAGAATAGTAAATTAAAGATAGGCTACATCATATTTTCTCCATCCCGAGCCTTCTTGACATATAAGTCCCGATCTTTTCAAGCCACCTTGGCACATAATTCTCGATCTACTAAGAGTAATTTGAAAGCCATCTTGAGATACACTCAACAAATAAGATTAGTTTCCTATGTATGTGTTGTCATTAACACCAAAACTCGATTAAGGGCATGGCTGCACTTTCAATCTCCCCCTTTTTGGTAGTTGATGACAACATATACATAGCTCTCAAAAGATTTAACATACATTTAGCTTTGGAGAGGTTTGGTGCAGAGCTCCCCCTTAGTATGTGCACAGTAAAAATAACGAAGCTCCCCCTTAATGTGTGTATCGAAGATATCATGTGACTTAGTAGAGATAATAGATCATCATATGGCAACCGATCATCATACGAAGTAATAGAACATAACATAATAACATACGATGATATCATAGCAATCACGACATTCATAGGTAGCCATACATAGTGCATCACAGTCATTTGTCCATTACATTATTCAAACATGCAAATTGAGTTCAAAAGCTAAAAACTCCAAAGATACATTACTCCCCTTTGGCATCAAGTACCGAAAAGGGAGGCACCAGAAACATCGACCATGCTCAGAGATCATAAGCACCATCATCCTCATCATCCTCATCCTCAGGCAAGCCACTGCCACCAGCCTCGTCAAGAAAATCAGCCCACTCAGGACCAGATGGGAAGCCAAAATCAGAAGGAGGAATAGCAGGAATAGCCTCATCGTCACTGACATCAAGAGTGCCCGAGTCTCTTAGACGAGCCTTGAGGGCATTCTTGGAGGAGATCAAGCGCTAAACCACATCATGGTTCTCAGTGCACTGGAAGGAGAACGCCTTCATCATGGCAGAATGGGCTTTGCCAATGAATTTGGCAAAGCGACTGAGAGGGGCAGAGCTGGATGAAGGAGTGTCTGACCCGGAAGCAGCATGACGAGTGGAGGTGGATGGGGTTTTCCTAGGAGCATAGTCATCCGCCATATGAGTGGGGATGACCCACTTGTGGTGCGTGTGAGTAGGAGCAAGCGGGAAAGCAACAATCAAGTTGATGAAAGCGTGGATGAAGGGGGCATGAGGGAAGGCTCGCTTGTATTGAAGACTAGCGAGCCGAATCTCATGCCACAAAAAATGAGGCACATTTAGCTTGCGCTTGGGAAAATCATGCAAGTGTGACATGATATCAATGCAGTAGCCGCTGCAGGTTCCCTTGTGACCCATCTTGGGGTAGATGGTGCGGATAAGGCATTGAAAAATGATAAAGTATGGAGACAGCCAGATAGACACTTGGTTGAGATCTTTCTGTTTTTCATCAGCATCAAGTTCATGACGTGGTTTGAGAAGAGAACCACATGCCGCAATGGATCTGGGAGCATGGTTAGGGTCACTTTTGTGAATTTTGAAACCGGTGTCGGGAAAACCCAGAGCGCCAACAAACTCTGCATAAGTGGCCCTAAACTCCGTATCAGAGGTCATCCAGCTAACGGAGTCATCAGAATGAAAGTAACAAGTGGCATAGAATTGGTGGATGGCACCACTGTTAAAATCGCACTTAAAGGCAAGGGGAGCAGCTAGCCCCGAGGACTCAAGAAGCTCAATGGCACCCGGATATTTCGCCGGGGAGTGCGGATGTGCTCAAGGTCAATGCAATGATGAACTGAAATACCTTTAGGAACTATGACTGTAGAGAAAATGTCCGCTTGGACATTTGTGCGAAACCGTGAATCCAGAGAATGACGTTCCACATCGAATTGGTTGACATCTCTACGGAAAGTAAAATAGACGGATTTGGGTTTTTTGGTGAAGTCCGTGACTTCACGACCCAAGGAGGGAGGAGGCTCTAAGGAGATACGGCGAGCATCACCTGCTGGCTGTTCAGGAGGAGGCGGTGGCATATATGAGGGCCTGCGAGTCCCCGACTTCGGCATAGTCTTCCGAACGGCAACGTATTCAACACGTTCCTCTGCTGCAAGCTCATCCTCGAAGTCAGAACCATCAGACGAGGAGCTGGGCTGTGGAGGAGGACACCGGGCGAGCCATTTGAAGGGACGGCATGGTACATCGGTGTCATCCGACCCCGTGCCAGGAGCGGCACGAGCGGATGAGCCAGCAGAGTTCTTCCGGGCAGTGTGCTTAATCTTGGGCATGATTGGAAAGCCTACACGATTGGAAACCCAATGGGGAACGGTCACGATCAATACACATGAACGAACACATGAACTAGTGAGAAGGGGAACCAATCAAGAGGGAAACCGAGATTTACCTGCAGATCGGAAGGAGAAAGGGATGGAATCAGCCAAGGGTATGGCCGGAAGAAGGATCACGCGGAGGAAAAGGGCAACCGGAAGAAGAAATCGTGGGGTACACCTCCTATGGCGGCTGGCGGCGGCTGTGGAGGGAGAGGGAGAGGGCGCGTGGTGGCTAGGGCAAGGCCCAGCCCACGCCCCTCTATTTATATAGGCTCCTGATGCGTCGGACGTCCGGAGGGCATCAGCCATCGGACGACCGACAGATGCCGGACGACCGGAGCGTGTCAGCCGTCGGACGTACGAGACGCGTCGGACGTCCGAGAGGGAAGTAAGCAGAGACAATTTATGGGATCTTGATGATGAGGTGATTTGACATGGTTTATCACAAGGGACACCCAACAGTGTTGCCTCTAAGAACTATATATACTACTTGTGGGAGGTAGTTGATTTATGCATATGATAGGGTTAAAACAAAAATTATGTTGTGAGTGCTAGTGTCTCCCCCTAAATGCATGCCGACATCAAGACAAGAACATAATGTGAGTGTGTGCATGTGTACAGGATTTCAAGTTATGTTATCAAGCTCCAAGATACCAAGTTCACGCCTAAGTTGACAGAATCTTGCTACGCATAGTGGCTTGGTGAAGATGTCAGCGAGCTGCATGTCGGTATCCACATGAGCAATATCAATGTCACCCTTTTGCACATGGTCTCTCAAGAAATGATACCTAATATCAATGTGTTTTGTGCGAGGGCAATCAATGGGGTTCTCGGAGATCTTGATGGCACTTTCATTATCACAGAGAAGAGGCACGTGTCGATAAGTGATGCCATAACCCTTTAGGGTTTGCCTCATCCATAGCAGTTGGGTTGCACAGCTTGCGGCTGCAATATATTCGGCCTCGGTCGTGGAGAGAGAAACACAATTCTGCTTTTTCGAGGACCAACTTACCAAGGAACGTCCAAGAAACGGACATGCACCGGAAGTGGATTTCCGTCCCACTTTGTTACCATCCCAATCCGCATCGGAGTACCCAATGAGATCGAACTTTGCATCCTTAGGGTACCATAGGCCTAACTTTGGGGTGTGAACAAGGTATCTAAGAATATGCTTAACAGCCGTATGATGGCTTTCCCTAGGGGAAGCTTGAAATCTAGCACATATGCCTACACTTAACATGATGTTCGGTCTAGATGCACAAAGATAAAGCAACGAACCAATCATAGAGCGGTAAGTAGATGGGTCAAAAGGAATACCGTTGG
This sequence comes from Hordeum vulgare subsp. vulgare, assembly GCF_904849725.1. NCBI lineage: Eukaryota > Viridiplantae > Streptophyta > Magnoliopsida > Poales > Poaceae > Hordeum > Hordeum vulgare. The sequence goes on along the minus strand of NC_058520.1, from coordinate 242,584,564 downwards.
TGTCTTCATTTAGAACAACATCTGTGGCCATGGGTGTCTTCATTGGTTTAGCATTTGTCATATCAAATTTTTCTAGAATGTCCTTGAGGTATTTAGTTTGAGACAAGAAAATTCCTTCTTGAAATTGGTGTATTTGAAACCCAAGAAAGAACTTCAAGTCCATGTTGAGTGACATCTCAAAGATCTTGGTCATGGAAGCCGCAAACTTCTTGCATAAATGGATGTTAGGAGAACCAAAAATGATGTCATCCACATAGATTTGGCATAATATCAAATCACCGTTTTCCCTCTTAGTAAAAAGAGTGGGATGGATCACCCCTCTCACAAAGCCATCATCGAGTAAGAACTTCTTAAGATGATCGTACCAAGCACGGGGTGCTTGTTTGAGGCCATACAGAGCCTTGTGAAGTTTGTACACATGGTCTTTGTGATTGGGGTCAACAAACCCAGGTGGTTGTGATACATATACCTCTTCTTGTAGAGGACCGTTAAGGAAAGCACTTTTCACATCCATTTGATGCAAAGTAAAACCATTGAAAGCAGCATAGGCCAATAGAATGTTGAATGGATTCAAGACGAGCAAGAGGGGCGAAAGTCTCACCAAAGTCCAAACCTTCAACTTGGGAGGACTCCTATGCTACTAACCTTGCCTTGTTGTGGCGGACAGTCACATTCTCATCTTCCTTGTTCTTGACGATCCATTTAGTTCCAATGACATTGTGTTCCTCATTTGGTCGTTCTACCAATGACCATACTTTGTTGCGTGTAAAACTGTTTAACTCTTCTTGCATAGCAAGGAGCCAGTCATTGTCACACAATGCATCCTGAACCCTGTGTGGCACAGTACTAGAGACAAATGAAAATTGAACACAAAAGTTTGTTAATTGTTTACGAGTCACTCTACCTTCCGACACGCCGGTGAGGATTTGATCAACATCAACACGACCAGCCACGCGTGGCATGATGGAGGTCAGGGTTTCACGAGGTTCGACTTTGTTTCCATCATCAACGTCCTCAATATATGGATCATTATCGTGCGGTGGAAGATATTCCTCTTCCCGTTGCACCTGTTGAGGTTCATCATCAACAATATCCATACTTTGGTCTTGCTCTTGAAGGTCAACTTGTTCTTGAGTGTGATCAGGGTGAGAGACATGTTCTCCCACTTGATCCTGAACAACTGACATGATATGTGTGCTAGTATCTTGTGGAGGTATGGGCAGTGAACTGTCTTGAGGATGAGGAATACTCTCATCATCTTCATCATCATCATGGGGTTCTTGTTCCATGGGAAGAAGTGCACCTACACCCATGTTCAAGATATCTTGCGAGGAATCTTCTTGACCTGCATCACTTAGATCAACTTGCTCCCCGTGGGAGCGGTTAAATTCATCAAACGTCACGTCACAGGTTTCTATAACACATCCATTGGATTTGTTGTAGACTCTGTAGGCGTGAGAGTTTGATCCATAGCCAACAAAAATCCCTTCAGTTGTTTTGGATTGAAATTTTCCTAACCGGTCCCGTTTGTTGAGGATGAAACACTTGCATCCAAATACACGAAAGTACTTGACATTGGGCTTGTTCCCGGTTAGGAGCTCATATGGAGTCTTTTCCAATATTGGTCGAAGGAAAAGCCGGTTTGATGCATGACATGCTGTGTTGACAGCCTCAGCCTAAAAACTATGTGGTGACTTGTATTCGTCTAACATGGACCTTGCCATTTCCACAAGTGTCCGGTTCTTCCTCTCTGCTACACGATTTTGCTGAGGGGTGTAAGGTGCGGAGTACTGATGTTCAATTCCCTCATCACTGAGAAATTCTTCTAGGGTGTAATTCTTGAACTCGGAGCCATTATCACTTCTTATTGCCTTGATGGCCTTGTCAAACTTGCGCTGGACTTGTTTGGCAAAATCAATGAAGGTGATCTTCGTCTCGTCCTTGGACTTGAGAAAGAATACCCATGTGTATCTTGAGTAATCATCAACAATGACTAGTCCATACTTTTTCCCACCAAGACTAGCCCATGAAGGAGGCCCAAACAGACCCACATGAAGGAGCTCTAAAGGCCTTGAGGTGGATACAATATTCTTGGGTGGGTGTTTTGATTGATGTTGCTTCCCAGCTATGCATGCACTGCACACACGATCTTTCTTAAAAGACACATTGGTTAGTCCAAGGATGTGATTGCCTTTTAAGAGATTTTGAAGATTTCTCATGCCGACATGGGCGAGCCGGCGATGCCACAACCATCCCATGTCAGCCTTGTCCATCAGACAAGTTGTATGGAAAGTGCTCTCTTTCGAGAAATCAACCGTGTAAAGGTTGCCATCCAACTCTCCAACAAAGGCCACTTCGAGAGTGTCTCTCTTAAAGACTTTCACATCCGTTAGTCCAAATAGTGTGTCATAACCAACGGAAGCCAATTGGCGAACTGAAAGCAAATGATATTGAAGAGATTGGACAAGCATGACATTTGCAAGAGACATGTCATTAGTGATTGCCACCTTGCCCAACCCAATTACCCGCCCTTTCGACCCTCCTCCGAATACAATGCTCATGTATGGTCGAATGGCTTGCATGAAGTCATAGAGCAAGTTACTATCTCCGGTCATATGATTGGTGCATCCACTGTCAATCACCCATTTGACTCCTCTGGAGAAAACAGCCTGTACATGAATTAAGACTTGGTTTGAGGTGCCCATTCCGTCATGGGGCCTCTCACATTAGTTACAAGAGTCTTAGGGACCCAAATAGCATAAAACCAGAATGCATTACGGGGACCAACGAATTTAGCATAAACCTCTCCTTCCTTTGATTTGCGAAGTACATAGGATGGAGGCATGAACTCTGTTGTCTTGTTGAGAGTGGGCAAACCCCTAGTGGCTGACCCACTCACAACCTTACCTTTCTCCTTGTGTCCCTCTCATACAAATGTTTCTTTAAGCGGGGTGGTGCACTTGAGAGGAGATACACTTTTCTTGGCGGTGCTTGGATTAAACCCAAGCCCTTCCCTGGCAAAGACCTCATTGTGTTGACTTAAGATCTCATTGAGAGTCTTTTGTCCTTGTGCGCATGTCATGAGACCTCTATCTAGTTGTGCCTTTAGCGAACAATTTTCCTCAAGAATAGATGCCAGTTCACTACTAGAGTTAGCAGTGCAGGTATCAACATTAATAATAGGTGAGGAATAAGCTTTAGCTAGAGTGTCAAGGTAAGTAACCATGAGTGCCTCAAAGCTCTTTGTAAGAATAGTGAGTTTCTCTTCCTTGTCCTTGAGAGACAAGGATAGGTGATCGCGCAATCTATGGCGTTAGCTAGACGAATGCTTATGACAACAAACCTTCTCCTGCAGCAGCACCAGAAGAATGCTGAAAGCACTCCCCGGTAATGAGACTAGAAGAATGTTGTTGACTGCCCACCAGCGCGTGGGTTCGCATCAGTTTTCGAGGGTAGAGTATTCGACCCAATTTGTTGATAAGCACGTCAGGAGGTGAGAGTATACTCTCAAGTATTAGCAGCTGAATTTGTCAGATTCAACCACACCTGAAAGATTACTATCTGCAAGCACAGTAGTAACAACAAAGTAATATGATAACAACGGTGTCAGAAACGATCTGTTGATGGTAGACTATTCCTAACAATTGTATCAATGGCGCCTCCGTTGCCGCGTTGACGGAAGTTGTCAATTCCCGTCAACGGACATCGAACCAACAATGTAACAGGTAGCAGCAGTGTAACGAGCAATAGCAGTGGCAAGGAACATCATTAGTGACAGCAGTAGCAAGTAGCAACAGTAGCAAGCGACAATAGTAGCAGCAGCAGAGCAAGACAAGTACCAGCAGTAGCAACAATAGTAGCAGCAGAGCAAGACAAGTAACAATAGTAGCAACAGTAGTAGCAGCAGAGCAAGACAAGTAACATCAGTAGCAACAGTAGGACAAACTCGTAGGCAATGGGTCGGTGATTTGTTTGGATGATATTCATCATGCAACATCTATAACACGGAGAGATAAGTGGCTAGCTCCCGTTCATCAATGTGATGTAGGCATGCATTCCGTGTGTCGTCATACGTGCTTAGGGAAAAGAACTTGCATGACATCTATTGTCCATCCCTTCCGTGGCAGCGGGGTCCAAAAGGAAACTACGAGATATTAAGGTTCTCCTTTTAATAAAGAACCGGACCAACGCATTAGCACTTGGTGAACACATGAACTCCTCAAACTATGGTCATCACCGGGAGTGGTTCCGGTTATTGTCACTCCGGGGTTGCCGGATCATAACACATAGTAGGTAACTACAACTTGCAAGATCGGATCTAAAACACACATATATTGGTGACAACATAATAATTTCAGATCTGAAATCATGGCACTCGGGCCCTAGTGACAAGCATTAAGCATGGCAAAGTAGTAGCAACATCAATCTCAGAACATAGTGGATACTAGGGATCAATCCCCGTCAAAACTAACTCGATTACATGATAGGTCTCATCCTACTCATCACCGCCCAGCAAGCCCACGAATAGATTACTCATGAACGACGAAGAGCTTCATGGAATTGGAGAGGGAAGAAGGTTGATGATGACGATGGCGACGATTTCCCCTCTCCGGAGCCCAAGACGGACTCCAGATCTGCCCTCGAGATCAAGAATAGGTGGTGGCGGCACCTCCGTATCAAAAACGCGATGAAAACTTCTCTTTTTTTATTTTTTCTAGGACGAAAGGCAACTTATAGAGCTGGAATTAGGGGCGGTAGGTGCCTGTGGGCCCCACAAGCCTGCCCACCGCCACCAGGGGGGTGGTGGCGGAGCAGGGGCTTGTGGCCCACTGGCCCACCCCTTGAGGTGGAGCTTGGCGCAAATATTTTTGATATTTTCCAAAACTGCTCCCCGTAAATTTTCAGGACGTTTGGAGAACTTTGATTTCTGCACAAAAATAACACCAAGGCAATTCTGCTGAAAACAGCGTCAGTCTAGGTTAGTTCCATTCAAATCATGCAAATTATAGTCCGAAACAAGGGTTTGGAAAAGTAGATACGTTGGAGACGTATCAACTCCCCCAAGCTTAAAACCTTGCTTGTCCTCAAGCAACTCAGTTGACAAACTGAGAGAGAAAGACAAACTTTGACAAACTCTGTTTGATCTTGTTGTTGCAACTATGTCTAACTCATAACCAGAATTTCAACAAGATTACAAGTTAACCACATAAGCAAATGACACAAAGGTCTCACGGTAAACTAATATCAATGGCATAATCAGCTAACGAGCAAATAATAATGAGTTTCAAATACCAACACTTCAATCAAAACAAGCATGAAGCAATATGAACAGGTGGTATCTCGCTAGCTCTTTCTGAGACCGCAAAACATAAATGCAGAGCACTTTCAAAGATCAAGGGCTGACTAAACATTGTAATTCATAGCAACGAAGATCCAGTCATAGTCATACTCAAAATCAATCAAAAGCAAATCATACAAATGACAGAGGTGCTCTCTAATTGGTGCTTATATAAGAGGAGGATGACTCGAGAGGAAAATAAATAGACAGGCCCTTCGTAGAGGGAAGCATTGATTTGCAGAGGTGCCACAACTCAAGCTTTGAAAACAGAGATAATAATTTTGGGTGGCATGCTTTCATTGTCAACGCAATGACCAAGAGTTCTCAATATCTTCCATGCTACTCATGCTATAGGCGGTTCCCAAACAGAAAAGTAAAGTTTTAACCCCCCCCACCACCAATCAATCACACTCCTCGGCTAGCCGAATCCTCGGGTATCGTCCATACTAACATCAATCCGGGGGGAGTCTTGTTTTACAGTTATGTTTTCGATTTAAGCATAGAACTAGGCATCCCAAATACCGGCCCCTTTCTCGTGAATGACTGTGAATAAACACATGTCGAGGATAACACTCCTAGCATGGAAGATACCAATAGCCCTCTGTCACCACATGAGCGGTTTGGGCATGCAAAACAGATTATTTCTTGAAAGTTTAGAGAATGGCACATGCAAATTTACTTGGAACGGCAGGTAGATACCGCAAATAGGTAGGTATGGTGGACTCTCATGGAAAAACTTTTGGGTTTATGGAAGTGGATGCACAAGCAGTATTCCGCTTAGTACAAGTGAAGGCTAGCAAAAGACTGGGAAGCGACCAACTAGAGAGCGACAACAGTCATCAAGATGCAATGAGTTTGACTAACATTGAGTGCAAGCATGAGCAGGATATAAATCACCATGAACATGAACATCATAGAGGCTATGTTGATTTTGTTTCAACTACATGCATGAACATGCGCCAAGTCAAGCCACTTGAATCATTCAAAGGAGAATACCATCCTATCATACTACATCACAGTCATTTCAAAATCTATGTTGGCAATCAAGACAAACCATTATAAGCTCTCAGCTAAATAAGCATGGCATCAGAAACTATGATCTCTAAGTTGTCATTGCAAACATGGTTCTCTCACAACAAAGCTAAATCTGGGTCGACAAGCTAGTCATATTTACAAAAACAAAATAGATAGAGTTCATACCAGCTTTTCAGTCTCAGTCACTTCATCATATACCATCATTGTTTCCTTTCATTTGCACGATCGAACGATGAAAACGATAATAAGCGCATTGGACTAAGGTGAATCTGCAGGCAAACACAAAGGAGAAGACAAAATAATATGGCTCTTTGAAAGCTAAACAGGTAAGCATGCAAGAACCAATAAACATTGTAACCAATATCTTCTACCTTGACACAAGGAAAAAGAAAACTATTTACACGGGAAAACTCCCAACAAGCAAAAGAAGAAAGAAAAATCTTTTTGGGTTTTCTCAAAAGGACACAAAACAACAAAAGAAGAAAACAAAAAGAAACTAGCATGTATAATACAGTGGCAAAGTGTAAACACCGTCTAACAAAGTGAAAGCATAAGCATGAGTGTAAAGTCGATGAGAACACGTACTCCCCCAAGCTTAGGCTTTTGGCCTAGCTTGGTCTACTCCCATGGTGGGAAATAACCAGCTCCAGTATACTCCAGACCAGACTGCGGATGCCACTGCTGTGCGAGCTCCTCTGGCTCCCACTGATAAACTGGCGTCTGGTACTCGACTGGCGGCTCGGGCACGGGTGCGTGTGGTTGGGCCAAGCCCCAATATGTGTAGATGTCCGTGGGCATAATAGTGTACCTACCTGCATGAAGATCAAACAAAGAAGGAGCAGGCAAAGTAATAGTCTCTCGAGTACCCTGACTAAATACCAGGTTATAAATCATCCGTCTACTAGCATCTCTATCCAGAAAATCATGGCGAACCATGCTATCATAATCCAGATATCTCTTAGGGAGGAGCATCTCTCCTTCCTCTCCTAGTCTAATGGGTATCACGAAGTGTCTGGCAAGACGGGTAGCATAGATACCTCCATAGACAACACCTTTAGAATGGTTCAGGTTCAACCGTTGAGCTACTATAGCGCCCAGGCTATAGGTCTTATCATTATAAAGGCCTTCACGCAAAACCGCAAGGTTTGGAGAACTGAGTGATCCAGCCTCCCCACGGCCAATCAAACATTTTCCCACAAATAGTGAAAAGTACCGAAGCACAGGAAAATGTATGCTAGCAATTCTAGCGCGAGACACTCCTCTCTCCTCTCCAACAGCAATGGAACCAATGAAATCCTCCAAGTCCCGTGGACGAGGGTCATGGATATCCCCAACATAAAGTAATTTGCATACATTGCAAAAGTCCTGCAGCATCATGCACTAGGGGATATCGTAAATCATGAACTCAACCATGGGAGGATTCTTCCTCGGATAGAAGTTGAAGCTTTGAACGAAAATATTGGTGAGGAGGAGATATTGTGGGCACTTATCTTCAACGAACGCAGTAGGACCTGCGTTCTCCACAAAGTAATAAAAGTCTGCATAAAGTCCGGCGGTGCGCAAAAATTCATCACTTGGCCACTCGCACGCTCGAACTTCTGTGACTCGAGGGACTACGTACTTGGGGTGGTTCTTCTCATCCTCCTTGTAGTTATGGCTTGAAGAGCCTCTCAAGAACCTCCTCATCTCTTCCTTTTTCTAGCTTTGAAAAATTCTGAAATTTTTAGAGACTTCGAAAGAAAAGTGAATAAGCATTAACCCAACTTGTAGCAACTACTCCTACTAGTGCCTAGAGACCGTATCACGCGCTAAAACTACTTGGAACCGGCTAAAATCAACATTTATAGGTCAAGAACAGGGTCACCAAGGTAGGAAGAATTCGCGAAGGATAAAACACTAGAGCAAAAACTAATTGGACCAATGGAGGAGTCACTTACCAAGGAGCAATTTCCCCAAAACAGTTCGGAGAATGGTGCTTTGAGCAAGGAGATCGAAAATCACAACCAAATGAACAAGAACACGGGTTTGAGCTGCGAAACAATTTTTTCTGGAGGTGGAAGAAGAGGCTGGGAGCTGGAATGAGTGGAGGGGGTGCCTGTGGGCCCCACAAGCTTGCACCCCGCCACCAGGGGGTAGGTGGCGGTGGGGGGGCTTGTGGCCCACTGGTCAGGGGCCCTCGCGAGCTCTTAGGCCCAGAAATTTTCAAAAATTCCAGAAAAAATCATACTAAATTTTCAGGACCATCGGAGAACTTTTATTTTTGAGGTATTTTTCTGCGGGATGCTAAAACAGAAAACAGGAAAAGCTAAACTAATTCTATCATTTTTCTTCTAAGCAACAGAAAAGGAAAACTCAAAACAGAGGTACGTGACTCTCTGATTCATCCGTTTCACGGTCATCGGAATAAATTCGTCAATGGGGTTGATCAAGTCCTTATGACAAAACCTTCTCGAATCGCAAGAGAGAACGGGGAATTTTCGAATAGCCACTAAGTCACCTCAATGGGGATATGAATCTCCCCAACAAGCAAATCATACGTCATCTTGACACGAGGAATAGGGCATTCAAAGCTCCCAATAAGAATCGATGAAGTTTTTCCGATAGCATTGATGCAATGTACTGGATATCGTTTCTTCGGAAAGTGCACGGTGTGCTCATTACCGTTGACATGGAAAGTGACATTGCCTTTGTTGCAATCTATAACAGCCCCTACAGTGTTTAAAAAGGGTCTTCCGAGGATGATAGCCATGGCATCGTCCTCGGGGATATCCAAGATAACAAAGTCTATTAAGATAGTGGTATTAGCAACCACAACAGGCACATCCTCGCAAATGCCGATAGGGAAAGCAGTTGATTTGTCGACCATTTGCAGAGAAATTTCAGTGGGTGTCAACTTATCCAACTCAAGTCTACGATAAAGAGAGAGTGGCATAACATTAACACCGGCTCCAAGGTCACATAAGGCAGTTCTTACGTAGTTTCCTTTAATGGAGCAAGGTATAGTGGGCACTCCGGGATCACCAAGTTTCTTAGGAGTTCCACCTTTGAAAGTGTAGTTGGCAAGCATGGTGAAGATCTCAAGATCTGGTATCTTCCATTTATTAGTCACAATATCTTTCATGTACTTGGCATATGGAGACATCTTGAGCATATCAGTTAACCGCATCTGCAGAAATACGGGTCTTATCATCTCAAAGAAGCGCTCAAAATCCTCATCATCCTTTTTCTTGGATGGCTTAGGAGGAAAGGGCATATGTCTGTGAACCCATGGCTCCCTTTCTTTACCATGCTTCCTACCAGTGAAGTCATTCTTATCGTACTTCTTAGGTCATGGATTATCCGGATTAACCATATGTTCAATCTCCACATCCTCATCATTGCTAGGTTGAGCATTATTATGAACATCACTGTCCATATTGTCACCAGGTTCATGTTCATCACCAGATTGTGTTTCTGCATCAGACGCAGAGATATCATTAGGTTCTTCAGGTGTGACAGTATTTGGTGAACTGGCGTGCAGGTTTCTATCATCCTTCTTCTTCTCCTTAGGATGACTAGGTGTATCAGCATTGATTCCTTGAGAATCTTGATCAATTATCTTAGGATGACCTTTAGGATACAAAGGTTCCTGAGTCATTTTGCCTCCTCTAGTAACGACTCTGACAGAGTTGTCATTTAATTCATTGAGCAAGTCATTCTGAGCTTTAAGTACTTGTTCTACCTGAGTAGTAATCATAGAGGCATGTTTACTCAGAAGCTTCAGAGCATTGACATTTCTGTCTACACAAGCACTTAAATGGCTAAGCATACAAGTACTTTCTTCCAAATGTCTGCTAACATAATCATTGAAACTCTGTTGTTTGGCAACAAAGTTGTCAAATTCATCAAAGCATAGGCTTGCAGGTTTATCAAAAGGAATATCACTCTCGTCAAACCTACGCAGAGAATTCACTTCTACTACATGTACCGGGTTATCAAGACCATGGATCTCTTCGATAGGTGGTAGGTTTTTGACATCTTCAGATCTAACACCTTTCTCTTGCATAGATTTCTTGGCTTCTTGCATATCTTCGGGACTGAGGAATGGAATACCTCTTTTCTTAGGAGTTGGCTTAGGAGGTGGTTCGGGAATAGTCCAAGCATTATCGTTGATCAAGAGGTTATTCAGTAGAGTCTCAGCTTGTTCTACAGTTCGTTCCCTAAAAACACAACCGGCACAACTATCTAGGTGGTCTCTAGAGGCATCGGTAAGTCCGTTATAGAGGATATCAAGTATCTCATTCTTCTTAAGAGGGTGATCAGGCAAAGCATTATGTAGCTGGATGAGCCTCCCCCAAGCTTGTGGAAGACTCTCTTCTAGGAGTTGAGCAAAGTTGTATATTTCCTGCAAGGCAGCTTGCTTCTTATGGGCAGGGAAATATTTCTCACAGAAGTAATAGACCATCTCCTGGGGACTACGCACACATCCAGGAGCAAGAGAGGTGAACCAGGCTTTAGCATCATCCTTTAGAGAGAAAGGAAACAACTTAAGGATATAGTAGTGGCAGATCTTCTCCTCATTAGTGAAAAGGTTGGCTATTTTGGATAGTTTGGCAAGATGGGCTATGACCTTCTCAGACTCATAACCATGAAAAGGATCAGATTCGACTAGAGAGATTATCTCAGGGTCGATAGAGAATTCATAATCCTTATCGGTGACAAAGATAGGCGAAGTGGCGAACTTTGGGTCATTTTTCATACTAGCTTCCCGAGATTTTTCCTTCCACTTGAGAAGTAATCTCTCAGCATCATAGGCATCCTTACACGCAAGAAAATCCTCAGCTATCTCTCCCTCCATAACGTAACCCTCAGGTATATCAGGCAATTCATATCTAGGAGAGCTAGGTCTAACAGGAGCAAAAACAAGTTCTATCTCAATAGCATCGACAATTTCAGAAGCATCACGAGCATTGTTAGTAACTCTAGCAATATGAGCATCAAGGAACACTCCTAGTGGAACATCAGGCAAAGGAGTATCTCTAGCAGTATCAAGCATAGCATCATCAGGAAAAATAGCATCTCTAGCATCATCAGGCAAAGTAGTATCAGGCATAACATCTCTAGCAGTATCAGGCATAGTATCAAGCATATCATCTCTAGCAGTAGTATCACAAGCATCATCAAGCACAGGCGACATATCAAGATTTCTAGCAGGAGGTGATGTCGCAAACTTACTCATAACTGAAGGTGAATCAAGTGCATAGCTAGATGGCAATTCCTTACCTCCCCTCGTAGTTGAGGGCAAGACTTTGGTCTTCGGATCCTTCATATTCTTCATAGTAATCAGCAGATATATATCCCAAGTGACTCAGAGAATATAGCAATACCTCCCCGGCAACGGCGCCAGAAAAATGCTGATCGCGCAATCTCTGGCGTTAGCTAGACGAATGCTTATGACAACAAACCTTCTCCGGCAGCGGCACCAGAAGCATGCTGAAAGCACTCACCAGTAATGAGACTAGAAGAATGTTGTTGACGGCCCACCAGCGCATGGGTTCGCAGCAGTTTTTGAGGGTAGAGTATTCGACCCAATTTGTTGATAAGCCCGTCAGAAGGTGAGAGTATACTCTCAAGTATTAGCAGCTGAATTTGTCGGATTCAACCACACCTGAAAGATTAGTATCTGCAAGCACAGTAGTAACAGCAAAGTAATATGATAACAACGGTGTCAGAAATGATCTGTTGACGACAGACTATTCCTAACAATTGTATCAATGGCGCCTCCGTTGCCGCGTTGACGGAAGTTGTCAATTCCCGTCAACGGCCAGCGAACCAACAGTGTAACAGGTAGCAGCAGTGTAACGAGCAATAGCAGTGGCAAGGAACATTAGTAGTGAAAGCAGTATCAAGTAGCAACAGTAGCAAGCGACAGTAGTAGCAGCAGCAGAGCAAGACAAGTACCAGCAGTAGCAACAATAGTAGTAGCAGAGCAAGACAAGTAACAGCAGTAGCAACAGTAGTAGCAGTAGAGTAAGACAAGTAACAGCAGTAGCAACAGTAGGACAAACTCGTAGGCAATGGGTCGGTGATTTGTTTGGATGATATTCATCATGCAACAGCTATAACACGGAGAGATAAGTGGCTAGATCCCGTTCATCAATGTGATGTAGGCATACATTCCGTGTGTCGTCATACGTGCTTAGGGAAAAGAACTTGCATGACATCTATTGTCCATCCCTCCCGTGGCAGCGGGGTCCAAAAGGAAACTACGGGATATTAAGGTTCTCCTTTTAATAAAGAACCGGACCAACGCATTAGCACTTGGTGAACACATGGACTCCTCAAACTATGGTCATCACCGGGAGTGGTTTCGGTTATTGTCACTCCGGGGTTGCCGGATCATAACACATAGTAGGTAACTACAACTTGCAAGATCGGATCTAAAACACACATATATTGGTGACAACATAATAATTTTAGATCTGAAATCATGGCACTCGGGCCCTAGTGACAAGCATTAAGCATGGCAAAGTAGTAGCAACATCAATCTCAGAACATAGTGGATACTAGGGATCAATCCCCGTCAAAACTAACTCGATTACATGATAGATCTCATCCTACTCATCACCGCCCAGCGAGACTACAAATAGATTACTCACGAATGATGAAGAGCTTCATGGAATTGGAGAGGGAAGAAGGTTGATGATGACGATGGCGACGATTTCCCCTCTCCGGAGCCCAAGACGGACTCCAGATCTGCCCTCCAGATGAAGAACATGTGGTGGCGGTGCCTCTGTATCGAAAACGCGACGAAAACTTCTCTTTTTATTTTTTCTAGGACGAAAGGCAACTTATAGAGCTGGAATTGGGGGCGCCAGGTGCGTGTGGGCCCCACAAGCCTGCCCACCGCCACGAGGAGGGTGGTGGCGGAGCAGGGGCTTGTGGCCCACTAGCCCACCCCCTGAGGTGGAGCTTGGCGCAGATATTTTTGATATTTTCCAAAACTGCTCGCCGTAAATTTTTAGGACGTTTGGAGAACTTTGATTTCTGCACAAAAATAACACCAAGGCAATTCTGCTGAAAACAGCGTCAGTCCAGGTTAGTTCCATTCAAATCATGCAAATTATAGTCCAAAACAAGGGCAAAAGAGTTTGGAAAAGTAGATACGTTGGAGACGTATCAATAGGCGCTCAGAGTCCTTAGAAAGAGAAGCATGAGAATTCACAAGTCTGTTTTTATCATCTAATAACTCTTTGCACACTGATTCAGCCTTTTTCAAGGAGGCAAGATCGTTAGCATGTTTATCAAGGTTTTCACCAACTTTTGAGCATAATGCATCATTTTGTGCTTCCTCATACATGACTTTATGCTCAAGGATTTCATTCCTTTCCTTCTCCTAAGTGACGAGGGTTTCGAGTTCCTTGATGGTATTGGTGTGCTTACTCACCATTTCCATAAGTATGCGAAACATAGTGAGCTTATTTCCTTTAAGAGAGCACATAAATTTGTTTATTTTGGCAAACATAGGATGATCTAAGTCATTGTCCTCATAGTGATCCTCCCCATCAAGGTACTCATCAGATGAGGTAGAAACTAGACTGAAAGATTTTAACCGTGGAGTTACCTTATCCTTAACATGGGAGCTTTGGTCTTCCTCATCTTCTATGGCAGTCTTTGCCATCAAACACTTGTGGGCGTTGCCCTTGTAGTCTTTCATATAGTTGTAGTGAACAACATCGCCACTTTTGTTGACGAGCCTCAAGGTGTTTTGTGTATCCTGAGCTACTCCGACAACCCCACCAACGTCTTCTGGATCTGATTCTTCTTGTGCAACCATTGCTCTTCCATCTCTCCTCTTGAGCTTGGAGTTCATAGGGTTTGGCAATTTCTTATTTACAAAGGTCTTCGGAAACCTTGGTATATCTTCTCTCTTCTCATAAGGGCAGTCATTGGAGAAGTGGTTGGTTTCCTCACAGTTATAGCATTTTCTCACTTTCTTCTTTGGGAATCTTCCCTTGAATTTTCCTGCACTGAACTTCTTTACAAAGAGAGCAATGTCCTCATAAGATGGGCTTTCATCAGAGTCAGCATCATCGCCATCTTCGCAGTCTTCATCACCCTCTTCTTCTTCACTTTCTTCTTCGTCACATTCATGCTTGGCTTTCAAAGCAAGATTGATCTTTGATGTTGAAGTACCATGCATGGCAAGGTGCTTTGTTGCATTTGCCTTTGACTCTTCAAATAATTGGAAAGTGGATATGATGTCATCTGGGGTCATTTCTTTGAACCCATGGTGCTGCCTTATGTCCCATACCATTTGATGGTGGTACGGAGCAAGGGCATGAAGTAACTTGTCCACGAGAAATCTCTTGGTCAGGTTGAAACCATCTTGCGTCTTGTCACAGTCACATGACTCAATGTCTGCGGTGAGAGTCATGAGCCGTTCTAGCAGTTGCTTGGGAGATTCACCCTTTTCCATACAGAAGTTCTGCAATTGCCCCTTGGAAATTTCATATTGAGCAAGCCGACGAGTGGAGGTACCGGTCTTGGTCCTTATAATGCTATCCCACAGTTCCTTGGCGCTTGTGATGTGTATGTAAGGTCTCCGTTGCTTGTCATTCATTCCTTTTCTTATGCACATGATCACAGTGTCGTTGAGATGCTTGTCATAAGTTTCTCTGGGAGTGAGGCACCTTGGATCTACAGGGTAGTAGCCATGCTCGAGGATGTCCAACATCTCATCATTGGCGTACCTAAGATGATCCTGCATACCAACTCTCCATAAAGCAAAATCGGAATTGTCATCAAGCAAAGGAGGTTTTCCTCCAGGATTGTACTTAGGTTTCTCAACTTGAGATCTAGCATAAAGCCATGGAACACTGGTTTGGTTATTGCCTGGAGGTTGTTGGCAAAATTAAGAACCGGGCACATTTTGCCCTGAGGCCCTCGAAGACGTGGCTGTCCCCGTGGTTAATGAGGCCGGTCTCATTTGGACCAAGGCCTCAAGAGAAGCATCATGCTCCTCTTTTTGCTTGGCAAGGGCCCGTTCCAGGTCCTCAGAGATGAAGGACCTGACTTCCGTGGAAGTCCCGTCCTTCTCCACTGGAGCTACAGTAATGGGAGTCCCGTCCATCTTGCTCTAGGGCGGTTAAGCCACAAGAATAGATCACGAGGCTCTGATACCAATTGAAAAGGATCGAGATGGACCTAGAGGGGGGGGGTGAATAGGTACAGTTCCAAATTTTAATAGTTACTTAGCAATTTTAGGCAATGGTGCGGAATATGAGAGTGAGCCTAATAATTGCAAAGACAAAGAGTAAGCTATTTAGAGTAAAGTAAGGCAACCGGTAAACTATAATCAAATGCAAGTACGTAATAAGAATTAACACAAGTAGAGAGTTAGGGTTAGGGATAACCAAAACTCCAAGAGAGACGAGGATGTATCCCGGTGTTCACTTCCTTGGAGGGAAGCTACGTCACCGTTAGAGGGGCGGATGTTACCACGAAGGCACACCAATGCCACAAAGGCTCACCCTATTCTCCCTTTGAGACAACACCACGAAGGCGTTTCTCAACCACTAGTGGTAAGCCTTGAGGTGGCTTCCAAACCCTCACAAAATTTTCGGGGGGGGGGGGGGGGTAATCACAAAGGTTTGATTCCTCTCCGAAGACTCCTACCGCCTAGGAGTCTCCAACCTCCAAGAGTAACAAGATCACGGGGATTGCTCAAAACTTTCTCAAATCACAAATCGCTTTGGTGGAGAGGAGGAGAAGGGGACGATCTATCTTTTGATTGGAACAACACTCAAAGGGGCTCACAAATGCTCTTGGGATCTAAGATTGGGTGTAGGCAAGAGTGAGTGAGGAAGAAGGTGTTCTTGTAAGTGTTCTTGCTGTTTTGAACACCCTCTCACGAAGTGGGAGGGGGTATATATAATGGGGAGACTAAACTAACCGTTGGGGTCACTTAAGTTTGACAGTGGTCGGACGTCCGACGGTTTCCGGACGTCCGACGGTTTCCGGACGTCCGACAAGCGTCGAACGACCGAAGGAGTGTTCATATCAGTTTGCCACTGTGTAGTCAAACAGGGACCGGACGTCCGGAGAGAAGGCCGGATGTCCGAGAGTTCATCTCTGTTCAAGGGCACCGAATTTTTGAAAGTGGTCGGACGTCCGGCCCTCAGACGACAGGGGAAGGCCGGAAGTCTGAGGTATTTGACTCTGGTGCAAGGTTCCGGTTTTCCTAAGTGGTTGGGCGTACGGTCCTCGGACGTCCGGAGGGAGCCGGATGTCCGAGACTTTGGCTCTGGTATAGGGTTCCAGATTTCCGAAGTGCTCGGGCGTCCGGCCCTGGGACGTTCGGGGGAAGCTGGATGTCCGAGGCATTGGTTCTGTTTTGATATCAAAGCAGAGCAGTGGAGATGTGGTATGAGGAGAAAAGTAGAGATGTAGTTTGAGCAAGTTCATCGCAAAACCCGTGATCCCCTCTTAATAGTGCGGGATCCCTATACTCAAGAATAGTAGATTAAAGGATAGGCTACATCATCTTTTCTCCATCCCGAGCCTTCTTGACATATAAGTCCCGATCTTCTCAAGCCACCTTGGCACATAATTCTTGATCTACTAAGAGTACTTTGAAAGCCATCCTGAGATACACTCAACAAATAAGATTAGTTTCCTATGTATGTGTTGTCATTAACACCAAAACTCGATTAAGGGCATGGCTGCACTTTCACACAGAACCCTAGCCATTTCCACCAAATCGGTGCAACCAAAAGTGCATCGGTGCTACCGAGTTCAGTGTGACCAACATTCTGTCACCAAGATACACAAGATCAGAATTTTCGAGTTTGAGTATCGGTGCCATCGAGTTTTGTAATCTGACCGTTAGTCACCTTTTCGGTGCCACCGAGTTCTATATATCGGTCTCACCAAGATTCAAAAGTTCACACCTTTATTACTAGTTGTACCACCGAGTTGTCCACTTCGGTGTCACCGAGTTTGCAGTTTTGTGTGTAACGGTTGGATTTTGGCTGCTACCTATATATACCCCCTCACCCACCTATCATTCATGGGAGAAGCACTCAGAACACACACTTAATTTCCAGATCCATTTTCAGAGAGAGAACCGCCTACTCATGTGTTTAGACCAAGATATTCCAATCCAATCATTTGAAACTTGATCTCTAGACTTGATCTATGGCCTCCCCAAACAGCTTTCCACCAAATCAACCTCTCCTACCCATTGATATTCTGTGAGAGAGTGATTTGTGTTGAGGAGACTATCTTTAGAAGCACAAGAGAAAGGAGTTCATTGATCTACCCCATCTATTACCTTTTGGAGGGTGGTGCCTCCTAGATTGGTTATGTGTCGCTTGGGAGCCTCCTACTTCGTGTTGTGGAGTTGAACCAGGATGTTTGTAAGGGGAAGGAGATCGCCTACTTCGTGAAGATCTACCATGAGTAAGGTTAGTCCCGTGTGGACGCAAGCCGTGGTGGAATAGACAAGGCCACTTCTTTGTGGACCCCTTGTGGGTGGAGCCCTCCATGGACTCTCGCAGCCGTTATCCTGTCTGGGTTGAAGTCTCCACTAACATGGATGTACGATAGTGCCACCTATCGGAACCATGCGAAAAATCATTGTGTCAACCTTATGCGTTTGATCTCCCTACCTTACTCCTATATTTACGCTTGCATGTTTACTTTCTGCTTCTATACTATTAGAACCGCATGTGTAGGGTGTACTTGACTTGTTATAACTGTCGTAGTTGCCTCTCTAGTAAAATTGGGAAAAGGCA
Organism: Hordeum vulgare subsp. vulgare; assembly: GCF_904849725.1. NCBI lineage: Eukaryota > Viridiplantae > Streptophyta > Magnoliopsida > Poales > Poaceae > Hordeum > Hordeum vulgare. Next base: position 242,566,414 of record NC_058520.1, on the reverse strand, counting down.
AAAAATTGATCTTGTCAAGTAGTCTAATCACCCCCTCTAGACATACTTTCGATCCTACATGGTGCCTCCTAGATTGGTTAGGTGTTGCTTGGGAGCCTCCTACTTTGTGTTGTGGAGTTGAACCAAGAAGTTTGTAAGGGCAAGGAGATCGCCTACTTCATGAAGATCTACCCCGAGTGAGGCTAGTCCTTCGTGGACGTAAGCCATTATGGAATAGACAATGTTGCTTCTCCGTGGACCCTTCGTGCGTTGAGCCCCATGGTCTCGCACGGCTGTTACCCTCTGTGGTTTGAAGTCTCCATCAACGTGGACGTACGATAGCACCACTTATCGGAAGCACGCCAAAAATCATCGTGTCAACCTTTGTGTTTGATCTTCCTTTCCCTACCCTTTATTTACATGTGCATGTCATTACTTTCCCCTGCTATACTCTTAGACCTGCATGTGTAGGGTGTGCTTGACTTACAACAATCGCTAAAACTTGCCCACAACTAAAATTGGGAAAAGGCTAAGTTTTTTATTTTGTCATGTAGTCTAATCACCCCCCTAGACATACTTCGGATCCTACAATTGGTATCAGAGCTTTGGTATCCATGGCATTGGCTTCACAACCTAGGATAGTATGGCGTCTAGTGAAGGAAATTACCACCCTAGAGGTCCATATTTGATGGTACAAACTTTGCTAGTTGGAAGCATAAGATAAAAATGTATATTCTTGGTCATAACCACGTCGTTTGCGCTATTGTTTTGTTGGTTTGCAAGGTGAATTATTTGGTGATGGAAAGGAACCGGATCGTGAAGTCACATCAAAAGAATTGAAGATGTTGCAATACAACACTCAAGCATGCGACATTCTATTCAACTGCATATGCCCTGAAGAGTTAAACAAGATTAGCCATCTTGAGAATGCCAAGGAAATTTGGGACACTTTGCTTGATATGCACGAAGGTATCAAATCCTTCAGGGAACCTAAGTTGGATGTGCTACAAAATCAGCTTGACAAGTTCAAGATGAATGATGGTTAAGGAGTCGCTAAGATGTACTCTTGGCTTGCTCTCATCACAAATGGGATCGCCGGCTTAGGAAGCAAAGAGATGACCAACAAATTCATCATCAAGAAGATACTTAGAGCCTTGGATAGAAATTACAACACCGCGTGCACATTGATCCAAATGATGCCAAACTAGAAGGATCTCAAGCCAACGGAAGTCACTGGAAGGATTGTCACTCATGAACTGTCACTCAAGGACAAAGAAGAGCTGCACAACAAGTCAAGCGGTGCTTACAAAGCTTCAAGTGATGCTCCTGCTACTTGAAATGACAACCTTGTCACCAATGAAGAGATAAGCCTCATGGTCAAGAAATTCAACAAGTTCTATAAGAGTAAAGGCAAAGAGAGAAGCTCCAACTCAAGATATGAAGAGAAGCGTTCATCTAGTCGTGACCGAAACTGCTACAATTGTGGAAGGCCGGGACACTACTCCAGTGAGTGCTAGATCCCCCACAAAAGAAGATAAGAGTCAACTAGAAGATGAAGCTCAAGAGAAGAGTCACCTCAAAGAGAGAGAATGAGTAGAGAAGACCATTATGAACGAAGACACTCCCAAGGAAGTAAGGAATCAGAGAAGAAGGACAAGTACACCAAGAGCCACTCAATAAGAAGATATCAAGCGCATGTTGGTGAATGGGTATCCGGCTCCGGGTCCGACAACCAATCTGAGAGAAGCTACCACTCCCACTCCGACCACAGTCAAGATGAAGGTGTTGCCGGTCTTGCACTTGTATCCTCCAACTCCTATGGCATATTTGATTCACCAAATGCAGGTATTGGAAATTGCTTCATGGCTAAAGTCCCCAAGGTATCACACCGCGAGTACCCTGACTTTAATAGTGATGAGGATGACATACTAGGATGTTAGAATAAAACGCTAATGCAAGATCATAGACGACACACCGAGTTACGATATTTGTTAACGAGGTTCACCGATATGGCTACATCTCCGGGGCATGACTGCGGCGCTCCTCCCCAAGATACCGCAACATCGGCCGCCCGGGCGCCGACACAAGTCGCCGGCTCCCCCACGTACCTATTGTTATCCGATCGTCATGGGTTACAACGTGTGGTGCCGCTCGATATATAAGAGGCCTAGGATACAACGTGTCCGACTCCTACATGACTCATGCCTATCAACACCAATTACAACTTCAAGTCCACGTAACCCCTTGCGTACATAATATTCGACACAAAATATAACAAACTCCACCTTGGCGAATATTCGCCACCACCTAGAAGTCGTCCATGCGTCGAGCCTCCATGTACTCCGGACTTGAGTTGTCTTCTTTGTAGCTTACTTAGAGCTACCCGACAGGTCTAACCCGCCGCCACCCTCAGAGTTCACTGCTACTCCTGCAGCTCCACTCTTCATGACTCCACCTGCAATAGTGCTCCCTTGCAACTTGTAAAGATGCGAAGCCGTCCTCTCTCCTATCATCACGGTCATCCCATCTTCTATGATTTCTATTGTCTTCTTATCCCGATCACAACGGAATTCCATACCACCATCATGAAGAACACCAAGCAAAACTAGATTCCTCCTTAGCCCTAGCACATACCTGACTCCCCGAAGCATCCGCTCAACTCCGTCAAACATCTTGATTTTGATGTCACCTATTCCAGCAACATGATAACCAGTGTTATCTCCCACATAGGCAAAGCCAAACTCACCAGACTTTTACGAAGATAACCACTCCCTGTTGGGCGTCGCATGAAAAGAGCAAGTTGAATCCAACATCCACGCTTCAGTTTTAGTTGACCGTCTGTTTGATACTATGAGAGCATCACTACTGCTGTCTGAGTCGCCACCATTAGTAGACAGGTTAGCACTAGCCTCATTCTTCAGTTCTGGCACATTCCCTCTTTATATGTCCCCATTCCTTGCACTTGTAGCACTGCACCTTTTTCTTCTTTTTCTTCTCCGCCTCTTGTCCCTTCCTGAGCTGATAAATTTTAACTGCCAACCCCAAACCTTGAGTACTATCCCTTTCAGCAACATTCTTTTGCTTCCTCAACTCATGTCCAAGCAATGCTGCCGTGATTTCCTCATTATTGACGGGTGTCTTTCCATGTGTCAACGTAATGACCAAATGCTCATAGGACGGCGACAACGAAACAAGAAGAAGTAGTGCCTTGTCCTCGTCCTCAATCTTCACATCCAGCCGTGCTAGATCCGTGACCAACTGATTAAAGGCATTCACATGCTCCACAAGATCCGACCCCTCCTGCATCTTTAGCCCATAGAATTTTTTGCTTCAAATAAAACTTATTGGTCGCTGACTTGGACATATAACGACTTGCCAACTTGTCCCAAATTCCCTTAGTATAATCTTTGTCCATGACATGATACATGACCTGGTCCGCAAGACACAACCGTATGTTGGCGGCTGCCCACACCTGCATATCCTCCCACGTATCATCGTCAACCTTAGCCGGCTTCGTCTCCTGCAAACCCTTCAAGATTCCCTGCTGCGCCAGAAGATCCTTGACTCTTGTCTGCCATAGACCGAAGTTACCCGTGCCATCGAATTTATCCACCTCAAATTTGGTGAACCCCGGCGCCATGCCGAGCCGCGATCTAACCGGCCTGTTGCCGCCCGTTTGACCGCCCTTACTTGCCTCTACGACTTCCTCACGAAAAAGATCTCCGATCCCAAATTCTTCATCTGAAGCCACACCGCAATACGCGATCTACCAAGAACCTTGACTCGCACCGTATCCTGTCCGCCCTTCAGGAATTGCCATGAAGCCTCTTGCTGCAACGTGCAGAATAAAATGCTAATTCTGGTCACAGCAACTCGTCCGCTCCACCTTTTTTCCGAATCTGCAAACTATGTTTGGTGCCTTCGCTGTCTCCGTCGCCAACCTTTTATTATCGCTGGGTCGATCACGACCTAGCCTTTTCCTTCTCCCACACAGAAACCGAGTCCAAGTATTCCACAACTTGCGAGTCCCTGATCGGGGTCCAACTTTTTCACGGATCGAACATGCACGCACATAGGATCTCCTGAACCGTACATGCATCCAGCAATGCACCTACCATGTCCAGACTAGACACTAGTCCACACACGTGCAGGATTCCTTGTAAATCCAAACCGCCATGCATGAGTGTTAATCTTCTGGACTCTTACCCGCGTGTGCCTGTCTTGCATATCCTGCACGGAGACCAACTGCCGCACGCTACCGAGCGGCTGTCCCACGTATGACCCCAACACGACTTTCCTTCTTGCGCGATGTGTGTTCCTCGAAAAAAACACCGTTACTAATTTCGACGATAGCTCGCCTTCTGTTCTTGATTCTTCGTGGGCGATCTATAACAACCTAGTCGCACGTACTCACCGCACATCAACCCTGCCACAACAGTCGCCACCTCGCGCAACATCTGTGCACGAGCCGTGTCGTACCCTGGCCACCTGCGTCGCCGACACAATTCGTCAGCAGTGCCGCGCCGCCGCCTTTGTACAACACCGAGCGCATTATCTCGATGCTCTCACACTCCTATCTATCCGACCATCCCCACATTTGGTCGCCGGTCTGATCGCAAGCCGAATCCGTCGCCTCCGCAACGTCTTCAACAGCCACTACGCCGGTCCGATCGCCATGTCTAGCCGATCCTTACCGACCGCAACCCATCGAACGGTCGAGGCCTACTGCCCGAAGTGTCCGACACCACCGTCCACATCCACGACCGCCACCATGCTCCACGTTGCGCCAATCGGACATTCCCTGGCACCCGTCGAGCATGATCCTCGTATCTCCAAATGATCTTCTGCATAGCCTTTTCGTAACCTTGCTCATGATACCACTTGTTACGCAATCCCGGGTCCGCTAACACTAGCGTTTCTGACCCACATGCGTCAACAGGCCCAACCGGAGAGCAACACCGACTTATGACAGGCCTTGGGCCCTCTCCCCCCAAAAGCTAGCCTGTTAGGAGGGGACACCCTCACCCTTATAAGTCATGTTAGTTCTCCTCCCACAACCGATGTGGGACTAAACCCAACAATCTCCCCCTCACACATCGGTCACCATGGGCCCGCTAATACCAGCGTCTCCAGCCCACCAACCATGACCGATCACGTGTGAGTCCACCGAGATTTATTCCAGGAACCTGGGCTCTGATACCACTTGTTAGAATGAAACGCTAATGCAAGATCATTGACGTCACACCGAGGCACGATATTTGTTAACGAGGTTCACTGATATGGCTACATCCCCGGGGCATGACTATGGGCGCTCCTCCCCAAGATACCGCAACACCGGCCGCCCGGGCGCCGGCACAAGTTGCCGGCTCCCCCGCGCACCTATTGTTATCCGATCGTCATGGGTTACAACGTGTGGTGCCCCTCAATATATAAGAGGCCTAGGATACAACGTGTCCGACTCCTACACGAATCGTACCTATCCACACCATACAACTTCAAGTCCACGTAACCCCTTGCGTACATAATATTCGACACAAAATATAACAAAGATGATGACTTGTTCTTTGATAAAACTAGTGATAGCAATGAAAATGAACTTGATGATAGCCATGCTAGTCAAGATAAGTCATGTGATCATGATAAGAAGGAGATTGAGCATCTAACTAAACAATTAAACACTCTTAAGTTAGCCCATGAATCTACTCGAGAAGATCATAGAGAGCTTGCAAGAACTCATGAGAAGCTACGCTTCGAGAAGCTAAATTTAGAGCAAGAGCATGAGTTTCTAAAAGCAATCAATGATGATCTTGAAAATAAGAGTTCTTATTATGTGGCCAAATGGTTACACTTGTCTACTTTTGTTCCACAAGTTAAACCTAAGTATACTAGTAACAAAGGCAAGAAAGTTTCTTCATCTAGTAACAACATCACTAATGCTAAATCAAATGATGTTGTTACTGGCAGCTCCCTTGATTCCACTAATGGTTCTCTTAGCCAAGCTACACTTGAGCAAGAAAACGATTTATTGAAAGGAATTATAGGGAGAGGTGTCTTCAAGAGTCTTGCCAAAAGTAAGCAATTCGAGGAATTTGTACGCAAGCAAGGTGGGCATCAGAAGCAACAAGGCATTGGCTGCTTCAATGCCAATGGAGTTGAATGGGAAGAAGGTCAATACCCCAACCCGAAGTTTGTTCCCCAAAAGGAGAAGTATGATCCTACTCTCCCCAAGGGAACAAATTCTCAAGATGACCTTCCACCACAAGACCACAAGGGCAATGACAAGCTTCAAGAGGACATTGACTCATTTGAGGAAGAATCCCAAGCCATAGTCAAGTGGATTCCCAAGGCCACCACTAGCTCTACTTCATCAAGCGCTACCTCAACTCCAAGGATCCCCATCAAGTTGACGTGGGTCCCTAAGAAGAAGAACTAGAGAAGTTCGTGAGGGGTGATTCCGCCAATGAAATTCACTCTTATTCATTTTGGCAAGAACTATTTGCAATCAACTCCAACCTTATGCATTAGTTCAAGGAGTCACACATTCCCTCAAAGGTAAGCAAGGGACAAGGTGATTAATGTATCAATGGACATCATGTCATATGTAATTCATTCCATGTCCATAGATATCCTTATAGTTGTTCCTTGTGTATGGGAATAATCCATGTAGGTGAGAAGAGTAAGAAACAACAAGGATTTCTCCCAACTCAATATGATCTTCATCAACAATGAGCATTCACCAGTACTACACCTACATGAAGTCTTCTACGACAAAACCCAAGGTTAGTTTATCCCTCTTAGGGTGGATGTCACATAAAGGGGGAGCTTTACTCTAAGACTTGAGTTAAAGCATCTCTTAAGGTGTGGACACATTGAAAGCTTTATGTAAAAGTGGCAAGCCCACTTGTGCTTGAACGATGAGTATGACCTATGATCAAGTATTGTTGCTTGGCTCCTAAGTCAATATACTCATATATAGATGTCTTCCTCATCGCCAAAGTGCTTGGTAGATACTAGAGTGGTTGTGCATGCTTGCCATGTTTTATTTGACATCTTATTGTGTGAGCATGTCGGTATGCATATTCTTGCTCATTCGAGGATGTCCAATTGTTGTTATTTGGATTTTCATTTTATTTGACCAATTGGATATACAAGAATGCCCAAGTACCTCTATCTAGCTATCTATGCTTTTTCATCTCAAACTCTATTCATGCTACATCACAAAATTGGAGCAAGCACTTTAGGGACACTCTGTGTGAGGAGCACTCATAGTTCCATCTCAACAAGAGAAAACTTCCAAAACCTCCCATGTGCCACTCGGTGTGACCAACTCAACAAACTCAGTCTAACTGAAGCACTATGGTTGATCTGGTTTTTGAACCTTGGTACCGCCGATTCGTAAATCTCGGCCTCACCGAGTTTCTTCGTCACCTAACAGTTATGAAAGTCGGTGGCACCAATATTTTTGAACTGGTGTCACCGACATCATGGGGATATATATACCCAGCAGACCTGACCTTTGAAATTTCCCTTCAATCCTTGCCTCTCACAAACCTATATTTTCATGCTCATGTCTCCATGACATCGCCCTTCATATCCCATGCGCCCTCGCCACAGGAGTCCTCACCGTTGACCACAATCTCACCTGCCATCGCCGTTGTAGGATATGTTCACTGAGTTAGGGTAAAGATCTCACCCCTCTTGCCCTCCCTTATCCGCTTCCTGCACATTAGGTTTTGTTCTTCATTGTGACATAGTTTGAGATTGATAAAACCACAAAACAAATCCAGTAGCATAGTCGAACAATGAATTTTAGGGTTAGGTCTGCGCTTTTTGTGTCTTGGAGTCACCGAGTAAACTGGATCGGTGCCACCGATTCATGAACTTGGGTTTCTAAGAACCATCTCGGTGAGACCGAGTCTCACTTTTTGGTGCTAACGAAAAGTGTGGCCAAGTCTTTGTTCAGCAGATGGTCAGTCTCAGAGGCTCCGAGTTTTTCATCTCGGTGGAACCAAAACACACAAAGCTGATACTTAAGACTAAAATTTTGAGTTCAAAATTTTGAAAATGTCTGTGTTTTGTGATGCTCATCTATTCCTACTCTTCTATAACTATTCGTAGGGTCAGCTTGTTTGCTTGTCAGCTTGTCAACATGTCAGGTTATGAAGATAGCTAGAATGATTTGAGAGAGCAAAGCATGGATGTGGACTCAGGCACTAGTCCTGAGAAGACTGCTTCTGATCCAGTAACTCCAAGCTCTCATGATATGCCCAAGGCAGCTATCGAGTCCACGAAGAAACTGAACTCAGATGAGGTGGATGTTGATTTCAATCCTGAAGAATGCATTTCTCACAAGAAGAAGGAGAGAGTAACAGTCAAAAAATATCCCAGAGTTTGTTGCATCCAAGAGAGGGGTGTCTTAATTTTCTGAGCAACCTAGTGAGACTGGAAGGACAAAGACTATAGACAAGAATCTAGGCCAGAAAAGAGCGAGAAAGATAGTTGTACATGTTGTTGGAAGGCCAACATCTATGTATGAAGATCCAGCAGAAGCTACTGATGAAGAAAAGGAAGAGGTACCTGCAAATCCACCTCCTTCCAAGAAGAAAAAGCTAATGGCAGATGCTATGCCCAGCAAGTCTACAGCAAAGACAAAGTCTTCATCTCCTAAGGCCAAAAATCCTATAGCTCCTAGGCCCAAGAGGACTACAAGGGATATTCCTGCAATAGATAAGGAGAAAGGTTGTGCATCCAGAGATGTTGCTGAAGAAGAAGAAGAAGAACATGCTACTTTGAGAAAGATGAGAGCTCACCTGCCAGAGCATAATGATGTTCATCCTGTTGTAGAGGACATGAAGAAGAGGAGAGATCAAGGACTGAGATTGTGGACAGCAGCAGATCCATATGCTGTCAAGAGGAGGATAGCTGTCGATGGTCGCTTTCACACCAAGGAACATCAATACTTTTATGAGACTGTGCTATTGGACAAGAGTCCAGCTGTGAGCGACATGAGATATGTAGATTGGGACTACATCAAGAAACATGAGGACTACTTCCCTCATGTGAGAGAAAACTTTAGGGCCATTGACATGGAGGATTTTGTTGGGAGAGAGATGATTGCTTGGAATGATGAGATGATCATCCAGTTCTACTCCACTGCACATTTCTATCCTGATGGTAGAATTGTGTGGATGGCTGAAGGTCACATGTATGAATCAACTATTGAGGAGTGGGCAACCATCATAGGTGCTCCAAGGGGACTTGAGAGTGACTTGGATGTTTACTCTAAGCCAAAAATGAATCACAACTTTATGGCTCAAATGTACAATCCAGTGCCCCATAATGATTGCTTGGATAGTTGATATGATCAACATGGAGATGTTCACCACTTAAACTATACTCAACTCACGTGATGATCGGACTTGAGTTAGTGAATTTGGATCATGCGACACTTGAATGACTAGAGGGATGTCTATTTGAGTGGGAGTTTATTAGTAATGTGATTAGCTAAACTCAATTGTCTTGAACATAGTCTAAGTAATCTTTGCAAAATTTTATGTTGTAGATCAATGGCTCGCGCAATAGCAACCCTGAATTTTAATACGTTCCTAGAGAAAGCTAAGCTGAAATATGATGGAAGCAACTTTATTGTCTGGGCTCGAAATCTGAGGCTTATCCTCCAAGCTGGCCAAAAGAAATATGTGCTTGATGCTTCGCTTGTCAATGCACCACCCGCTACAACAAACCAAGATATTTTGAACGCTTGGCAAGCACATAAGGGTGACTACTCACTAGTTCAATGTGCAGTTTTGTATGGCTTAGAACTGGGACTTCAAAGACGCTTTAAACGTCATGGAGCATATGAGATGTTCCAGGAGTTGAAATTTATCTTTGAGAAGAATGCCCGTATAGAGAGGTATGAGACCTCCGATAAGTTCTATGCTTCAAAATGGAGGAGAATTCGTCTGTTAGTGAACACTTGCTCAGAATGTCTGGATACTCTAACTGTCTAGCTGAGCTAGGGATTGAACTCCCGCAAGAAGCTATCACTGACATAATTCTTCAGTCACTGCCACCTAGCTATAAGAGTTTCGTGTTGAACTATAACATGCAAGGTATGAATAAGTCACGCGGCGAGTTATTTGCAATGCTGAAAGTCATTGAGTCAGAAATCCAAAAAGAACATAAAATGTTGTTGGTCAATAAGACCAGTAGTTTCAGGAAAAACGGCATAGCCAAGAAGGGTAACTCCAATAAGAGTGGCAAAGTTGTTTCCCTTCCGACGAAGAAATCCAAGGCTGGACCTAAGACGAAAACTGAGTGCTATTATTGCAAGGGGACTGGTCATTGGAAACGCAACTGCCCCAAGTTTTTGGCCGATAAGAAGGCGGCCAATGCCAAACAAGGTATATATGATATACATGTTATTTATGTGTACCCCACGAGCTCTCGTAGTAGTGCCTGGGTATTTGATATCGGTTATGTTGCTCACATTTGCAACTCGAAACAGAAACTGCGGAATAAACGAAGGATGGCGAAGGATGAAGGGACGATGCGCATGGGAAATGGTTCTAAGGTTGATGCGATCGCCGTCGGCATGGTCTCACTTCAGTTACCATTGGGTTTGTGATGAACTTAAATAATTGTTATTTAGTGCCTGCGTTGAGCATGAACATTATATCTGGATCTTGTTTATTGCAAGATGGTTACTCATTTAAGTCAGAGAATAATGGTTGTTCCATTTATATGAGTAATATCTTTTATGGTCATGCACCCAATGTGAGGGGTTTGTTCATATTGAATCTCGATTGTGATGACACTCATATCCATAACATTGAGACCAAAAGATGTAGAGTTAACAATGATAGTGCCACTTTCTTGTGGCACTACCGCTTACGTCATATTGGTGTTAAGTGCATGAAGAAACTCCATGCTGATGGACTTTTGGAGTCACTTGATTTTGAATCACTTGGCACATGAGAACCCTGTCTCATGGGCAAGATGACTAAGTCTCCGTTCTCTGGAACAATGGAGCGTGCAGGTGACTTGTTGGAGATCATACATACTGATGTGTTCGGACCAATGAGCATAGAGGCGCGTGGCGGATATCGTTATTTTCCCACCTTCACTCACGATTTGAGTAGGTTTGGCTATATCTACTTGATGAAGCACAAGTCTGAAACGTTTGAAAAGTTCAAACAATTTCAGAGTGAAGTTGGAAATCATCGTAGCAAGAAGATCAAGTTCCTACGATCTGATCGAGGAGGTGAATATCTGAGTTACGAGTTTGGTGCTCACTTAAGACAATGTGGAATTGTTTCTCAGTTGACACCGCCTGGAACATCACAACGTCGTGGTGTGTTCGAACGTCGTAATCATACTTTATTAGATATGGTGCCTTCTGTGATGTCTCTTACCGATTTGGTATTATCATTTTGGGCTATGCATTGGAGACAACTGCATTCACTTTAAATAGGGCACCATCAAAGTCCGTTGAGACGACACCATATGTGCTACGGTATGGCAAGAAGCCAAAGTTGTTGTTTCTTAAAGTTTGGGGATGTGATGCTTATGTCAAAAAGCTTCAGCCTAAAAAGCTGGAACCCAAATTGGAAAAGTGCGTCTTCATAGGTTACCCAAAAGAGACAGTTGGGCATACCTTCTATCTCAGATCTGAGGGCAAAGTGTTTGTTTCTAAGAACGAAGCTTTTTTGGAGAAAGAGTTTCTCTCGAAAAAATTGAGTGGGAGGAAGATAGAACTTGACGAGGTTGCAGAACCTGTGCTTCAACAAGATGGTGGCGCAGGGCAGAAAGAAATTTATGTCGAGGCAACACAAGTTGAAGAGGAAGCTAATGATGATGATCATGAAGCTTCAGATCAAGTCACCATCAGACCTCGCAGGTCGACAAGAGCACGTACTGCTCCTGAGTGGTACGGGAATCATGTCTTGTCAATCATGTTGTTGGACAACAATGAGCATGGGAGTTATGGAGAAGCAATGGTGGGCCCAAATTCCAACAGATGGTTAGAAGCCATGAAATTCGAGATAGGATCTATGTATGAAAACAAAGTATGGACTTTGGAAGTATTACCTGAAGGTCGCAAGGCTATTCAGAACAAATGGATCTTTAAGAAGAAGATGAATGTCGACGGTAATGTGACCGTTTATAAAGCTCGACTTGTGGCAAAGGGTTTTTCACAAGTTCAAGGAGTTGACTACGATGAGACATTCTCACCCGTAGCGATGCTTAAGTCCGTCCGAATCATGTTGGCAATAGCTGCATTTTTCGATTATGAAATCTGGCACATGGAAGTCAAAAACGGCGTTCCTTAACGGGTTTCTTAAGGAAGAGTTGTATATGATGCAACCCGAAGGTTTTGTTGATCCAGAGAATGCTGACAAAGTGTGCAAGCTCCGGCGATCCATTTATGGACTCGTGCAATCATCTCGGAGTTGGAATCAACGCTTTGATTAGGTGATCAAGGTGTTTGGGTTTATACATGTTTTTGGAGAAGCTCGTATTTACATGAAAGTGGGTGGGAGCTCTATAGCATTTCCAATATTATATGTGGATGACATATTGCTGATTGGAAACAATGTAGAGTTTTTGGAAAGCGAAAAGGATTACTTGAATAAAAGTTTTTCAATGAAGGACCTAGGAGAAGGTGCTTACATATTGGGCATAAATATCTATAGAGATAGGTCAAGGCGCCTAATAGCTCTTTCACAAAGCACATACCTTGATAAAGTTTTGAAGAAGTTCAAAATGGAACAATCCAAGAAGGGGTTCTTGCCTGTGTTACAAGGTATAAAGTTGAGTAAGACTCAATGTCCACTAACTGCAGAAGATAGAGAAAAGATGAGTGTCGTCCCCTATGCTTCAGCCATAAGGTCTATCATGTATGCAATTGTGATAGCGTGGCTTATTAAGGATGATAGATTACTCATATCAATAAGGAATTCCTTCTTTTCCTAGAGCCCATTCGAACAGAACTCCAAGGTTAAGCATGCTCGGCTTGGAGTAGTTCTAGGATGGGTGACCGACCGAGAAGTTGTTCCCGGGTGCGCATGAGTGAGGACAAAGTGCGCAGAAAAGACTAGTATTGATATGTGGGGCCAGTCTAGATCCCGCCAGGAGTAACAACTGCCGGCGGGTGTGTCCGGGGCGTTACAAGTTGGTATTAGAGCCGACCCTCGCGGTTACACGGATGTTTGCGGACAGGTGTGCTGTCATGTTGTTCCTGACGTTTGTGACCCGTCGTGGCACACGGCATGGTGCATGTACTGGGCTGGATGCATAAACGTTTGTGCCAAGAGGGAACACTCCTGTGGCCCTACGAGGACGTCGGTTCCTCTGAGTGGTGGTGTATGTGATATCCTGTCTTATTAAGGATGATAGACTACTCATATCAATAAGGAACTCCTTCTTTCCCGGGAGCCCATTCGAACAGAACTCCTAGATTAAGCGTGCTCGGCTTGGAGTAGTTCTAGGATGGGTGACCGACCGGAAAGTTGTTCCCGGGTGTGCATTAGTGAGGACAAAGTGCGCAAAAAAGACTAGTATTGATATGTGGGGCCAGTCTAGATCCCTCCAGGAGTAACGACTGCCAGCGGGTGTGTCCGAGGCGTTACAACAATGATGTGCACAATATCAGATGTCAGCCTGGCCATAGTATGGCAGGCAGGTTGCAAAGTGATCCAGGAGAGGAATACTGGGCGGCGGTCAAGAATTTTCTAATGTACCTGAAAAGGACTAAGGAAATGTTTCTCGTTTATGGAGGTGACGAAGAGCTCGTCGTAAAGGGTTACGTCGATGCAAGCTTTGACACTCGTCCGGATGACTCTAAGTCACAAACTGGATACATATTTATTCTTAATGGGGGTGCAGTAAGCTGGTGCAGTTCCAAGCAAAGCGTCGTAGCTGATTCTACATGCGAAGCGGAGTACATAGCTGGCTCACAGGCAGCTAAGGAGGATGTATGGATGAAGCAGTTCATGTCAGATCTTGGAGTAGTGCCAAGTGCACTGGATGCAATCAATCTGTTCTGTGACAACACTGGTGCCATTGCTCTAGCCAAGGAACCAAAGTTTCACAAGAGGACCAGACACATAAAGTGACGCTTCAATGCCATCCGCGATTACATCAAGGAGGAATACATAAATATTTGCAAAGTGCACACAGATCTGAATGTTGCAGATCTGCTGACTAAACTCTTCCATGAGCAAAGCATGATCAACACCAGAACTGTATGGGTGTTAGATTCATTACATTGTAAATCACATAGAGATGTGAAGCTAGATTATTGACTCTAGTGCAAGCGGGAGACAGTTGGAAATATGCCCTAGAGGCAATAATAAAATAGTTATTATTATATTTCCTGTTCCAAGATAATCGTTTATTATCCATGCTATAATTATATTGAATGGAAACATAAATGCATGTGTGGATATATAGAAAAAACAATGTCCCTAGTGAGCCTCTAGTTGACTAGCCTATTGGTCAAGGATGGTTAAGGTTTCCTAGCCATAGACAAGTGTTGTCACTTGATGACGGGATCACATCATTAGGAGAATGATGTGATGGACAAGACCCAAACTATGAACGTAGCATATGATCGTGTCATTTTGTTGCTATTGTTTTTTGCATGTCAAGTATACATTCCTATGACCATGAGATCATGTAACTCACTGACACCGGAGGAATGCCTTGTGTGTGTCAAACGTCGCAACGTTACTGGGTGACTATAAAGGTACTCTACATGCATCTCCGAGGGTGTCCGTTGAGTTAGCATGGATCAAGACTGGAATTTGTCACTCCGTGTGACGGAGAGGTATCCCGGGCCCACTTGGTAATACTGTTGGGGAACGTCGCATGGGAAACAAAAATTTTCCTACGCGCACGAAGACCTATCATGGTGATGTCCATCTACGAGAGGGGATGTTCGATCTACGTACCCTTGTAGACCGCACAGCAGAAGCGTTAGTGAACGCGGTTGATGTAGTGGAACGTCCTCACGTCCCTCGATCCTCCCCGCGAACCGTCCCGCGATCAGTCCCACGATCTAGTGCCGAACGGACGGCACCTCCGCGTTCAGCACACGTACAGCTCGACGATGATCTCGGCCTTCTTGATCCAGCAAGAGAGACGGAGAGGTAGATGAGTTCTCCGGTAGCGTGACAGCGCTCCGGAGGTTGGTGGTGATCTTATCTCAGCAGGGCTCCGCCCGAGCTCCGCAGAAACATGATCTAGAGGTGAAACCGTGGAGATATGTGGTCGGGCTGCCGTGGCAAAGTTGTCTCAAATCAGCCCTAAAACATCCGTATATATAGGGGGAAGAGGGGGAGCCTTGCCTTGGGGCTCAAGAGGCCCCAAGGGGGTCGGCCGAGCCAAGGGGGGAAGGTCTCCCCTTCCAAACCGAATCCAACTTGGTTTGGAAGGTGGAGTCCTTCTTCCCTTTCCCACCTCCTCCTTTTTTTTTCTCTCTGATTTTCTTCCTATGGCACATAGGGCCTTCTTGTGCTGTCCCACCAGCCCACTAAGGGCTGGTGCGCCACCCCCAAGGCCTATGGGCTTCCCCGGGGTGGGTTGCCCCCCCGGTGAACACCCGGAACCCATTCGTCATTCCCGGTAACTCGGAAAACCTTCCGGTAATCAAATGAGGTCATCCTATATATCAATCTTTGTTTCCGGACCATTTCGGAAACCCTCCTGACGTCCGTGATCTCATGCGGGACTCCGAACAACATTCGGTAACCAACCATATAACTCAAATACGCATAAAACAACGCCGAACCTTAAGTGTGCAGGCCCTGCGGGTTCGAGAACTATGTAGACATGACCCGGGAGACTCCTCGGTCAATATCCAATAGCGGGACCTAGATGCCCATATTGGATCCTACATATTCTATGAAGATCTTGTCGTTTGAGCCTCAGTGCCAAGGATTCATATAATCCCGTATGTCATTCCCTTTGTCCTTCGGTATGTTACTTGCCCGAGATTCGATCGTCAGTATCCGCATACCTATTTCAATCTCGTTTACCGGCAAGTCTCTTTACTCGTTCCGTAATACAAGATCCCGCAACTTACACTAAGTTACATTGCTTGCAAGGCTTGTGTGTGATGTTGTATTACCGAGTGGGCCCCGAGATACCTCTCCGTCACACGGAGTGACAAATCCCAGTCTCGATCCATACTAACTCAACTAACACCTTCGGAGATACCTGTAGAGCATCTTTATAGTCACCCAGTTACGTTGCGACGTTTGATACACACAAAGCATTCCTCCGGTGTCAGTGAGTTATATGATCTCATGGTCATAGGAACAAATACTTGACACGCAGAAAACAGTAGCAACAAAATGACACGATCAACATGCTACGTCTATTAGTTTGGGTCTTAGTCCATCACATGATTCTCCTAATGATGTGATCCCGTTATCAAGTGACAACACTTGCCCATGGTCAGGAAACCTTGACCATCTTTGATCAACGAGCTAGTCAACTAGAGGCTTACTAGGGACAGTGTTTTGTCTATGTATCCACACATGCACTGTGTTTCCAATCAATACAATTATAGCATGGATAATAAACAATTATCATGAACAAAGAAATATAATAATAACTAATTTATTATTGCCTCTAGGGCATATTTCCATCAGTCTCCCACTTGCACTAGAGTCAATAATCTAGTTCACATCACCATGTGATTCCAACGAATCCAACACCCATATAGTTATGGGGTCTGATCATGTCTTGCTCATGAGAGAGGTTTTAGTCAACGGTTCTGAAATTTTCAGATCCATGTGTTCTTTACAAATCTTTATGTCATCTTATAGATGCTGCTACTATGTGCTATTCGGAAATACTCCAAATATCTACTCTACTATATGAATCCGTTTCACTACTCATAGTTATTCGGATTAGTGTCAAAGCTTACATCGACGTAACCCTTTACGACGAACTCTTTAACCACCTCCATAATCGAGAAAAATTCCTTAGTCCATCATTTACTAAGGATAAATTTTGACCGCTGCTAGTGATTCAATCATGGATCACTCTCTGTACCTCTCAACAGACTTGCTGCAAGGCACACATCAGGTGCGGTACTCAGCATGGCATACTTCAGAGTCTACGGCTAAGGCATAGAAGATGACCTTCGTCTATTCTCTTTATTCTGCCGTGGTCGGGTTTTGAGTCTTACTCAAATTCACACCTTACAACGCAACCAAGAACTCCTTCTTTGCTAATCTATTTTGAACTCCTTCAAAACTTGTCAAGGCATGCATCTTGTTGAAACTTCCATTAAGCGCTTTCGATCTATCTCCATAGATCTTTGATGCTCAACGTTCAAGTAGCTCAATCCAGGTATTCCTTTGAAAACTCCTTTCAAACAACCTTGTATGCTTTACAGAAATTCTACATTACTTCTGATCCACAATATGTCAATCACATATACTTATCAGAAATTCTATAGTGCTCCCACTCACTTCTTTGGAAATACAAGTTTCTCATAAACCTTGTACAAACCCAAAATCCTTGATCATCTCATCAAAGTGTATATTCCAACTCCGAGATGCTTGCACCAGTCCATTTAAGGATCGCTGGAGCTTGCATACTTGCTAGTATCTTTAGGATCGAAAAAACCTCATGGTTGTATCTCATACAATGTTTGCTCAAGGAAACCGTCGAGGAAAAAATGTTTTGACATCCTACATGCAATATTTCATAAATAATGCAGCAACTACTAACATAATTCTAACAGACTTTTAGCATCGCTATGAGTGAGAAAGTCTCATCATAGTCAACTGTTTGATCTTGTGGGAAACATCTTTGCGACAAGTCGAGCTTTTCTTAATAGTGACTTATCACTATCATCGCCTATCTTCCTTTTAAAGATCCATCTTTACTCAATAGTCCTATGACCATCAAGTAGTTCTTCCAAAGTCTACACTTTGTTTTCATACATGGATCCTCTCTCGGATTTCATGGCTTCCAGCCATTTGTCGGAATCTGGGCCCACCATTGCTTTCTCCATAACTCGTAGGTTCACTGTTGCTCAACAACATGACCTCGAAGACAGGGTTACCGTACCACTCTGTAGTAGTACGCGACCTTGTCAACCTACGAGGCTTGTAGTAACTTGATCCGATGCTCGATGATCACCATCATCAGCTTTCACTACAATTGGTGTAGGCGCCACAGGAACAACTTCCTGCGCCCTGCTACACACTGGTCGAAGTGATGGTTCAATAACCTCATCAAGTTCTACCACCCTCCCACTCAATTCTTTCGAGAGAAACCTTTCCTCGAGAAAGGATTCGTTTCTAGAAACAAACACTTTGTTTTCAGATCTGAGGTAGGAGATGTACCCAACTGTTTTGGATATCCTATGAAGATGCATTTATCCGCTTTGGGTTCGATCTTATCAGACTGAAACTTTTTCACATAAGTGTTGAAACCCCAAACTTTCAAGAAACGACAGTTTAGATTTCTCTAAACCTCAATCTATACTGTGTCATCTCAACGGAAATACGTGGTGCCCTATTTAAAGTGAATGCGGTTGTCTCTAATGCTTAACCCATAAACGATAGTGGTAATTCGATAAGAGACATCATAGCATGCACCGTACCAAATAGTGTGTGGCTATGACGTTCAGACACATCATCACACTATGATGTTCTAGGTGGCATGAACCGCGAAACAATTTCCATATTGTCTTAACTGCGTACCAAAACTCGTTACTCAGATATTCATTTCTATGATCATATCGTAGATAGTTTATCCTCTTGTTACGACGAACTTCACTCCAAAACAGAATTGAACTTTTCAATATTTCAGACTTGTGATTCATTAAGCAAATACTCTAGTATCTACTCAAATCGTCATTGAAGTAAGAACATAATGATATCCACTGCGTGCCTCAGCACCCATTGGACTGCATACATCAAAATGTATCACTTCCAACAAGTTACTATCTTATTTCATCTCAATGAAAACAAGCCCTTGCTCATGTGGTATGATTTGCATGTCACTAGTGATTCAAAATCAAGTGAGTATAAAGATCCATCAACATGGAGCCTCTTCATGCAATTTATACCAACATGACTCAAGCGGCAGTGCCACAAGTAAGTGGTACTATCATCATTACCTCGTATCTTTTGGCACCAATATCATGAACATGTGTAACACTACAATCGAGATTCAATAAACCATTGAAGGTGATTATTCAAGAAAATAGAGTAACCACTATTCTCTTTAAATGAATAATCGTACTGCAATAAACACGATCCAATCATGTTCATGCTTAACGCAAGCACCAAATAACAATTATTTAGGTTTAACACCAATCCCGATGGTAGAGGGAGCGTGCGACGTTTGATCATATCAACCTTGGAAACATTTCCAACACGTATCGTCACCTCGCCTTTAGCTAGTCTCCGTTTATGCCGTAGCTTTCATTTCGTGTTACTAATCACTTAGCAACCGAACCGGTATCCAATACCCTCATGCTACTAGGAGTACTAGTAAAGTATACATCAACATCATGTATATCAAATATACCTCTTTCGACTTTTGCCAGCCTTCTTATCTACCAAGTATCTAGAGTTGCTCCGCCTCAGTGACTGTTCCCCTCATTACAGAAACACTCAGTCTCGGGTTTGGGTTTAATCTTGGGTTTCTTCATTAGTGCAACAACTGTTTTGCCGTTTCACGAAGTATCCCTTCTAGCCCTTGCCTTTCTTGAAACTTAGTGGTTTTACAAACCATCAACTATAGATGCTCCTTCTTGATTTCTACTTTCGCAGTGTCAAACATCGCGAATCGCTCAAGGATCATTGTATCTATCCTTGATATGTTATAGTTCATCACGAAGCTCTCACAGCTTGGTGGCAGTGACTTTGGAGAACCATCACTATCTCATCTGGAAGATTAACTCCCACTTGATTCAAGTGATTGTCGTACTCAGACAATCTGAGCACACGCTCAACGATTGAGCTTTTCTCCTTTACTTTGTGGACAAAGAATCTTGTCGGAGGTCTCATACCTCTCAACAAGGGCATGAGCATGAAATCACAATTTCATCTCTTTAGAACATCACTTATGTTCCGTGACGTTTCAAAACGTCTTCGGTGCCTTGCTTCTAAGCCATTAAGTATTTTGCACTGAACTATTTGTAGTCATCAGAAACGTGTATGTCGGATGTTCACAGCATCCACAGACGACGCTCGAGGTGCAGCACACCGAGTGGTGCATTAAGGACATAAGCCTTCTGCGCAGCAACGAGGATAATCCTATTCAAAGTTTGCTACTATCAACTTTCAACTAAATTTTCTCTAGGAACATATAAAAACAGTAGAGCTATAACGCAAGCTACATCGTAATTCGCAAAGACCATTAGACTATGTTCATGACAATTAGTTCAATTAATCATATTACTTAAGAACTCCCACTCAAAAAGTACATCTCTCTAGTCATTTGAGTGGTACATGATCCATATCCACTATCTCAAGTCCGATCATCACGTGAGTCGAGAATAGTTTCAGTGGTAAGCATCTCTATGCTAATCATATCAACTATATGATTCATGCTCGACCTTTCGGTCTCATGTGTTTCGAGGCCATGTCTGCACATGCTAGGCTCGTCAAGCTTAACCCGAGTGTTCCGCGTGTGCAACTGTTTTGCACCCGTTGTATGTGAACGTTGAGTCTATCACACGCGATCATCACGTGGTGTCTCGAAACGAAGAACTGTAGCAACGGTGCACAGTCGGGGAGAACACAATTTCGTCTTGAAATTTTAGTGAGAGATCACCTCATAATGCTACCGTCGTTCTAAGCAAGATAAGGTGCATAAAAGGATTAACATCACATGCAATTCAAAAGTGACATGATATGGCCATCATCACGTGCTCCTTGATCTCCATCACCAAAGCACCGGCACGATCTTCTTGTCACCGGCGTCACACCATGATCTCCATCATCATGATTTCCATCAACGTGTCGCCATCGGGGTTGTCGTGCTACTCATGCCATTACTACTAAAGCTACTTCCTAGCAATATAGTAAACGCATCTGCAAGCACAAACATTAGTTTAAAGACAACCCTATGGCTCCTGCCAGTTGCCGTACCATCGACGTGCAAGTCGATATTAACTATTACAACATGATCATCTCATACATCCAATATATCACATCACATCGTTGGCCATATCACATCATAAGCATACCCTGCAAAAACAAGTTAGACGTCCTCTAATTTTGTTGTTGCATGTTTTACGTGGTGACCATGGGTATCTAGTAGGATCGCATCTTACTTACGCAAACACCACAACGGAGATATATGAATTGCTATTTAACCTCATCCAAGGACCTCCTCGGTCAAATCCGACTCAACTAAAGTTGGAGAAACTGACACTTGCCAGTCATCTTTGAGCAACGGGGTTACTCGTAGCGATGAAACCAGTCTCTCGTAAGCGTACGAGTAATGTCGGTCCAAGCCGCTTCAATCCAACAATACCGCGGAATCAAGAAAAGAATAAGGAGGATAGCAAAAGGCACATCACCGCCCACAAAAACTTTTGTGTTCTACTCGATAAGACATCTACGCATGAACCTAGCTCTGATCCCACTGTTGGGGAACGTCGCATGGGAAACAAAAATTTTCCTACGCGCACGAAGACCTATCATGGTGATGTCCATCTACGAGAGGGGATGTTCGATCTACGTACCCTTGTAGACCGCACAGCAGAAGCGTTAGTGAACGCGGTTGATGTAGTGGAACGTCCTCACGTCCCTCGATCCTCCCCGCGAACCGTCCCGCGATCAGTCCCACGATCTAGTGCCGAACGGACGGCACCTCCGCGTTCAGCACACGTACAGCTCGACGATGATCTCGGCCATCTTGATCCAGCAAGAGAGACGGAGAGGTAGATGAGTTCTCCGGTAGCGTGACAGCGCTCCGGAGGTTGGTGGTGATCTTATCTCAGCAGGGCTCCGCCCGAGCTCCGCAGAAACATGATCTAGAGGTGAAACCGTGGAGATATGTGGTCGGGCTGCCGTGGCAAAGTTGTCTCAAATCAGCCCTAAAACATCCGTATATATAGGGGGAAGAGGGGGAGCCTTGCCTTGGGGCTCAAGAGGCCCCAAGGGGGTCGGCCGAGCCAAGGGGGGAAGGTCTCCCCTTCCAAACCGAATCCAACTTGGTTTGGAAGGTGGAGTCCTTCTTCCCTTTCCCACCTCCTCCTTTTTTTTCTTTTCTCTTTGATTTTCTTCCTATGGCGCATAGGGCCTTCTTGGGCTGTCCCACCAGCCCACTAAGGGCTGGTGCGCCACCCCCAAGGCCTATGGCCTTCCCCGGGGTGGGTTGCCCCCCGGTGAACACCCGGAACCCATTCGTCATTCCCGGTACATTCCCGGTAACTCGGAAAACCTTCCGGTAATCAAATGAGGTCATCCTATATATCAATCTTTGTTTCCGCACCATTCCGGAAACCCTCGTGACGTCCGTGATCTCATCCGGGACTCCGAACAACATTCGGTAAGCAACCATATAACTCAAATACGCATAAAACAACGCCGAACTGTAAGTGTGCAGACCCTGCGGGTTCGAGAACTATGTAGACATGACCCGAGAGACTCCTCGGTCAATATCCAATAGCGGGACCTGGATGCCTATATTGGATCCTACATATTCTACGAAGATCTTATCGTTTGAGCCTCAGTGCCAAGGATTCATATAATCCCGTATGTCATTCCCTTTGTCCTTCGGTTTGTTACTTGCCCGAGATTCGATCGTCAGTATCCGCATACCTATTTCAATCTCGTTTATCGGCAAGTCTCTTTACTCATTCCGTAATACAAGATCCCGCAACTTACACTAAGTTACATTGCTTGCAAGGCTTGTGTGTGATGTTGTATTACCGAGTGGGCCCCGAGATACCTCTCCGTCACACGGAGTGACAAATCCCAGTCTCGATCCATACTAACTCAACTAACACCTTCGGAGATACCTGTAGAGCATCTTTATAGTCACCCAGTTACGTTGCGACGTTTGATACACACAAAGCATTCCTCCGGTGTCAGTGAGTTATATGATCTCATGGTCATAGGAACAAATACTTGACACGCAGAAAACAGTAGCAACAAAATGACACGATCAACATGCTACGTCTATTAGTTTGGGTCTTAGTCCATCACATGATTCTCCTAATGATGTGATCCCGTTATCAAGTGACAACACTTGCCCATGGTCAGGAAACCTTGACCATCTTTGATCAACGAGCTAGTCAACTAGAGGCTTACTAGGGACAGTGTTTTGTCTATGTATCCACACATGCACTGTGTTTCCAATCAATACAATTATAGCATGGATAATAAACAATTATCATGAACAAAGAAATATAATAATAACTAATTTATTATTGCCTCTAGGGCATATTTCCAACAAATACAACATCACAAACAAGCCTTGCAAGCAATGTGACTAAAGAGTTAGCCACATGATCTTGTATTACGGAATGAGTTTATAGACTTGCCGGTAACGAGGTTGAAATAGGTATGGTGATACCGACGATCGAATCTCGAGAAGTAACATACTGAAGGAGAAAGGGAATGATATACGGGATTGTGTGAATCCTTGACATAGAGGTTCAACCGATAAGATCTTCGTAGAATATGTAGGATCCAATATGGACGTCCAGGTCCCGCTATTGGATATCGGCTGGAGAGTGTCTCGGTCATGTCTGAATAGTTCACACACTTAAGGTTCGGTGACGTTTTCGATATAGTTGAATTATTGATGTTGGTAACCGAATGTTGTTCGAAGTCCCGGATGAGATCATGGATGTCACGAGTGTCTCTAGAATGGTCCGGAAACAAAGATTGATATATAGGATCGTTGCATTTGGCTTCCGGAAAGATTTCGGGCATTACCGATAAAGTACTGGGAGTGACGACTCGGTTCCGGGGTTTTACCGGGAGGGGCCACCCACCCGGGAGAGGACCTAATAGGCCCATGGGTGGCGCACCAGCCCTTAGTGGGCTGGTAAGGCCAACCCAATAATCCTATTTCGGCAATGGCAAAAAAGGAAAAATAAAGAAAAAAGGGAAGGATGTGGACAAGAAGAAAAGGACTCCTCCACCAAACCGAATTGGAGGAGGAGACCTTCCTCCTTGGCTCGGCTGAACCCTCCTACTTGGAGTAGGAGGCAATGCAGCCTCGATCTTGTTCCTCCTATATATAGTGGAGATTTGAGAGGGTTTTTGCACCTCAAGCCTTTGTGCAAACCTCTCTCCCTCCACTACTTCGTGACACCTCGTAGCTAGATCGATACGGCACGTCGTAGCCCTGCTGGAGTAGCTCCACCACCATCACCGCCACACCGTCGTGCTACCGGAGAATTCAGCTACCTCTTCGTCTCTCTTGTTGTATCAAGAAGGCGGAGATCGTCATCGAGCTGTACGCATGCTGAACGCGGAGGTGCCATCCGTTCGGTGCTAGATCGATACGGATCGTGGGACGGCGGCGATTTGGATCGCGAAGACGTTCCACTACATCAACTGCGTTTCTTAACGCTTCCCGTTTAGGGATCTACAAGGGTATGTGGATCGGATCTCCCTCTCATAGATGATCATCACCATGATAGGTCTTCGTGTGCATAGGAATTTTTGTTTCCCATGCAACGTTCTCCAAGAGAAGCGAGTGGAGGATTCTGTCAATGACCATGTCATCCGGAAGTTCAACTCCCAGCTGAGTCAATCGGTTGTGCAACCCAGACATTCTGAGTATGTGCTCACTGACAGAACTATTCTCCTCCATCTTACAACTAAAGAACTTGTCGGAGACTTCATATCTCTTGACCCGGGCATGAGCTTGAAAAACTAGTTTCAGCTCATCGAACATCTCATATGCTCCATGTTGCTCAAGACACCTTTGGAAGACCCGGTTCTAAACTGTAAAGCATGTCGCACTCAACCAGAGAGTAGTCATTACTCTGCGACTGCCAGGCGTTCCGAACGTCCTGGGTTGCCGTGGGAATGGGAGGGTCACCTAGTGGTGCATCAAGGACACACGCCTTCTTGGAAGCCATGAGGATGAGATTTAAATTACGAGCCGAGTCCGCATAGTTGCTCCCATCGTCTTTCAGCTTGGTTTTCTCTAGGAATGCGTTGAAGTTGAATGGGACATTTGCGTTGGCCATTGGATCTACAATATTTGTAAAGTCAATTTTAGACTAAGTTCATGATAATTAACTTCATCTAGTCAAATTATTTAATGAACTCTCACTTAGATCCACATCCATCCAGTTATCTAAGTGACATATGATCCATGTCGACTAGCCCGTGTCCGATCATCACGTGAGACAAACTAGTCATCAATGGTGAGCATCTCCATGCTGATTGTATCATCCATACGACTCATGTTCGACTTTTCGGTCTCCCATATTCCGAGGCCATGTCTGTACATGCTAGGCTCGTCGAGTCAACCTAAGTGTTTTGCATGTGTAAATCTGGCTTACACCCGTCGTATGCGAACGTTAGAATCTATCACACCCGATCATCACGTGGTGCTTTGAGACAACGATCCTTCACAACAGTGCACACTTAGGGGAATACCTATCTCGAAATTTGATGAGGGATCATCTTATCTTTGCTACCGTCATTCTAAGCAATAAGATGAAAAACATGATAAACATCACATGCAATCATATAGTGACATGATATGGCCAATATCATCTTGCTCCTTTGATCTCCATCTTCAAGGAACCATGCCCATCATTGTCACCGGCATGACACCATGATCTCCATCATCATGATCTCCATCATTGTGTCTTTGCGAAGTTGTCTTGCCAACTATTACTTCTACTACTATAGCTAACAGTTTAGCAATAAAGTAAAGTAATCACATGGCGTTGCATCTCATACAATAAATTAAGACAACTCCTATGGATCCTGCCGGTTGTCATACTCATCGACATGCAAGTCGTGAATCCTATTACAAGAACATGATCAATCTCATACATCACATCCTTTTGGCCATATCACATCACATAGCATACCCTGCAAAAACAAGTTAGATGTCCTCTAATTGTTGTTGCAAGTTTTACATGGCTGATTTGGGTTTCTAGCAAGAACGTTTCTTACCTACGTGACAGCCACAACGTTGATATGCCAATGCTATTTACCCTTCATAAGGACCCTCTTCATCGAATCCGATCTGACTAAAGTGGGAGAGATAGACACCCGCTAGCCACCTTATGCAACAAGTGCATGTCGGTCGGTGGAACCAGTCTCACGTAAGAGTATGTGTAAATTCGGTACGGGCTGCTTCATCTCATGATGCCATCGAATCAAGACAAGACTAGTAACGACAAGCGATTGACCAAATCATCACCCACAACTTTTGTGTTCTACTCGTGCATAGAATCTACGCATAAAACCTCGCTCGGATGCAACTATTGGGGAACGTAGTAGTAATTCAAAAAAATTCTTACGTCATCCAAGGACCTATCTAGGAGAAACCAGCAACGAGCAAAGGGGTAGAGCATCTTCATACCTTTGAAGATCGCTAAGGGGAAGCTTTACTAGAACGCGGTTGATGGAGTCGTACTCGCAGCGATTCAGATCTCGGTGGATTCCGATCTAAGCGCCGAACAACGGTGCCTCCGCGTTCAACACAAGTGCAACCCGGTGATGTTTCCTACGCCTTGATCCAGCAAGGAGAGAGGAGAGGTTGAAGGAGAGCTTCGCTAGCACGACGACGTGGTGACGGTGGACCTACGTGGTACTCCTATAGAGCTTGACCAAGCACTACGGAGGATGAGCAGGAGGAGAGGTAGGGCTGCGCCGAGGGAGGAAGAACTTGTGTGTTTGCAGCCCCAAACTCCTTGGGTTTATATAGGAGGAGAGGGAGGAGGGTGTGTCTGTTGGAAATATGCCCTAGAGGCAATTATAAAGTGATTATTATTATATTTCCTAGTTGATGATAATTGTCTATTATTCATGCTATAATTGTATTAACCGGAAACAATAATACACGTGTGAATATATAGGTCACAATGTGTCCCTAGTGAGCCTCTAGTTGGCTAGCTCGTTGATCAATAGATGGTCATGGTTTGTTGATCATGGACATTGGATGTCATTGATAACAGGATCACATCATTGGGGAATGATGTGATTGACAAGACCCAATCCTAAGCATAGCACTAGATCGTGTTGTTTGTCTGCTAAAGCTTTTCTAATGTCAAGTATCATTTCGTTAGACCATGAGATTGTGAAACTCCCGAATACCCTAGGAGTGCTTTGGGTGTATCAAACGTCACAACGTAACTGGGTGATTATAAAGGTGCACTACGGGTATCTTCGAAAGTGTCGTTTGGGATGCATGAATCAAGACTGGGATTTGTCACTTCGTGTGACGGAGAGGTATTTCTGGGCTCACTCGGTAATCCATCATCATATTGAGCTCAGTGTGACTAAGGAGTTAGCCACGGGATGATGTGTTATGGAACGAGTAAAGAGGCTTACCGGTAACGAGATTGAACAAGGTATGAGGATACTGACGATTGAATCTCGGGCAAGTATCATACTGATAGACAAAGGGAATTGCATACGAGATTGATTGAATCCTTGACATCGTGGTTCATCCGATGAGATCATAGTGGAACATGTGGGAACCAACATGGATATCTAGACCCCGTTGTTGGTTATTTGCCAGAGAGATGTCTCTGTCATGTCTGCATGTCTCCCGAACCCGTAGGGTCTACACACTTAAGGTTCGATGACGCTAGAGTTGTAAAGGGAATAGTATGTGTTTACCGAAGGTTGTCCAGAGACCCGGATGAGACCCCATATGTTACGAGGAGCTCCGGAATGGTCCGGAGGTAAAGATTGATATATAGGAAGTCCTATTTTGGTCACCGGAAAAGTTTCGGGCTCATCAGTAGTGTACCGGGAGTGCCGGGAGGGTGCCGAAGGAACCCCGGGAGGGGTGTGACGACCAAAGGAGCTCATGGGCTGTTAGAGGAGGTGGACCTGCCCTTATTGGGCTGTCCAAGGCCTTCCCTAAAGGCCCATGCGCATAGGGATAAAGGGATAAGGCAAAAAGGCTTAAAAGGAAAGGGAAAAGAGTCCTTCCAAGGGAGTCCACCTCCCTTGTGGGAGGAGGACTCCTCCCTAGCTTCGGCTGAACCCCTCCTCCTCGGAGGAGGGGCCAAGGCAGCCCTTCCTCTCCCTCGTCCTATATATACTTGATGTTTTGGCCTTTTTGGTACACACAATTAATCTCTCCCAAGGCGCAACCCTCTCTCCCTCTTCTTCCTCCTCCGCAGCGCTTGGCGAAGCCCTGCCGGAGAACCACATAGCTCCACTGCCACCACACCGCCGTGCTACCAGAGTTCTCCCTCAACTTATTGTCTCCCCCTGCTGGATCAATAAGGAGGAGACGTCACCGGGTTGTACGTGTGTTAAACGCCGAGGTGTCGTGATTCGGCACATTGATCGGAATCCACCGCTATCTGAATCGCTGCGAGTATGACTTCACCAACCGCGTTCATAGTAACGCTTCCGCTTAGTGATCTTCAAAGGTATGAAGATGCTATACAACCTCTCTTGTTGCTGGTTTCTCCGTAGATTGATCCTTGTATGGCATAGGTAATTTTTTGAAATTACTACGATACACAACAGTGGCGTCCGAGCCAAGGTTCTATGCGTAGATTCTATGCACGAGTAGAACACAAAAGTTGTGGGCATTGATTTGTCAGTTTGCTTGCCGTTACTAGTCTTATCTTGATTCGGCGGCATCGTGGGATGAAGCGGTCTGGACCGACTTTACACGTAGTCTTACGTGAGACTGGTTCCACTGACCGACATGCACTAGTTTCATAAGGTGGCTAGCGGGTGTCTGTCTCTCCCACTTTAGTCAGATCGGATTTGATGAAAAGGGTCCTTATGAGTGGTAAATAGCATTGGCATATCAACGTTGTGGTTGTCACGTAGGTAAGAAATGTTCTTGCTAGAAACCCTAACCAGCCACGTAAAACTTGCAACAACAATTAGAGGACGTCTAACTTGTTTTTGCAGGGTATGATATGTGATGTGATATGGCCAAAAGGATGTGATGTATGAGATTGATCATGTTCTTGTAATAGGATTCATGACTTGCATGTCGATGAGTATGACAACCTATAGGAGCCATAGGCGTTGTCTTAATTTATTGTATGAGATGCTACACCATGTTGATTACTTTAATTTATCCCTAACGATTAGCTATAGTAGTAGAAGTAATAGTTGGCGTGACGACTCCAGGCAGACACAATGATGGATATCATGATGATAGAGATCATGGTGTCATGCGGGTGACGATGATGATCATGTTGCCCCGAAGATGGTGATGAAAGGAGCAAGATGATATTGGCCATGCCATGTCACTATATGATTGCATGTGATGTTTATCATGTTTTACATCTTATTGCTTAGAACGAGGTAGCAAAGATAAGATGATCCCTCATTAAAATTTTGAGATATGTATTCCCCTAAGTGCGCACCGTCGTGAAGGTTCGTTGTTTCGAAGCACCACGTGTTGATCGGGTGTGATAGATTCCGACGTTCGCATACAACGGGTGTAGGCCAGTTTACACACGCAGAACACTTAGGTTGACTCGACGAGCCTAGCATGTATAGACATGGCCTCGAATAGAGGAGATCGAAAGGTCGAACATGAGTCCTATGGTTGATACGATCAGCATAGAGATGCTCAGCATTGATGACTAGTTTGTCTCACGTGATGATCGGACACGGGCTAGTCAACGTGGATCATGTGTCACTTGGATGACTAGAGGGATGTCGGTCTAAGTGGGAGTTCATTAGTAATTTGATTAGACGAACTTAATTATCATAAACTTAGTCTAAATTTTATTTACAAATATTGTAGATCCAATGGCCAGCGCAAATGTCCCATTCAACTTCAACGCGTTTTTAGAGAAAACCAAGCTCAAAGACGATGGGAGCAACTATGCATACTGGGCTCGTAACTTAAAGCTCATCGTCATGGCTTCCAAGAAGGCATATGTGCTTACTTCACCGCTAGGTGATCCTCCTGTTCCCGCGGCAGACTAGGACACTGATGACCCACAAGTATAGGGGATCAATCATAGTCCTTTTGATAAGTAAGAGTGTCGAACCCAACGAGGAGCAGAAGGATCTGACAAGTGGTTTTCAGCAAGGTAAAATCAGCACACACTAAAATTGTCGGTAACAAGTGATTTTGTGGTGAGATGATTCATAGCAAGCAATAAGTAACAAAAGTAGCAATGGTGCAGCAAAGTGGCCCAATCCCTTTTGTAGCAAGGGACAAGCCTGGACAAAGTCTTATAGGAGGAAAAACGCTCCCGAGGACACACGGGAATTTCTGTCATGCTAGTTTCATCATGTTCATATGATTCACGTTCGTTACTTTGATAGTTTGATATGTGGGTGGACCAGCGCTTGGGTACTTCCCTTACTTGGACAAGCATCACACTTATGATTAACCCCTCTCGCAAGCATCCGCAACTACGAAAGAAGAATTAAGACAAAGTCTAACCATACATTAAACTAGAGGATCCAAATCAGCCCCTTTCGAAGTAAGGCATAAACTAGGGTTTAAGCTTCTGTCACTCTAGCAACCCATCATCTACTTAATACTTCCCAATGCCTTCCTATAGGCCCAAATAATTGTGAAGTGTTATGTAGTCGACGTTCACATAACACCACTAGAGGAAAAACAACATGCAACACATCAAAATATCGAACAAATACCAAATTCACATGACTACTATTAGCATGAGTTACCCCATGTCCTCAGGAACAAAAGTAACTACTCACAAAGAATAATCATATTCATGACCAGAGAGGTAATGAGTAGCATCAAGGGTCTGAACATAAGCTCTTCCACCAAGTAACAACTAGCATAAACTACAAAGAGTAATCAACACTACTAGCAACCTTACAAGTACCAATCGGAGTCGCGAGATGGAGATTGGTTACAAGTGATGAACTAGGGTTTGGAGATGAGATGGTGCTGATGAAGATGTTGATGGTGATGAGTCCCCTCTGATGAGAGGAGTGTTGGTGATGACGATGACGATGATTTCCCCCTCCGGGAGGGATGTTTCCCCGGCAGGATCGTCCTACCGGAGCTCTAGATTGGTTCTGCTCAAGTTCCGCCTCGTGGCGGCGGCGAATTCACAAAAAAGCTCCTCCTTGATTTTTTTCCAGACGAAACCCTTCATATAGCAGAAGAGGGGGGGGGGCAGTGGTCTAGCAGGCTGCCCACAAGCCCTCATGGCGAGGCCTGGGGGGGTGGCCGCGCCGTACAGGCTTGTGGCCACCTGCACGGCCCCTCTGGCACTTCTTCGGCCCAGTATTTTTTATAAATCCAGAAAAAAAATCCTTGTTGATTTTTACGACATATGGAGTTGCGCAGAATAGGTATCTCAACTTTGCTCCACTTTGAGGCCAGAATTCCAGTTGCCGACATTCTCCCTCTTCATGTAAACCTTCCAAAATAAGAGAGAAAGGCATAAGAATTGTACTTTGAAGTGAAATAACAGCCAAAGAAGCGATAAATATCAACATGAAAACATGATGCAAAATGGTCGTATCAACTCCCCCAAGCTTAGACCTCGCTTGTTCTCAAGCGAAAGCCTAGCTCAATAAATATGTCCACATGTTTAGGGAGAGAGGTGTCGACAAAACAAGATACGAACATACATGCATCATGATCAAGATCAGAACAACAATACCAACATATAATCTCTCATGCTAAAGTGATAATTCATTCACAAAGTAAAGCATGGATCAAGAAGCTTATCGAGAAGTAACAACCGATAGCCTTTAGTCATTGAAGCAATTGCAATTTATCACAACATCAGAAAGAGTCAAATAAGAGCTTGTAAAGCAAATCCACATACTCAATCATTCTTTCGTTCTCTACAATTGCTACAACTCACGTGGTACTCATGAGATCAAAATTTCAGCTGGACACAGAGAAAGATAGGGGCTTACAATTTTGCCTCCCAACTGCTCGCCTCAAGGCAATGTCAACAATAATAATTCATGAATGCCTACCTCCAAGTTGACATATGAATATAGATCTTTCCCAAGCATATGACGTTAGCCAAGATAAAGGCGAAATAAGGAATTGGTGAAGATCACCATGACTCTTTCAAGGGCAAAAAGTAAAGGTACAAGATAGGCCCTTCGCAGAGGGAAGAAGAGGTTGTCATGCGCTTTTGAGGTTTGGATGCGTGTCCTCTTAGTGCGGAGGAACGTCACTTTATATTGCCTCCTGTGATAAAGAACTTTATTATGCAGTCTGTCGCTTTTATGTCTTCCTCATCATAGGTTCGTATAAAGCTTATTTTCCACACACTAATATATCATACATATTAGAGAGCAATTTTTATTGCTTGCACCGATGACAACTTACTTGAGGGATCTTATTCAATCCATAGGTAGGTATGGTGGACACTCATGGCAAAACTAGGTTGAAGGTTTATGGATGCACAAGTAGTATCTCTACTTGGTGCGGGAGTTTTGGCTAATATGAGGTGGAAGCAATCATCACATGCTAAGGGATCTCTAATCATTTAACATTGTTCAAAGCCAAGCAAACACAATTCATTACGTTGTCTTCCTTGTCCATCATCTACTTCTAGGCATGCAATAGTTTAGTGAGTGTTCACAATCATAGATGGTGTCAGATATGATATATTTATATGTGAACCTCTCCTTCTTTATCACTTCCTATTAATTGCAACCATGACCAAGGTCTACGTTTGTCTACCCTCAAAAAGTTTCAATCATCATCCCTTTTATATGTGAAGGCATCACTTCCCATAAGATCATTACATGATCTTTCATGCTTTTGTTCTTTTCTCACTCTATTGATCATGGCAAGAGGCAAAGCCCTTCAACTAAGACACTCTTTATTATATGGCTCACGAGCTCGAATACATCGGGGGTGAAACAAAGCAAAACTCAAGACTAAAACACTAAGACTTTTAAACTACTAGAGAAAAAGAAAGTTGAAAAGGAAAACTAAAACAAAGGTAAAGGCAAAAGATGTGATGGAGTTGATCAATCCTGTCATAGAGCCTGGAGAGATGCTTCCCAATGTCATTGGCATCAATCCTGTGCTTGTTGGTGAACTCCGTGATCATCATGTGGTTGGCGTTGAGTCCATGCTCCACCATTCCTTGGCACTTGAAGACTTGTTGCTCCATTGCTTCGAGCCTCGTCCCCACGCTTCCGGTCTTCTTAGGCCCCTCAACATCTCAGATGTGCAACATCCCCTCACGCACCTCGATAGATTGAGGGTGAGGTAGGGATTGATGACCTTCTCGAAGATCTTGTCCTTCGGAGCTTTTGGGGAAGTCATAGCGATCTAGATCTGCAACAGAAACAGGCTCGAAACGAAAAACAGAGGAAATCTGCGTGATGGAGGGGTCAGACCAAACGGGAGTATATATAATGATTTTTTCAGACCAGAAGGAGTACCCTAGACGAAAACGGAGTACGGGAGGCGCACGAGGTGGCCACAAGCCCTCACGGTGCGGCCAGGGGGTGGGCCCGCGCCATGCAGGCTTGTCGCCTCCTCGTGCACTTTCCGGACTACTTCCAATTTTTGTATTTTTTTTCAAATATTCCAAAATGGAGAAAATTTCCTACTGGAAAAGTTTTGGACTCTGTTTTCTTACCGAATCACATACCTCTTTGTTTTTGGAGTCTGAAATAGGCTGATAAATATCCCTTAGGTATTCTTCCGGAGTTATGGTATTGATAATATTGCTTCCAACATTTATGGGAGTACCTGAGATATAATGCTTGATTCTCTACCCATTAACCACTCTCGGACAATTACCTTCCGTGTTGTTGATCTTGATAGCACCGGAACAATATACTTCCTCAACAACATAGGGACCTTCCCATATAGAGAGAAGCTTGCCTGCAAAGAATCTTAGACGAGAGTTATATAGAAGACATAATCACCTACATTGAACTCATGCTTTTGTATCCTTTTATCATGCCACCTCTTAACCTTCTCTTTGAATAGCTTGGCATTCTCATATGCCTGAGTTCTTGATACATCTCCATCGTATCTACTTTTCCAAACTCTTTTGCCCTTGTTTTGGACTCTAATTTGCATGATTTGAATGGAACTAACCCGGACTGACGTTGTTTTCAGCAGAATTGCTATGGTGTTGTTTTTGTGCAGAAATGAAAGTTCTCGGAACATCCTGAAAATTTACGGAGAATATTTCTGGAAAATATGAAAAATACCTGCGCAAAGATCCACCGGAGGGGGTGAGCCAGTGGGCACAAGCCGTGTGGCCACGGCCACCCCCACGTCGCGACGTTAGGGCTTGTGGGGCCCACGTGGCTCTGCCGCCGCCAAACTCAGCGCTATTTATTCCCTTTCGTCCCGGAAAAAATCAAGAGAGAAGATTTCATCGCGTTTTCGATCCAGAGGCGCCGCCACATCCCATTCTTCATGTGGAGGGCAGATCTGGAGTCCGTTTTGGGCTCCGGATCAAGGAGATCGTCGCCATCGTCATCATCAACCTTCTTCCCTCTCCAATTCCATGAAGCTCTTCATCGTTCGTGAGTAATCTATTCGTAGGCTCGGTGGGAGGTGATGAGTAGGATGAGATCTATCATGTAATCGAGTTAGTTTTGACGGGGATTGATCCCTAGTATCCACTATGTTCTGAGATTGATGTTGCTACTACTTTGCCATGCTTAATGCTTGTCACTAGGGCCCGAGTGCCATGATTTCACATCTGAAATTATTATGTCGTCACCAATATATGTGTGTTTTAGATCCGATCTTGCAAGTTGGAGTTACCTACTATGTGTTATGATCCGGCAACCCCGGAGTGACAATAACCGAAACCACTCCCGGTGATGACCATAGTTTGAGGAGTTCATGTGTTCACCAAGTGCTAATGCATTGGTCCGGTTCTTTATTAAAAGGAGAACCTTAATATCCCGTAGTATCCATTTGGACCCCGCTGCCACGGGAGGGATGGACAATAGATGTCATGCAAGTTCTTTTCCCTAAGCACGTATGACAACACACGGAATGCATGCCTACATCACATTGACGAACGGGAGCTAGCCACATATCTCTCCGTGTTATAACTGTTGCATGATGAATGTCATCTGACAAATCTCCGATCCATTGCCTACGAGTTTGTCCCACTACTGCTGTTACTTGTTTTGCTGTGCTGCTGTTACTACTGTTGCTGCTACTATTACTTGCTGCTACTGTTACTTGCTTTGTCCTGCTGCTGTTACTACTGTTGCTGCTACTGTTACTTGCTTTGTCCTCCTGCTGTTGCCACTACTGTTGCTATTTCTGTTACTTGCTGCTGCTGTTACTCGCTACTGCTGGTATCTGCTACAATACTTTTTCTGGCACCGTTGCCGGGAAAGCATATTTCCCGTCCGCGGGCAACTTACTGGCGCCATTGATACAACCGTTAGGAATAGTCTGCCTTGTCACCGGATTGTTTCTGGAACCGTTGCTATCATACTACTTTGCTACTGATACCTTGCTTGCAGACACTAATCTTTCAGGTGTGGTTGAGTCTGACACATTCAGCTGCTAATACTTGAGAATATTCTTTCACTTCCCGTCATGCGAACCAACAAATTTGGGTTTAATACTCTACCCTCGAAAACTGCCGCGATCCCACGCGCTGGTGGGCTATTGCAAGACTATTTCTAATTCTTGAGCAACTAGAAGCAACTCTTTTCTGGCTCCGTTGCCGTGGAGGCATCAAGTCAGGAATAGTTGCACGTCAACAACATTTTTCTGGCACTATTGCCGGGGAAGGGATAGCTATATTCTCTGAGTCACTTGGGATTTATATCTACTGATCACTATGAAGAATCTGAAAGATCCAAAAACCAAAGTCTTGCCCTCAACTACGAGGGGAGGTAAGGAATTGCCATCTAGCTATTCACTTGATTCACCTTCAGTTATGAGTAAGTTTGCGACACCACCTCCTGCTAGAAATCTTGATATGTCGCCCGTGCTTAATGATTCTTATGATGCTACTATGCCTGATACTGCTAGAGATGCTATGCCTGATACTACTAGAGATGCTATTCCTCATACTACTAGAGATGCTATGCCTGATACTGCTAGAGATGCTATGTTTGATACTGCTTTGCCTGATGATGCTAGAGATGCTATTTTGCCTGATGATGCTATGCTTGATACTGCTAGAGATACTACTTTGCCTGATATGCCACTAGGGGTATTCCTTGATGCTCATATTGCTAGAGTTACTGCCAATGCTCGTGATGCTTCTGAAACTGCCGATACTATTGAGATAGAACCTGCTTTTGCTCCTGCTAGATCTAGCTCTCCTAGATATGAATTGCCTGATATACTTGAGTGTTATGTTATGGAGGGAGAGATAGCTGAGGATTTTCTTGCGTGTAAGGATGCCTATGACGCTGAGAAATTACTTCTCAAGTGGAAGGAAAAATCTCTGAAAGCTAGGACGAAATACGACCCGAAGTTTGCCACTTCACCTACCTTTATCACCGATGAGGATTATGAATTCTCTATCGACCCTGAGATAATCTCTCTAGTCGAATCTGATCCTTTCCATGGTTATGAGTCTGAGACGGTCGTAGACCATCTTACCAAACTACACGATATAGCCACCCTTTTCACTAGTGAGGAGAAGGTTCACTACTACTATAGCCTTAAGTTGTTTCCTTTCTCTCTAAAGGATGACGCTAAAGCCTGGTTCACTTCTCTTGCTCCTGGATGTGCGAGTAGTCCCCAGGATATGGTCTATTACTTCTGTGAGAAATATTTCCCTGCGCATAAGAAGCAAGCTGCCTTGCAGGAAATATACAACTTTGCTCAACACAAAGAAGAGAGTCTCCCACAAGCTTGGGGGAGGCTCATCCAGCTACAGAATGCTTTGTTTGATCACCCTCTTAAGAAGAACGAGATACTTGATATCTTCTATAACGGACTTACCGATGCTTCTAGAGACCACCTAGATAGTTGTGTCGGTTGTGTTTTTAGGGAACGAACTGTAGAACAAGCTCAGATTCTACTGAATAATATCTTGATCAACGATAATGCTTGGACTATTCCCGAACCACCTCCTGAGCCAAGTCCTAAGAAAAGAGGTATTCTATTCCTCAGTCCCGAAGATATGCAAGAAGCTAAGAAATCTATGCAAGAGAAAGGCATTAGATCTGAAGATGTCAAAAATCTACCACCTATCGAAGAGATCCATGGTCTCGATAACGTGATACAAGTAGTAGAGGTGAATTCTCTACGTAGGTTTGATGAGAGTGATATTCTTTTTGACAAACCTGCTAGCCCATGCTTTGATGAATTTGACAACTTTATTGCCAAACAACAGAGTTTCAATGATTATGTTAGCAGACAATTGGAACAAAGTACTTGTATGCTTAGTCATTTAAGTGCTTGTGTAGACAGAAATGTCAATGATCTGAAGCTTCTGAGTAAACATGCCTCTATGATTACTACTCAGGTAGAACAAGTACTTAAAGCTCATAATGACTTGCTCAATGAATTAAATGACAACTCTGTTAGAGTCATTACTAGAGGAGGCAAAATGACTCAGGAACCTTTGTATCCTGAAGGCCATCCTAAGAGAATTGATCAAGATTCTCAAGGAATTAATGCTGATACACCCAGTCATCCTAAGAAGAAGAAGAAGGATGATAGAAACCTACATGTCAGTTCACCAAATACCGTCACACCTGAAGAACCAAATGATATTCCCGCGTCTGATGCAGAAACACAATCTGGTGATGAACATGAACGTGGTGACAATATGGACAGTGATGTTCATAATGATGCTCAACCTAGCAATGATAAGGATGTGGAGATTGAACCTACGGTTAATCCTGATAACCCACACCCTAAGAGATACGGTAAGAATGACTCCACTGCTAGGAAGCATGGTAAAGAAAGGGAGCCATGGGTTCAGAGACCTATGCCCTTTCCTCCTAAGCCATCCAAGAAAAAGGATGATGATGATTTTGAGCGCTTTACTGAAATGATAAGACCCGTCTTTCTGCAGATGCGGTTAATTGATATGCTCAAAATGTCTCCATATGCCAAGTACATGAAAGATATCGTGACTAATAAACGGAAGATACCAGATCTTGAGATCTCCACCATGCTTGCCCATTACACTTCCAAAGGTGGAACTCCTAAGAAACTTGGTGATCCTGGAGTGCCCACTATACCTTGCTCCAGTAAAGGAAACTATGTAAGAACTGCCTTATGCGACCTTGGAGCCGGTG
This sequence comes from Hordeum vulgare subsp. vulgare, assembly GCF_904849725.1. Lineage (NCBI taxonomy): Eukaryota > Viridiplantae > Streptophyta > Magnoliopsida > Poales > Poaceae > Hordeum > Hordeum vulgare. Next base: position 242,528,084 of record NC_058520.1, on the reverse strand, counting down.
TTAGTGTTATGCCTCTCTCTCTTTATCGTAGACTTGAACTCGATAAGTTGACACCCACTGAAATTTCTGTGCAAATGGCCGACAAATCAACTGCTTTCCCTATCGGCATTTGCGAGGATGTGCCTGTTGTGGTTGCTAACACCACTATCTTAACAGACTTTGTTATCTTGGATATTCCCGAGGACGATGCCATGGCTGTCATCCTCGGAAGACCCTTTTTAAACACTGCAGGGGCTGTTATAGATTGCAACAAAGGCAATGTCACTTTCCATGTCAACGGTAATGAGCATACAGTGCACTTTTCGAAGAAACGATATCAAGTACATTGCATCAATGCTATCAAAAAAACTTCATTGATTCTTATTGGGAGCTTTGAATGCCCTATTCCTCGTGTCAAGATGAAGTATAATTTGCTTGCTGGGGAGATTAATATCCCCATTGAGGTGACTTAGTGGCTATTCGATAATTCTCCGTTTCCTTTTGCGATTTGAAAAGGTTTTGTCCTGAGGATTTGATCAACCCCATTGACGGATTTCTTTCGATGACCATGAAATGGATGAATCAAAGTGTCACATACCTCTGTTTTAAGCTTTCACTTTCTGTTGCTTAGAAGAAAAATGATAGGTTTAGTTTAGTTTTCCTTGTTTCCTGTTTTAGCATCCCGGAGAAAAGTACCCCGAAAATAAAATTTCTCCGATGGTCGTGAAAATCAAATATGATTTTTTTGGATTTTTTGAAAAATACTGGGACTGAGAGCTGGCCTGGGGGCCACACCAGTGGGCCACAAGCCCTGACGCCGCGGGCTCCCCCTGGCCGCGGCCACCAAGCTTGTGGGGCCCACAGGGACCCCCTCCACTCATTCCAGCTCCCATCCTCTTCTTCTACCTCCAAGAAAAATCGTTTCGCAGCTCAAACTCGTGTTCTTGCTTATTTGGCTGTGATTTTCGATCTCCTTACTCAAAGCACCATTCTCCGAACCGTTTTGGGGAAATTACTCCTTGGTAAGTGACTCCTCCATTGGTCCAATTAGTTTCTACTCTAGTGCTTTATCCTTCGCGTATTCTTGCTACCTTGGTGACCCTGTTCTTGAGCTTGAAATGTTGATTTTAGCTGGTCCCAAGTAGTTTTAGCGTGTGATACAGTCTCTAGGCACTAGTAGGAGTAGTTGCTACAAGGTGTGGTTGGTCTTTATTCACTTTTCTCTTGAACTTCGAAAATTTCAACAAAAAGAAATTATGTTCAGGAGGAAGTTTCATGGTGGTTCCTCAAGTAAGAAGGGTCCCCATCTTTCTATTCGGGAGCCCGATCCTTATTAACTAAGGGACGCACCTGTACAACCATGTGAATGGCCTTCCGATGAGTTCATGATCGAAGCAGGCTTCAAGGATGAGTTTGATACACTGGTCCACAATGCCGGGTTAGAAGAATTCCTATCAGATAAATGTGAACAGTATGCTATGCTCACTACCTCTTTCATGCGTAGATTTAAATTTTCAGTTGGCCGTGACTCGTCCATACTGTTTGATCTGGATGATAAATCCTACACCATGGATTTGGAGGATTTCAGTAGGATTTGCAAGATACCTGATGGGGGTAGTCTTAATGATCATGCTAAGTCTTCGGTTAGAGATTTTGTCTCTAGTATAACTGTTGGAGAAACTCGAGACATCAAGCAAGCTACCATAGGAAGCATTCATTTCCCTGCCTTGCACTACTTTGCCCTCTTCATAGGTAGATGCATTAACGGCAAGGTTGAACATTATCACCTATGCGCATCCGACCTTAGTATCCTTAAGAGCGCAGTGACGGGTGAGAAAAGCTTCAACATGGAGGATATTATAGCAAGGAGGCTGAATAAGAATGCCATTGATGGGGATTTCTTTGGCGGGATCTATGCCACCCGCATAGCAAATTTTCTCGGAGTACCCATCCGCGCAGGAGATCCCCCTCTCCATACAGTTTTCCTTGGCCGCGTCACTATGACACGCTACCAGTTCCTTGAGAGGGATGATGAATCCCTCCTATACCCGTTGATATTTAACCGGCAATGTGTTTTCCATATTACCCTTCCTGCTCCTGCTTTCTTTGACTTTGAGGTAAAACGGAGATACTACATAACCAGAGGAGAGGCAGAGGAGTATGAGAGGGAGCCGAAGGCTACTCGTCTCGGTGAGGCAGCTATTCAGGCAGTGGCTGCAACGCTCCCATATAACCCCGATTATGATTTTGGGTTTCGCGAGGACCATCCTTGGGAGTAGACCAAGCTAGGCCAATATCCTAAGCTTGGGGGAGTACATGTTTGCATCAACTTTACATTCATGCTTATGCTTTCACTTTGTTAGCCGGTGTTTACAGTTTGCCACTGTATTATCCATGCTAGTTTATTTTTGTTTTCTTGTTTTCTTGTTTTGTGTCCTTTTGAGTAAACCCAAAAAGATTTTCCTTTCTTCTTTTGCTTGTTGGGAGCTTTCCCGTGTAAATAGTTTTCTTTTTCTTTGGGTCAAGGTAGAAGATATTGGTTACAATGTTTAGTGGCTCTTGCATGCATACCTGTTTAGCTTTCAAAGAGCCATATTACTTTGTCTTCTCCTTTGTGTTTGCCTGCAGATTCCAGCTTTTGTCCAATGCACGAGCACTCTTATTATTGTTCACATCGTTCGATCGTGCAAGTGAAAGGCAATAATGACGATATATGATGAAGTGACTGAGACTGGAAAAGCTGGTATGAACTCTATCTATTTTGTTTTTGTAAATATGACTAGCTTGTCGTCCCAGATTCAGCTTTGTTGAGAGAGAACCATGTTTGCAATGACAACTTAGAGATCATAGTTTCTGATGCCATGCTTAATTAGCTAGGAGCTTATAATGGTTTTTCTTAAATACCAACATAGATTTTGAGATGACTATGATGTAGTATGATAGGATGGTATTCTCCTTTGAATGATTCAAGTGGCTTGACTTGGCGCATGTTCATGCATGTAGTTGAAACAAAATCAACATAGCCTCTATGATGTTCGTGTTCATGGTGATTTATATCCTGCTCATGCTTGCACTCAATGTTAGTCAAACTCATTGCATCTTGATGACTGTTGTCGCTCTCTAGTTGGTCGCTTCCCAGTCTTTTGCTAGCCTTCACTTGTACTAAGCGGAATACTGCTTGTGCATCCACTTCCATAAACCCAAAAGTTTTTCCATGAGAGTCCACCATACCTACCTATTTGCGGTATCTACCTGCCGTTCCAAGTAAATTTGCATGTGCCATTCTCTAAACTTTCAAGAAATAATCTGTTTTGCATGCCCGAACCGCTCATGTGGTGACAGGGGGCTATTGGTATCTTCCATGTTAGGCGTGTTATCCTCGACATGTGTTTATTGACTGTCATTCACGAGAAAGGGGCCGGTAATTGGAATGCCCAGTTCCACTCTTAAATCGAAAACATAACTGTAAAACAACCCCGGATTGATGTTAGTATGGACGGTACCCGAGGATTCGGCTAGCCGTGGAGTGTGATTGATTGGTGGTGGGGGAGTTAAAACTTTACTTTTCTGTTTGGGAACTGCCTATAGCATGAATAGCATGGTAGATATTGAGAACTCTTGGTCATTGCGTTGACAATAAAGCATGCCATCCAAAATTATTATCTCTGTTTTCAAAGCTTGAGCTCTGGCACCTCTGGAAATCAATGCTTCCCTCTGCGAAGGGCCTGTCTATTTATTTTCCTGTTGAGTCAGCCTCTTCTTATATAAGCACCAATTAGAGAGAACCTCTGTCATTTTTATGCTTTGCTTTTGATTGATATTGAGTATGACTATGACTGGATCTTCGTTGCTATGAATTACAATGTTTAATCAGCCCTTGATCTTTGAAAGTGCTCTGCATTTATCTCAGAAAGAGCTAGCGAGATACCACCTATTCATATTGCTTCATGCTTGTTTTGATTGAATTGTTGGTATCTTAAACTCATTATTATTTGCTCACTAGCTGATTATGCCATAGATATTAGTTTACCGTGAGACCTTTGTGTCACTTGCTTATGTGGTTAACTTGTGATCTTGCTGAAATTCTGGTTATGAGTTAGACATAGTTGCAACAACAAGATCAAACAGAGTTTGTCAAAGTTTTTCTTTCTCTTTCAGTTTGTCAACTGAGTTGCTTGAGGACAAGCAAGGTTTTAAGCTTGGGGGAGTTTGATATGTCTCCATCGTATCTACTTTTCGAAAC